>NC_085004.1:32908003-33220503 GCF_963854185.1 Sardina pilchardus | reverse complement strand
CTTTATTACATGGAGTGAAAGATTTTGAGCTTATCAAACATACGTGGATAATTATTAGACAAGGAGGATGGTTATTGTCTAGTTTGGTCCAGGCTTAGGCAATGGGGAATGGGAGGTTACTGTCTAGTGTTGGTGCAGTTACAGGTAATTGGGGATGGGTGGTTATTGTCTAGTTTGGTCCAGGTGTACAGTAGGTACTCCTCTGCATCCCCTCTCAGAGTGAGCTCTGGCTGCACATTACCTATAAACAGCATTTCACAGCTGCACTGAGGTGAGCTAAAGGGAATCTAACGCCTTCTGATTAGCACTCGTTTAGCGCCACCGCAGGGCCCAGAGTCCAGCTGACTCGGCTGTAAATATGGCCCTGATGGCTGGCTGGGACTTGTTGAAGTCAAGGACAACCAGGACAGTTTCATACAAATGCACCAGGTTCACTTCATCATAGTTGGTTCAGTCGCTGTGGCATTGTGGCGGACAAAAATGCGAAGATATATGTACAAAGAGAGAAAAGCTATAAAAAATATGGCGCATTGTTATGATTGTCCTAACTTTTACAATATATGTTCAATGGCCGAGCAAAAAGACATATTGAATTCTATTGTAACTGCATCTATCATAGGGAAAAAAACAACAACCTAGGATGTCTGAGAGCAAATCTATGTGGATGTGCCTTTCCCCATGCATCAGCAAGACAAATGACCAACCAAAGAAGTGAGAAGGAGCATTTCTCTCCTTCACATTCCACTGAAAACACTGAAAACCCGGGTGGCGTTCAGCAGACTCAGCAGATTTAAGTGCACAAGGCCGAGCGAGCAGAAGGGTGTTTCTCGCTGAAGCTGAGGTTAATGCATCTCTCCAGGGCGCTGCCGAGGCGCTACATAAATGCTACTTTGTCAGGCTCGTTTCTCAGCTTCCTCATTTACGAATCTGTCATCCCGATGGATTGTCATAGCATTTGAGTGAGAGTGGTGTCTGTGGAACTGCCGTTGTTTAAAATGTGTGTAGAGATAGATAGCTTCCAGTGCTCTTCTTCTGTAAGTATGACCATGGACATAACTACACAGAGTCTTTTCACTGTGCATAGTAGGGGACAACGGGGTAAGATGAGCTAGATTCTTCATCATCCTAGTGTGTCAAAGAGATTTTGTTGTGTAGCCCTTCACCAAACAAAAAATGAGACCAATCACTGTAGTGCCACCTGTAAACCTGGCAATGGTGTTAGAGCCATGTGCATGTGTGCATAATAAAGAATATAGAATGAATGTCACAAAAGCAGGGCAAACTGAAACATCTAACTCATGCAATACAAGTACTAGTTAACAGCCCAACTATGTAATGCATCTGAATGTTGTTTAATTCACATTTTCAACTCTGGACATGAATGAAATCATATGCACAATAGGCGAAGGAACTGACAATTTCACTGTATTCTTTACATTAGTAATCATACGCATATGACAAATAAACATCCTTGTATTCTTGTAGCCTTAAATCCTTGAATCCACTTGAGGAGTGCAAAGAATCATATTTTTACACATATATGTTTTTCACCATTTGCCATGTGACCTTTCCACAGATAGTAAGGAATGATTCCCTCTTCCTTAAAATGCTGTCACATGATACAGTTTGTTTCCTAGACAAATGGGGTGGCTCATCTTACCCCTATGCTCAACTTACCCCGTTCTCCCCTACAAATCAACACTGTAACGTATATAAAGTAGTACAGAATATATAAAGCAAGACCACTAAGAATGGCAACCAATTAAATCAAACGAAAAACAAAAATGTGCAACACAAGCAAATCCAAACAGGAGAAAGGGAATCCATGCACAGTGATGACAGGTGTAGTCCATATAAGATAGACAGATAGATATAGATACAGTAGATACTTTATTGATCCCCAAGAGGAAATTCACTGACCACTGCCTGAATTTAATTGACCGGCCACTCTGCCTTTTGATTTAATCACACTGAAACCTCTGCCATACATCAGCCTAGCTTCGGGCCTTAGCCAGCTATAGCCCAACAGAAACCAACCACGAATGCTTCATGCTTGTGAAATTGTGCTATCTACGACCATTTGCGCTATCTGGGCCACACACCCCGACAGCTGTAAACTGGGACACATTTCTTGGTATCAGTGGTGTCAATGAAAGCAGAGGCTGCATGTCTGTAGATAGTAGACAGCATAATGAGAACAGGTGCTACAAATTGGTGCAAAACAGCTGGAAGAGCGAGGCACAAGCAAAGCTAATGTTCATTTCCAGGGATTAAACATGCAATATATCGCTACATTCCTTGCTGTCAATCCCTTTAGATAAGAAAGCTTGACATGGACATAAATTGAGAGGTGTTGGTAGTGTAGTGGCTAAGGAGCTGGATAGCATTCAGTAGCCTAGCCTGAATAGTTGTGGGTTCAATACCCAGCTTTCACCGTTGTGCCCTTGAGCAAGGCACTTAACCCTCAGTTACTGCGGGGACAATGGTCCTTGTGATACAATTGAGATATGGAAGTTGCTTTGAATGAATGCGCATAAATGTGAATATTAATGTACACAGAAGGAAAGTATATGTTGTGGAGGCTTTTACCCAAAGGCAGTGACAGCGTCAGTCCCAGACTCCTACTGTAGGTAGGCTACCCAAAGCAGCATCCTGCCTCTACGCTGAGAATTGGTTTAGTGCATAAGTGGGGAGACAAGGTCAGGGCGACCAGTTCCTACAGTCTTGGCAAAGCGATCAGATCAGACATGCGAGTCCATTATATGTGATATTTAACCATTTAATCTCTCTCTCGCTCTCGCTCTCTCTCTCTGTGTGTGTGTGTGTGTGTGTGTGTGTGTGTGTGTGTGTGTGTGTGTGTGTGTGTGTGTGTGTGTGTGTGTGTGTGTGTGTGTGTGTGTGTGTGTGTGTGTGTGTGTGCGCGCGCGTGTGTGTGTGTGTGTGTGTGTGTTTATGTTTGTGTACAAAAGTGACCTGTAGCCTCTTAATTCAGAAACCAAATGCAGCCAGGGTTGTGGTTTGTAAAATGCGTCACATTTCTTTTTCTTACCGTTTACATACTATATTTAGCATTTACGTTTACATTGATGTTCACATTTGCCAATGCTAAATGTGTAAAAACTAAGTGGGATTAAACATGTAAATGGCGCCCCATAGTATGCACATATCCTACTTCACTGAGTCCTCTCAAGCTGTGCATCCATATAGTAGACATAGAGCAAGAACTCTGGTCACGCTGTTTGCTTTGATGAGTGAGGATGGTACCTTTTGAAGATCTGACAACACCAAAAGTGCCTCTCTTATCATCACATGTCTTTTGATTTCCCAGCTCCACACAGAGCTGAAATGAGTCAGACTGGAGGAGCGGGCGCTGGACAAAGGCCTGTTGCTGGATCCACAGCCGTGTCACCATCTGTTATCTGAAACCTGTCTGTTCCTCCTTTCAAATGGAGCTGCGGCGACAAGAGAGCACTACAAAGGTAAACACTGCACAGTCTTCCACGACCACGCTAAACACTCAGCCAGGACGCAAAACACTCCAAACAGCACCCCACTGTGGCCAAGGAAATTCCTGTTGGGAATTGACACACTTGTCTTCCAGCTTTTATTTTAAATTTTGGAGAATATGTTTGCAACTCGTCGGAGCAAAAATAAAGGAATGATATTCTTTAATAAAGGAATTGTTCTAGCAGACAGTGCTTTTGAATGGCATTTACCTCGATCCTTCTTGGGTGAGTAGGTATCTGTTCTAGATTGAAGTGCTGGCATACATGTTGTTTGTGTTGCTACAGGTTTAGAATAATGGGCGTTGACTACATTTCTGATTTAACTGGTGAAAGCCCTTTACTTCACATCTTCACTTGTCATCTACGCTACAGAGCACATCCAGCACACAAGAGCTCAACAGTTACACAGTAGCAGAAACATTATTTTAGAATTCAAACATAATTCAGATTTAATTTAGCTCTTGTTACAGATTGTTTCATACCATGCACAACTGACAAAACACACAGGCTAATACACAACAAAAACACTCTGTGGGTTTGACTGGAACAGTAGCAAGCAACACATGCATGGCACATTTCCATGGCTTTGGTATGTTTTTCTCCTGTATTTCAGATTTCAGAGTCTGTTCAGATTGCATCCTGTTGTGTCCACAATCATTATGCATGAAGGGTCCCAGTGCAGTGCAAGTGGACACATGCATGCCATGCTAATCCAATGGGGGCAGGAGGATCCATGTAAATAGATTAAAGCACACAGGCATAGCCTCCACATGACATGACTACATTCATCTCTATTATTATTCACACACTAATGAGCAACGCATGGGATCCATATGCATGCCGTGGTGCTTAAATACAATTGCTTGACAGGGAAGGGACATAATGAGTGTTGAGCCTCATTCCAACTGACTGTGTTTACAGCAGAGCATAGCAGGTATCATCACACAAGACACCTAAAAACTACTTCATGACAGTTTGAGCACTTTGCATTTTTGTTAGCAAATACTAATATCTGGCATCTAACAGGCTTAGTATCAACACATTACATAAAGTAGGCTTAATTTACAGCATTGGGTGTATTTGAGACGCATGCTTCTGTACTGCATCATAATTTTCACCTTGCAGAGTTATCTGAAGGTCAGAAAAAGGTGAAAGGTAAAATATGAACCGTAAAAAAAAAATAAACTCTGTCATTTCTCATCATCTCACTATAATCAAGAGATTCCAATGTGAGGACGTCTGACTATATACTTCCCTGTGCTAACTCCCGATAGAATAGACAGTGTCATCTGTCGGGTTGTCATCTGCAGACAGTTGAGGAATGACACAGAGCTCTCCCGAGTCACAGGGTGGTACTGGAATACCGCTGCTTAGAACGCCAGCGTTCCAAACAGCCGCTGAAGAAGAGGCCGACAGGAAATCCTTTTGTGAGAGGGAAGCTGTGACTTTGTCTTGCCTTTGTCTGTGGAGGAGCGTCTGCACACTTGTGTGGAGATAAGAGCTATTTAAGCCGTGAGTGATCCGTCACAGCAGGCAGAGCACAAGACATTCACTTCATTTGCACAGAGAGAGAGAGAGAGAGTGAAAATCTGTGCATGTAGACAATTTTGTATACAATTCAATCCCATTTCATTTCAAGAGCCTTTACCTACTACACATGCCACAGTAACTTGAACACATTACTAAATCTTGGCCCCTGAAGTTGGTGATATGGAATTATTGGCACTTACCAACACCATCATTTATTACGTATGTAAGTACATTACTGTAAACTTGATTTAAGCCATGACTATGTACTCTAATTGTGATATTTTATGTACAATTGCACAACAGCTAGGTCCGGTCAAAATGTATTAATTTCTGAATGGACAAGAGGCATTACCTTCTGCACTCCTTTATGGGACATACCCAAACAGACTGATGGCCTACAGACATGCCTCTCCCACGTGACTGAAGCAGTCCAGTGGCATGTGTATGTGCTTTTAATTCAGCTTTGTATTAAAACTCATATAGCATGTAGTCGTAGTCACAAAGCCATGTCGGTTTATCATCAACAATATTGGGAAGATCAGACCCTATCTAAAACAATCACATATGCAATGCAACTTCTTGTGCAGGCCACAGTTTTTTCCCCCCAAACTATGCCAGTGCATTGTTAGCTGGCCTACCTGCTTGTGTTTTTGATACCATTGCAGATAATTCAGAGTGCAGGGGCATGTCTGTTCCACCCATTTGTGAAATGAAGGTTCCAAATGAATTGGGTAAAACTTTAGCAGTGTACACACTGAAAAATAGGGAATGTCAGGGCTTTCTAATTCATCAAACCAACTTACGTTACAATTACATAAACCAGTCTAGTTTTGAATGGCACACAACAGTATTATGTTTAAATATTCATTTCAATTGAGCACTCCATGTATCTAATTGAATAAGGAAAGTCTATACAATGAAAAAATAGAAAAGCAGGACGTTATTAAGTTGAGCTAATTCATTTGGCCACAACAATGAATTTCTCAGAATCATATTAGATGAATGTGAAGCATCTAAGTGCGGAACCAGGAAGGCAAATGAACGCCTTTGCTCCCATGAGCCCTTGCAAGAACACTCAGATCCATGTTGCCAAACATTTTCACATAGGTTTTCTTCATGTTCATATATAAAAGACCAGATCAGCAGAATTTTTGAGCTGGGGTTTTGTCTTATCTTATGCTTTGAGATGAGCCATGCCTTGTTACCACAATGAGTGTGTTGTGTATTAAGCTTGCAAGATGTCAGTAGTTTCATGTTACATGTTTCAAACTACAATGAATGCTAATGCTACCATGGATACCATCTCAGCTCTTGTGCTGTGCGCTCAAGTTTTGTCTCAACTTTAAGAGAAACTATGTAGGATTGGCGATTTCATCTCCGGTTTCGGTTTCGCTCGTTTTATGCTTGCATATTTCTCTTCAGAGCTCCCCCTACAGCTTTAGCGTGTATATTTATACATATATAGGCTATATATTTATAAATTGCAAGCGTGCTTCTTCTTGTTCCTTACGCGTCTCAGACTTCCAGATGTAAACAAGGAGCGATCGCCTCCTGCAGAAACTGCAAGGTTGCAATAGCGGATAGGGACACTGGAGGCGGGAGGAAATGTTACTGTTTTCGATGAAACTGGTCAGTCAAGCAAAACAACGATTTCTATGCGATTTTGTGACTATGAAAAAGTTGCATAGGGTCTCTTTAAGAAATACAGATCTATCAGTGTGACCGCCGTAATGGCCGTAATAACGCCCCAGATTAGACTACACATGGAGTGTTGGTTTAGATGCTTATAAGAGGGGTGTAGAGAGGTAATAACCTGCACATTCATTTGCAATCAGTGAAGGACATTCTCTGAAATATGACTGTTCTCGCCTGCCAAACATGCTTGCATAAATTCTCCATCTGGCAGCACCTAAGGCTTTCATTGTATTGTGGACTCACTATTCGTCAGAGAGAGAGCGAATCAGATTTTAATGTCTCATCAGGAGCTCATCAGGTCCAGCAGGAGAGCCTGTTCTAGGATATCAGTAACTCTACTGCAAAAGCTATACATTTGGAATTCCACGCTGTTCTATCGTCTGCACCATATTATCAGCAGTTTCTCTCTCTCATTTGGAAAACAGTTTTATTAGTTTAAAATGTATGGCGAACTGTTGCTTATTTCTGCAGATGAGTTCTTGTACACTGCTGTTTCTGCGAAATGCCATTATTTAACTAAATGCATGTGCTGATGCAAATTGTTGAATTGTAATGCTTGTTTACACTGACTAACATATTGCTGATGACCTGTGTAAACATGCTCTACATAAACAAGTCACTTGGAATTGTGACCTTCACTCATGCAATTGAAAGTTGGGAACATCCATAAGACATGAGGCCAGAGATCTAAGACAGGACCTCGTGTTATCAGTATTCTCCCCACCGCTCTCGGGGTCTCTCACTCCTGCCTCTCTGCAGGCAGAGGAGAGAAAAGAAGAGCCCAAAGCCTGTCGATGCTTTCTTCTCTCTCCTTCAAAACTGCCCCCCCACACACCCTTTCTTCACACAACCACCGACACATGCAAAATTTAATCGCACTGCAGCACATGGTGTCTCTGGTTCATTCGAACAAACCAACCAGCCAGACCTCAAGCATGAAGAGAGAAATGGACTGCAGACTGTCAAAAATGAAAGACAGAGCTTGGACGCTGCACTCCGAGTGCCGTGCTGCTAAATGAAACATTCAGAGCGATTTGGATGAACACTGCTGAAGGGAACGGAATAACACAGTGGGCAAGGCTGCTTGGAGATTCACTTACACTATTGATTTGCCAGCATGGACCTTGGGAGACTAGAGTTTGAGGGAGGACTGTGCTGGACATCAACCCAACTTTGGAAACTTAGAGCGACACCTCTGCTGCAGTTGAGTAGACTATTGACTCTCCACTAATGAGGTGACTGTTGACATGCCAAATAGGCTCCCTGAAATCTCACAAATCTCACTAATTAAAATCATAAAATGTAACATAATTCCACTACAATAATGAATAATGTATTTGGGTAGTATTGTCTATTATTATGTATGTTAACACCCTGGCACACATGTGATATAAAAATAAGGCTTTAGAAATCCAGAGAATAATTTAAATGACCTGAAGCTTATGTAGATTTTCTAAGACTAATTGCATTGCTTTGCTTACACATACTTACATGAGGATGGCAGTAGCTGGGATATACACTGGGCCTTATCTCTGTGTATCCAAGTGTATCAAGTCATTTTCTTGCTCCAAGTCCAGGGCAGAGTTCCCGTCAGTGACAGCTGGATCCACCTCTCCCAGCTCTCAGACCTCCCGTCAGAGATTTTAATGGAAGCTGCTCTCTTCTCCTGTCCTAAAGTGGCTCTTGTACAGGCAGGACTGCCAGGAAGTTCATAGAAATGTAGACCTTTTCACTGCTGTCTTCATCTTCAAGCTGCGACATGACACCAAGGGTTTATATGAGACAGCGGATGTTCACAAGGTTTCCATCAAGTCGTCGTTTCCTATCGACCGTTGGTGGATAATGAGGGTGTCCCACTGAGGTGTTGTGATTAATGTTGGCCATAAACATTCAGAATTTCCACACAATTATAGCAACAGCTAAGAATGGATTGCTATTTCCCCCAGCTTGGCTTGTTTACATGGCATCACTTTTTGACCACAAATGTTCTGAAATTATATGCATAAATAATAATGGAGGGTAAATAAATGTTGTTGAATATACAGTATATATATATATATATATATATATATATATATCCTATTCACCTGTAATACCGTTTGCAGAGTAAACACAGTATTTCTTATTTGTGAAAAAACATTGACAGCAACAATATTCATATTATCATAGAATAATGTCTGTAACTGTCCAAGAGACATTGTTGACATTAGCCTACAAAGTTACATTGTTAATGTGTTGACAGAGTATTATATTATTTGTGTTGAATTCATGTCTTTATTATTTGTTTAAAAATGATTTCAAATTTGTGCTTTAAAAATGAGATTGCCTCATGTACTAGTTCATGAATATTCATTTTCCTTGTACTAAGAGTTTGTTTGTATATGGGGCCTTAAACCAGGAAGTATGGGAAGAGCGCCAAAAGAGATGCAAACCAGCTACGGACTCATAACTTCTCAAGAAAGATGGACTCTGCATTAGGTTTATGGCGCTAACGTTGTCACGGTGTTTTTTGACTATGTACGTTTACAGTTTGTCATAGACAAGAAAAGAGAAAATAAATCTTCAAAAAATCATCAGTATGAAGCGTGGCCGTTTATTAAACCAATGCAGCTACAGTGACAACGATCCGCCAATGTGGCTAAGTAAGTAGAAATAGCTAGCTAGCTTGTGGTCTGGCTAACAAGTGGACCAAGATAACGGCGCATAGGCCTACTGTAGGCTAGCCTACGTTTTCAGAGACTGGTCAAGGCTACTATGGTAGGACGACGTGAGCTTCAACGTAGACAACTGGATTGAGAGCGGCTTCAGAGTTGGGTCTACAGCGACTTCCACCGTGTGGTTTCAAGCAGCCAGTCTTCAGCAACCAGACGGACAGCTGCCTTCTTCGTTTGCAGAAGACCAGCGTACTGCACGGGCTACGGGTATCTCCGCGACACCTTTCACGATTCAGCCAGCAAAGAACTACGTTCGCAAGCAACGCGTCAGCCTCCATCTTCATCTCTACACAGTAAGCTGAGCGTTACGTAGCCCGTCTTCAGGACCTTCTGACTCACCCTCGGCGCATAGTGGACATCGGTATCAGGTTTGACCATGCAGTCCTAAAGGTTGGATCATTTGAAACGTTAATGGACATTTGTAAATGCGAACGGACTTGATAAACGTCATTGATAGCCTAATTGTTCTTCCTGCATTATTGTTGCATTGTGATTTAATGTGTTTAAAGTGACATTGTATTTTGATTTAATTAGCATTTTTATCTAGTGCTTGCAAACTGCCTACATTAAGGAATTTTGAGTATATGGTTATAAGCTTAAAGTTATAAGTTTAAAGGAGATATATAAATGTACAAATTTCTTACTAGTGCTTGATAGACTACATTTCTGAGATGTCAGTTCACGGGGAAGGGTCACAAGGTGATAAATGTGATGAACATACAGAGTCTTTACAACTTGATGGTACAGACAATTTAGAACCCAGCACAGAAGTTATTGCTAAAATGTCTGCTGTCCAAGCAGCAAGCAATGAGCCTGTCCCTGCCACTTCAATAGCAGTAGAGCAAAGAAAGTCTGATAGGGAAAGACAATTAACCCCCAAGATGCTAGAGCTAAAGCAACAAGAATCCTGTCAAAAAGAGAGCAAATTCATGAAGCTATATGAACGCTGGAAAAGGGAAGTTAAAACTACACGTGATAAACTTAAAAATGAGTGCACTGAAAATGAGTTAGCCGACATGATGGATGCTGTGGAGGGACTTGAGATGCAAGTAAAAGATGTGTACGAAGATATGCGATTGCAAACAGCACCTCCCACTCAAATTAGGAGAAAGATTGATTCTTGTACAGCAGTAACAGCAGATTTGATGGGTCTATTGAAAGTACGTATGAGTGAAGTGGGCCTAGAGGAGTTTGATGATAAAGCAGAAAATGCTAGACTTCACATGGTGCTTGACAGGGAGTATGCACGGTCTATATTTGAGGCATCAGTGATTGACCGCGCAGCCCCTAGCTGCAAGTCAGGCTGTCCATCAGAGCAGCAGAGCATTACTGTCAAAAGAGCAGAGTACGCTGCGCAGTTAGCTGCAAAAGAGGCAGAAATACAAATGGAGGATGCAATTGCTGCTCAGAGACAAGAACTTAAAAGACTAGAAAATCAGAGAGATCTTCAAGTAATGGCTGCTAAACTTAAAGTGTACTCCGAAGCTGAAGGGAGCGAAACCCATGACAAAGTTGGAGTAACACACGTGGAGGTGACCACTGGTCCCTTAGTACCACCTAAAAACATGAAGAGGGGCAAAGCATACAACAATAATGACGAACAAACGAACACTGTCAAAAATGAAGCACTGTTAGTACAAGCCCTACATGATTCAATGATCCTGACTAGACTTCCTGCTCCCGAGCCCACCATTTTCTCAGGGGATCCTCTTAATTTCTTAGAGTGGAGCACAAGCTTTAAAACATTGATAGAGAGACGATGCACTAACTCAGCAGACAAACTGTTTTATCTGCAAAAGTACATTGATGGTGAGGCGCGATCTGTACTAGAAGGAACCTTCTTTAGAAAGGATGATGAAGCTTACGACCAAGCCTGGGAGACACTGCAAGCTCGCTATGGTCATCCCTTTGTAATTCAGCGTGCATTCAGAGAAAAACTAAATAACTGGCCAAAAAGAAGCTCCAGAGATTCAGTAAAGCTAAGACAGTTCAGTGACTTCTTGACCGCGTGCAGCAATGCCATGCCATATGTGAAGGGACTGCAGGTGCTGAATGATTGTGAGGCAAATCAGAAAATGCTTCAAAAGCTTCCAGATTGGATTACATCCCGTTGGAATCGACACGTAACAAAACAACTACACCAAGTAGAAGAGTATCCCACTTTTAAAGAGTTTGCTGAGTTCATGGCACAGGAAGCAGAAATTGCCTGTAACCCCGTGACGTCACTCAATGCACTAAAACCTGTGGAAGAAAAGCCATCTCGAGACCTTAGGCTAATACATTTATCACAGCCATAAAAGCAACAGATAATTCCAGTAGGCCAAGAACGAATAGTGCCGTAGAGAACAGCTCTGATGAAAATGATTCATCAGAAACATCCTCAAACCCAATCAAATGCATGTGCTGTGGAGAAGGTCATTCCCTCCACAAATGCGAGATGTTTGCCAGTAAGCCTGCAGAGAATAAGAGACAATTCATATTTGACAACAGCCTCTGTTTTGGCTGCCTTAGAAGGGGGCATAACTCAAAAGACTGCAAACAAAAGGCTATCTGTAAAATATGTAAGAAACATCACCCAACGCCCTTACACGAAGACCGTCCAGCGGCAAATAGCGCTCCAAAGGTTATGCCGGTTGAGGAGAATACATCTTCCCTTTCTTGCTGTGTAGAAAGAAGTGATGGTGGGAGCTCATCTATGATAGTGCCCGTTTGGATTTCTTCAACTAAGACTCCGGAAACAGAGACACTTGCATACGCCTTGCTTGATACTCAGAGTAGCAACACCTTTGTAGATCAAGAGTAAGAGTAAGTTCAGAGCCAGTCAAATTAAAGTTGACCACTATGATGGGAAAAGACTCCATTGTTCAGAGTGCAAGAGTTAGTGGTCTTAGAGTCAGAGGGTTCTCATCCAAAAGTTGGATCAACTTGCCACCCACCTATACCAGAGATTTCATTCCCCTTGAGCGCTCCCACATTCCCACACCAAAGGCTGCTGAGAGATGGGATCACCTGAAGGAAATAGCTTTGGAAATACCAGATTTAATGGACTGCAAAGTGGGACTTCTCATAGGCTATGATTGTTCCAGAGCATTAGCACCGCGGCTAGTCATCACAGGAAGAGATGATGAACCATATGCCATCAAAACTGACCTGGGCTGGAGTGTTGTTGGAAGCTCATCCCGAGGTGCAAAGTCCACAGAGGTAACAGGCCTGTGCCACCGTATAGCAGTCAAAGAACTTCCACCATTGACACCATCCACCATAATCAGAGCCCTTGAATTGGACTTCAGAGATAGTAACCACCTTGAAAAGAGCATATCACAAGATGACATACAGTTCATGCAGTTGCTGAATAAGACGGTTCACGAGAACACAGATGGACACCTGGAAATGCCGTTGCCCTTTAAGACACGTCCACATCTACCAGAAAATAAGAGGCTAGCTCTGGTGCGACTGAAGCACTTGAGAAGGAAACTTGATAAAAATCCAAAATTCAAAGTGGACTACATTAAATTTATGGAGGGCCTATTCAATGATGGCGATGCGGAAAAGGCTGAAAATGAGTTCAATCCAGGAAATGTGTGGTATATCCCACATCAAGGGGTTTACCACCCTAGGAAGCCAAACAAAATAAGAGTAGTGTTTGACTGCTCGGCTAAGTATGAGGGCACAGCGCTGAACGATCACTTACTGACTGGACCTGATCTAGCGAATGGAATGACAGGTGTGCTTTGCAGATTCCGCAGGCATCCTGTCGCAGTCATCTGTGATGTTGAAAAGATGTTTCATAGGTTTCATGTAAGCCCTGATGACAGAGATTTCCAGCGTTTTCTTTGGTGGGAAGGAGGTGATACGACCTCAGAGCCAAAGGAGTTTCGAATGAAAGTACACCTCTTTGGAGCTTCATCCTCACCTGGCTGTGCAAATTACGGAATGAAATATCTTGCAAGTCAACATGAAAGAGAGTACCCTGCAGCGGCCGAGTTCATCAAGAAGAACTTCTATGTCGATGATGGCCTAGCTAGTGTGGAATCGGAGGGTGTAGCCATTCAGTTAGTGAAAGAAGCACAAAGCTTGTGTAAAAGGGCAAAACTGCATCTCCATAAGTTCACTTCAAACAGCAGAGAAGTCTTAGAGTCAATTCCTGAAAGTGAACGGGCAAGTGGAGTTCATGAGATAGATCTCAGTCACGGAGAGCTTCCCATTCAGACAGTATTAGGAGTAAGGTGGAACATTTGCAGTGACAATTTCTCTTTCAAAGTTAGCCTGGATGAAAAACCAGCAACACGTCGGGGAATCCTATCCACGGTAGCGTCTGTCTTCGACCCCCTGGGCTTTCTAGCTCCCTTTCTGCTGCTGGGGAAGAAAATATTGCAGGAGATGTGCCAGAAAGGAGTGGGATGGGATGAACCACTGCCAAGAGAATTAGTGCCACGATGGGATAACTGGCTGAAGGATCTGGAAAACCTGCCAAATCTTCAGATACCAAGATGCTTCACTCCTGCTGATGTGGGAAAGATCCAAAGAACTGAACTGCATCATTTTTCAGATGCAAGCTGCACTGGCTATGGCCAGGCTTCGTATATTCGAGTTGTAGGTGAGAACAAAGTGCACTGCTCTCTAGTTATAGGTAAGGCTAGGGTCTCACCCATTAAGATTATAACCATACCCAGGTTAGAATTGACAGCTGCAGTGGTCTCCTCAGTAGTCAGCAGCATGTTAAAGGAAGAGCTAGAGCTTCATGTTGACAAAGAATATTTCTGGACTGACTCCCAAGTGGTCTTGGGCTACATCAACAATGAAGCCCGTAGGTTCCATGTTTTTGTCGCAAATAGGGTACAGAGAATCAGGGAATTAACGGATCCTTCGCAGTGGTGCTACATCAGCACTGATCAAAATCCAGCTGACCATGCGTCCAGAGGCCTCAGTGTGACAGAGTTGATTCATTCAAACTGGCTTACTGGTCCAGAGTTCCTGTGGAGAAGGGAGATAGTTGCATCAAAGATGACTCCAGAGCTCATGGTGGGAGACCCTGAAGTAAGGACTACACAGATTTTACACACACAAGTAAAGAATGAGGAATGTTTTCTAGACAGGTTTGAGCGCTTTTCAAAATGGCATACTGCTTTAAACGCTGTTGCTCGGATCCAACGGTTAGCAAATAGGACAAAACAGACAGGCCCCATTAGTGTTGAAGAGAGAAGAAAGGCCGGTCTAGTGCTCATAAGACAAGCACAAAAACATGCTTTCAAAGAGGAAATGCAATTACTGAGCAATGGCAAACTACCACGCAGCCATCCATTATACCAACTAGACCCAGTGTTGCAAGATGGTGCTCTAAGGGTAGGTGGGAGATTGAAAAATGCTGATCTACCGCTTGATCTGAGACATCCAGTAATTTTGCCCAGAGATGGAGTGATTACACACCTTATTTTGGATTATTGTCATGGAAATACACAACACCAGGGCAGAGGACTAACCCTAAAGGAAGTCAGAGCAAATGGATATTGGATTGTCAGTGGCAGCAAAGTTGTGGCAAACCATATTAAACAGTGTGAGTCATGTAGGATGGCTCGCAGGCCAACAGAAACACAAATGATGGCAGATCTACCTGATCACCGTGTTGACCCGTCTCCGCCATTCTCTTACTGTGGAATGGACTGTTTTGGACCATTTCATGTTAAGCAAGGTCGAAAGGAGTATAAGAGATATGGCCTCATTTTCACTTGTCTGTCATCAAGAGCAATACATATAGAGATGCTGGAGGACCTAAGCACAGACTCCTTCATAAATGCCCTGAGATGTTTTATTAGTATTCGCGGAACAGTAAGACAGATTTTATCTGATCAGGGGACAAATTTTGCTGGAGCAAAAAATGAACTGACAAAGTCTCTGATGGAATTAGACAAAGAACGACTAGCCACTTACCTAGCTCAAAAGCAATGTGACTTTATAATGAATGTGCCTAATGCCAGTCACATGGGAGGAGTATGGGAACGGCAAATTAGGACAGTAAGAAGTGTCCTAAGCTGTGTTCTTTCACAGAGTAGTGGGCGTTTGAATGACTTCTCATTGAGAACCTTCCTCTACGAAGCAATGTCAATCGTAAATAGCCGCCCACTCACCATTGATACCATCAACGATCCCAATGCTCTAGAACCACTGAGTCCAAACAATTTACTTACCATGAAGACCACTGTTCCTCTTCCTCCTCCAGGACAATTTGTAGCAGAAGACCTATACGCCAAGAAAAGATGGCGCTGTCCAGTATTTGGCTGAGCAGTTTTGGGGAAGATGGAAGAAAGAGTACTTGGCTAACATTGCACTCAGACAGCGCTGGCATTCTCCTAGGCGAAATGTAAAAACTGGAGATGTAGTTATCGTGAAAGAGGAAGGAATTCCTCGCAATGGGTGGAGACTCGGAAGAGTAACAGATGTATTCAAAGACAAAGATGGCCTAGTAAGGAAGGCCTCAGTGCAAATAGGAAATAGGAGTCTAAACAAAGAGGGTCAAAGGCTTACTAGTCCATCAATACTTGCACGTCCCATTCATAAATTAGTTGTACTCATAGAAAGCAAATGAAATGTTTAGTTGTAGTTCATTTAAAAACACATGTGCTGCTTAAAGGAGGAATTTAGTGGGCTATGATTTAAAAGTCTCACAGATGTCCATAATTGATTGAGGAATTACTAGATTTATTTGTAATATATCATAAATCATAGTAACTGGTGGGAGTGTAACTGTCCAAGAGACATTGTTGACATTACAAAGTTACATTGTTAATGTGTTGACAGAGTATTATATTATTTGTGTTGAATTCATGTCTTTATTATTTGTTTAAAAATGATGTCAAATTTGTGCTTTAAAAATGAGATTGCCTCATGTACTAGTTCATGAATATTCATTTTCCTTGTACTAAGAGTTTGTTTGTATACGGGGCCTTAAACCAGGAAGTATGGGAAGAGCGCCAAAAGAGATGCAAACCAGCTACGGACTCATAACTTCTCAAGAAAGATGGACTCTGCATTAGGTTTATGGCGCTAACGTTGTCACGGTGTTTTTTGACTATGTACGTTTACAGTTTGTCATAGACAAGAAAAGAGAAAATAAATCTTCAAAAAATCATCAGTATGAAGCGTGGCCGTTTATTAAACCAATGCAGCTACAATGTCAGATATAGTCTTCAGTCTTCCTTTAGTAACAGTTTACTGGAAGGATTTAAGGAGTTCTGGAAAGACATACCTATTAGAGAAGTTCAGTCGTCATAGGGCAAGGGCCTGCCTGCCAAATGTGTCAAGGATTTCTCACAGTGACCTTTAAGTATCCAACTTTTAAAACATCAAGAAGAGAAGCAAAAAGGAAGAGCCACTTTAATGATTACCTATTTAACAAGCCGCAATTCCATTAAAAACATTTTGTTTTTAATTATAAACCTTCCCAACGCCATCTCAAGCGGACTGGAAAACTGCAAGAGGATGCTGCAGGGTAATTGGCCCAGTATTTCATGGGTTATTAAAGCTGGGAAACAGGTGTCAACATGTCTTAACCGATGGGGGAGTCTCCACTTACCCCTCATTAAGGCCTTCGTCCAGTTTTCCATTTGTGGTTCATTCATGCTATGTCCCACTCCCATTTAAACCTGTGTGAAGAAATGCAATCCTTTAAATTAATCAATATAGGCTAGTGATTTGTTTTTTAAATGTACCATTTATATCCAGGTTTTAATATGATATGATGTAATTGACCAGTCTAATATGGCCTTGGCCATTCATATCTGAAATGTGGTTTGTTTGATTAAAGAAGAAATGACCATTTATGGTGCAAGGAACTCCATTAAGGTTCAATTTGTTCCCAGAGATATTGATTTCAAGAAGGTGAATATCTGCCACTGGCACGAACTCATTACTGTGAGCGCTTAGGTCATCCTCTGGGTGCACTGGGCGCCATCTTGCTCAGTTTGTATTCAGCTCCTCTTTCCTCAACTCTGATGAACCACCAAGGACGAGCAAGTTTTATTAGGACAGGAAAAGACAAGACACTGCCTCACAAAGATGCCTTAAAGTAATAGCCACCCACCAGCAAAGTCCATAAACAAACGCAACAAACTTTTAACACATCCATGACAACATTTACACAAGGTCTGGATATGTAGTCATGCTTCTCCTTCCAGGATGTTTACCTTTAGACTGTCTCTGTTTAGTCATTCACTACCAGGAGGAAATCAGCTCCAGTCTAGCCAATCCAGTTGATGTACAGAACTGATAAACTCAAGCTAAATCCTCCGTTAGAAGTGACTGGATATAGAACTTATCCTGTCATTAGACAGCAATGTGCCAACATTTCGTCAATTCTTTGGCACATGAAGTTTGGCTGCTATTACGACACTAAAGGTGCCTCATGTAGATACAAATGTCAGTAGGCTATGTTTTACTGAATTGCCCTAGTTGTATCACACAGCACAGACGGTAGGCTATATGAAATGAGACAATAATGCCAAAACTTTAAACCCAGCCTTGAATTAATAAATGCAGAGTATGCGTTTTCACACTCGGTTGAACTGTGACATGTAGGGAATTTCAACCTAGCATAAATTGCTCTAACCCCCCTCGCGCTTAGTCCACATTTGAATCGACCCTTTCTCCAACGCGCCATCATTTGAGAGCTGGAGGTTTTGGCAGACAGGAGGTCCTCCTGGCGAGAGCACAGCCCATCCGAGGGAGCGCTGGCCGGCTGGCCATAGCATCGGACTGGGAAGTTTTATTGGACAGCAGTGAGGTGGGTGACCTCCCGTCTGCTTCCCGCTGACAGACCGAAAACGCAGGACTGTAAAGGTCGCAGATGGTCATCCTCTGATGCTAATTATGCATCGGTGCCAAGTCTCCGAAACAACACTGCCGCACCGGCAGGTCCTTTCAAGTGCTAATTTATTGATTATGATGAGACAGTAATCTGTCATTTCGTCGATAGAGTTTTTAGCAGCCTACTTTTCAGTTCAAATCCGACGTGTGTTTCGTTTTCTTTTTCATTTCCTTTAGAAAGGTATATGAGCATGATGTTGTTTTCAGTCTGTCTTGCTCAATGAGTGACTAGGCTAGGCTACTGTATCGTAGAGGGAATCCATAAATGAAGACATGTTGATATAGGTGTGAATGTGTAAACTGCAAGAGGGTGCGTAGTGGCGTAGCCAGTCACGGATGAATGCGACGCACAACCGTCGCTTTGGTAGGCCTAGGCTACATCTAAAATATTTCCGGCTTTCATACCAACCATGCTAGCAAATTCAGTCACCGATAACTTATTCCGGGCACTCCTTACTCTACCAACTACAAGTTCCATGGTTGAGTGTTTGTTTTTCACTTTTAACCGGTTACACAGTCTTTGCTAAACAATATACTAAGCAGTTCACATGTTGATGTATTAGACCTACAGTACATGAAAGTCCCACTTGACATTATGTCTCTGCGCCCCTCACTTTCACCTGGTTGATCTAAATCTCACAGGTACACCTTTATTTCTGGTAAAATCTCACAAGTAGCCTACACCAGGTATTTCTGACTACTCCCCTGGTGTGTACCAATCCATGGCTTATTTCACAGAGAAAACCCCAGCATCCTTAGATGACCTCATCACAATGTCAAGGCCTTTCCTGTCTCTAAAGTGCAATATATTTTTCATACTGTTAATTTCCTGATAGGATGACTCAATAATACATAATGATGTTTGCTTACACTTCACACCGCAACATAACTTCAATTCTTTTATATAGCTCTTTCAGAGAGTACAAAACATACTACAAGGGCTCTATATTTGCTCTCGAACCTAGCACGTGATTTATCATCATCTTATATAGAGGGCTTTTTTTCTGCTGGTCTGAAATTGCTCACAGAAGAGAGCAATTGCTTTCCATCATCTCTGTAGGCTACACCTGTGTTTTTACTTGCTTAGCTCCTCATCCACATTCACCCTTCTGTGCAGTCACTAGCTCTTGTATGTGCTTCCAGATGGCTGGGGATACAGAAGCAGCCACCAGCTCAGACGGAGGTCACCTCAGCCTGGAGCAGTCAAGATTACAAAGTAGAAATGCCAGAGGGCAGAAGCCGTGCCAGTCCTCCGAGAGCCTGTGTGGTCTGATGGAGGGCACTACCCTCTTCTGCTGCGCCCACATCCCCCCGGGCGAGCTCACGGCCGCACTGCTCTTACTCAGCATGACTGTCAGGAGCCGGACAGCAGCTTCCACAACATTCCTACCCCCCTCTCCCACTCTCCTCCCTCTCTCTCCCTCTCCTCACTCTCTCTCACTCTGTTCCTCTCTTCGTCTCCCTCCCCCACTCTCTGTCTCTCTCTATCCCTCTCCGTTTCTTTTTTCTCTCTTTCTCTCTCTCTCTCTCCCTCTCTCTCTCCTGTTGTTGTGTGTGCTGCTCCTGCATATTGTTTTTTGATGGAGGCTACAGGAACAGGTTTGTTTTTTCCACCTATACCAAAGTTGATGTGGCAGTGAATTTTCACAAGTTATTTTCACACATTTACACAATGGGCTTCCATTGTTAACCGACAATCATACAAAAAAGATGGCTGTACAAACACAGCATCAGTTGTAAATTCAATTCAATTCAATTCAATCCATCAAGATCTCAAGGGTCTCAAATAATGTTCTGCATTTTACCCATCCAGGGAGAGTGTGCACACACACACACACACACACACACACACACTAGGAGCACCGAGGTCATCAGGGGCACACACACCCAACCAGACTAGTGGGCAGGTGCCTGGGGTCTGGGGTCTGGGGAGCAGTTCCCTGTGTTTGGTGCCATGCTAAGGTACCTCATCTGTTGATTTGGACTTGGGAAAGTGCTGTTCACTGTGCCGCTCACACCCACATCTTTCCAACCACTCAGGGATCAAACCACCTGTCGGGTTCAACTCTGATTCCCTGTTGATTAGGCCACGGATGTCCCTGAGCATCCAATGAGAACATGACAGCTAATACATGCTGTTTGAGCATGAGAAGAGATTGCAGTAAGTCTGCTGCATACAGTACATCCTTTCCATACATCATGATGGAGCAGATAAATGACTTCAGTGACCTCAGCAGAGGATTGGAACGTCTGGCTAGTGACAGGCCCATCCAGCGCTGACGATGCTGGAGACCAATCAAGAGCAGACCTTGGTGAGGGCAGCTGGTGAGGGGGGATCAAGCTAAGAAACCCTCACTGAGTCCCTGATTGGTTTTTAGCCCATGCAATACCGACATGCAATTAATTACCAAGTCATCTAGAGGATTAATAGTGACAGGACTGGTCAATCAAACAGGAGTCTTGTGCCATCTTTAGGGAACTCCTCACACAGACACATTCAAACAGGAGTCTTGTGCCATCTTTAGGGAACTCCTCACACAGACACAGTCAAACAGGAGTCTTGTGCCATCTTTAGGGAACTCCACACATGAAAAGAAACTAAGATACCTGCACACTGTTACTGCTGCTCCCGAGGTGATTCAATACACAACGTTTCGACCACTGTTGGTCTTCATCAGCTGTTAGCAGAACAAAAGGACAGGAGAGGATATACACATGACCATTGGCATTGTTCTTAATCGAGTAAGTGATGCCATGTAGAGAAATTACAGTAAGTACATTATCTCTTAAATACAAATATAAAAATGTCCTATAGGCCCTATCTAAGACCTTTTTGCATTGTGTATGTATCGGTACAAAAATGCTCATTGGATGAAATAGTATCAAAATCCCCCCAAGTCTGTTGAAGTGCTGCACATTTCACATCCGCCACAAAACAAAAGGCAAAGTAAACAAAGAAAAGAAAAGTCTCCATAAAATATTTGGTGAACTGGTTCACAGAGGATTACTATAACAGGCTATCACCACCAACTATAAAGAAACTCCTCACAGACACAATGAAACTGGAGTCTTGTGTCCTCTTTAGGCCACTCCCCAGACAGACACAATGTGACACAATGTCCAGGTTGATCTGACCAGCAGTATCACATTCTTCCTCATGATGGTGTGATAGTGTTGTACCAGAATGCTTTGTCACAGCTTTCACCATTCATAATGTCCAATGTCCAATGACAGAAATATTAAAACACAATGTAATTCCATACTCTATACCACTAGAGGGAGTTAAAGATTCACATTATCTACAGTTCGCATCACTAGGGAACACTTACAGTTTTTTTTCAATTGCTTACACACATTTTCAAAGCTCCATCTGTTTTTTTTCAAAGCTCTACACACAAATTCAATAATTGCTCAAACGAAATGCAAAAAGTGCCCCCTATCTTGGAAAATCAAACACAGCGTTAAAATATTGTAAACATATCTCAAAAGCAAGCATTTGTCTCACATCATAAACACATTTTCCATAGTATTATAAACTTATGTCTATCATTTACACACTGTTACTCTAAATCTAAAGCTCTTTTGTTTTTATGATTTTTTTTTAAAAACATTGTCATATAAGAGTGAAAATACAGTAATATGCAAAAAATAACTCAATCGAATCAATATTGGAACCAAAAATATATATATATTTTCTGAATAAATCAGTTGCTGTTGTGAATTCAGAATTGTACAGCGCATACAGTAGTAATGTTTGAAATAGGAAATCAAGTTACCTCCTGATAGATTTTTGTGTGTTAGGTAGAGAATTGTGTGTATTGAATTGCAAAAGGTTAAAAGCTAAATTGAAAACATCAAGGCTGATAATTAGTGTATGGTTTTGCTGAATTGATGTAGAGTTGTGAAGTTTGAGTCAAAGGTTTTAGAAATTGTGTGCTACATAAAGGATTTGTGTGCAAGCAATTGAAAAAAGCTGTAATATGTCCAGCTCTTTGTCAGGAGAATCAAAGCATGAATAATTTCACTTACCCTTGTTCTTATCTTAATCTGAATATACTGTAAAAATACTAAACTTTTACCTCGTTTGAACCTCGACATTGAAGCACTTGTGAGAGAGAAGAACCATAGGTGGTTAGTTAGGGCCCGAGCACCGAGGTGCGGCCGCTGTAGCAGCGGCTGCACCGTAGGTGCAAGGCCCTATTGTTTTTGCTCAGATTATTAGGGCCCGAGCACCGAGGTGCGGCCGCTGAAGCAGCGGCTGCACCGTAGGTGCAAGGCCCTATTGCTTCTGCTCAGATTATTATTATTCCCGTGACTTCCTCTTACAGGTCATGTTTGGCCTTTTTTCACCAACTTGGCATGCTCTAAAACTCTTGAAATTCGGCAGTTAGATGTGGAATTGGTAACGCTACTCAGAGACAAAGCTCTGGCAAAGGGTGTGGCTCAGGGACTCTATAGCGCCACCTAGCGCGGTTTCTGTTGTGGTTGACACATACATGCACGAAAATGAACCAAATTTGGTAAGCATATGTGTTGTATTAATCTGAACAACTTTTACATTTTAACGATATAGTAAATCTTAGAAGAATTTGAGTTATGATTATGATTATGATTTTTGCACATCACATATTTTGAAACACTTCTCCTAGACGGTTTATCGAAATCATGTCATATAAGCACTAAAATGATCTTGAGGGGTTGCCCGAGAGGAATTGCGACCAGATTTTTGAATTTCAAAAGTATATCGAAATGGCGAAGGTTTGAATTATGGTGTTTTATTAAGAAACAGGAAGTTGGTGTTATAGGCAGAAAAAAGGTTGTAAATTGGATGTAGTTTGGCAGCTACATGTGGAATTGCTTCTGCTAGTCAGAGACAGAGCTCTGGCGTAAGGTGTGGCTTTGGGACTCTATAGCGCCACCTAGCAGCACGTTATCTGTTGTGGTTGACACAAACATTTACGAAAATTAACCAAATTTGGTGGACTTGTGTGTTATTGCTATGGCTAGTCAGAGACAGAGCTTTGGCATAGGGTGTGTCGTAGGGACTCTATAGCGCCACCTAGTGCGTTGTCTGTTGTGGTTGACACAAACATTCAAGAAAATTAACCAAATGTGGTGGGCTTCGGTGTTATTGCTATCGGTAGTCAGAGACAGAGCTCTGGCCTAGAGTGTGGCTTGGGGACTCTAGAGCGCCACCTAATGCATTGTCTGTTGTGGTTGACACGTACATTCACCCAAATGAACCAAATTTGGTGGGCATGTGTGTTATTGATTAAGTTATTCAGAGACAGAGCTCTGGCCTCGGGTGTGGCTTAGGGACTCTATAGCGCCACGTAGTGCATTGTCTTTTGTGGTTGACATACATTCACGAAAATGAACCAAATTTGGTTGGCATATGTGTTATTGCTATAGCTATTCAGAGACAGCGCTCTGGCCAAGGGTGTCTTAGGGACTGCATAGCGCCACCTAGCACATTGTCTGTTGTGGTTTACACACACATTCACGAAAATGAACCAAATTTGGTGGGCTTGTGCGTTATTGCTATCGATAGTCAGAGATAGAGCTCTGGCCTAGGGTGTGGCTTAGGGACTCTATAGCGCCACCTAGCGCATTATCTGTTGTGGTTGACACGTACATTCACCCAAATGAACCAAATTTGGTGGACATGTGTGTTATTGCTATAGTTATTCAGAGACAGAGCTCTGGCCTCGGGTGTGGCTTAGGGACTCTATAGCGCCACCTAGTGCATTGTCTGTTGTGGTTGACACATACATTCACGAAAATGAACCAAATTTGGTTAGCATGTGTGTTATTGCTATAGCTATTCACAGACAGCGCTCTGGCCAAGGGTGTCTTATGGACTGTAAAGCGCCACCTAGCGCATTGTCTGTTGTGGTTGACACACACGTTCATGAAAATGAACCAAATTTGGTGGACTTGTGCGTTATTGCTATCGATAGTCAGAGATAGAGCTCTGGCCTAGAGTGTGGCTTAGGGACTCTATAGCGCCACCTAGCATGTTGTCTGTTGTGGTTGACACATACATTCAGGAAAATTGACCAAATTTGGTGGGCATGTGTGTTGCTCATGCACATGCCCACCAACACGCACATGTTGCTTTGTTAGATTCCGAAATGTCACAGGTCTCCGCACCGCAGGTGCTCGGGCCCGCCATCGCCGCTTGCGGCTATATTTCTTCTTATTATTCTCTTTTCCTCTTAGCCCGTGCGGCCCTTTTTCACCAACTTGGCATGCTCCAAAACTCTTGTAATTTGGTAGCTACATGTGGAATTACCGTCGCTACTCAGAGACAGAGCTCTGGCCACGGGTGTGGCTCAGGGACTCTATAGCGCCACCTAGAGCGATTTCTGTTGTGTTTGACACATACATGCACGAAAATGAACCAAATTTGGTGGGCATGTGTGTTGTATTAATCCGAACAACTTTTACATTGGAACTATATAGTAAATATTAAAAGAATTTGAATTATGTGATATTTTCTGATTTTTGCACATCATGTATTTTGAAACACTTCTCCTAGACGGTTTGTCGAAATCATGTCATTTTAGCAGTAAAATGATCTTGAGGGGTTGCCCAAGAGAAATTGCGAACAGATTTTTGAATTTCAAAACTATATCGAAATGGCGAAGGTTTGAACCTAGGTGTCTTATAAAAGGAACAAAAAGTTGGTGTTATAGGCAGAAAACAGTGACTAATTTGGATGAAATTTAATAGAGTATTAGTTAGTGTGTTTGTAGGGACAGTCATATACAAAGTTTTGAATTTGGTGTTGTTTGTGTTTTTTAAAAGCGCATTAATGATTGTGGTGGACACAGTTTTAGCTAAAATATTTTGAAGCAAGTTGATGAATAATAATAATCATATTAACCTATGCTGCAATTTTGACTTTAACCACATTAACAGAAAGTGAGTTATTTAGGTTTTCATATGAGGATGGCTCTGTGCTACTATCTTTCCTCATCCGCGCCTTCATGTTGGTCCTGTTACACACACAGAACCACATGTAACCGCACACACATTACACACGCGCAAGCTTTCCAGAGAGTTACGCACACACACGGCCTCCTCCTTGACCCCTCTGCCTCCCTCCCTCTCTCTCTTTCTATCTTAGCCCCATGCCCCCCCCCCTCATTTGCATACCGACCCCCCACACACTCTCTCACCCATCCCCCATGCCTCTCTGGTGGTGGTAAGAAGGCCAACAGATGATAACCCAACTTGAGGATGAGAGAAGGCACCACAATCCTGCAACTTATTTGCCATGTGTGTGTGTGACAACACCTTGGTTAATAGATCTTAAACTTTCCTTAATATTACACAATGATTAAAGAAGGCTTAAGAACGCTCTGTCGGGTTGTCTGTTGTGGTTGACACATACATTCACAAAAATGAACCAAATTTGGTGGGTTTGTGTGTTATTGCTATCTCTAGTCAGAGACAGAGCTCTGGCCTAGGGTGTGGCTAAGGGACTCTATAGCGCCACCTAGTGCATTGCCTGTTGTGGTTGACACATACATTCACGAAAATTAACCAGATTTGATGGGCTTGTGTGTTATCCCTATTGCTAGTCAGAGACAAACTCTGGCCCAAGGTGTGGCTTAGGGACTCTATAGCGCCACCTAGAGCATTGTTTGTTGTGGTTGACACAAACATTCACAAAAATGAACCAAATTTGGTGGGCTTGTGTGTTATTGCTGCCGCTAGATAAAAACAGAGCTCTGGCCTCGGTTGTGGCTTAGGGACTCTATAGCGCCACCTAGCACATTGCCTGTTGTGGTTGACACGTACATTCACGAAAATTAACCAAATTTGATGGGCTTGTGTGTTATTCCTATTGCTAGTCAGAGACAGAGCTCTGGCCAAAGGTTTGACTTAGGGACTCTATAGCGCCACCTAGAGCATTGTTTGTTGTGGTTGACACAAACATTCACAAAAATGAACCACATTTGGTGGGCTTGAGTGTTATTGCTGCCGCTAGATAAAGACAGAGCTCTGGCCTCGGGTGTGGCTTAGGGACTCCATAGCGCCACCTAGTAGCACATTATCTGTTGTGGTTGAAACAAACATTCACGAAAATGAACCAAATTTGGTGGACTTATGTGTTATTGCTATCACTAGTCAGAGACAGAGCTCTGGCCTAGGGTGTGGCTTAGGGACTCTATAGCGCCACCTAAAAGCACGTTATCTGTTGTGGTTGACACAAACATTCACGAAAATGAACCAAATTTGGTGGACTTATGTGTTATTGCTATCGCTAGTCAGAGACAGAGCTTTGGCCTAGGTTGTGGCTTAGGGACTCTATAGCGCCACCTAGTGCGTTGTCTGTTGTGGTTAAAACATACATTCACGAAAATGAACCAAATTTGGTAGGCACATGTGTTATTGCCATCGCTATTCAGAGACAGAGCTCTGGCTGAGGGTGTGGCTTAGGGACTCTATAGCGCCACCTAGCGTGTTACCCGTTTTGGGTTGACATTTACATTCACAAAAATGAATCAAAGTTCACGAGCTTGTGTGTTATTACTGCCGCTCGTGAAGAACAGCTCTGGCCTAGGGTGTGGCTTAGTGACTCTATAGCGCCACCTAGCGTGTTGTCTGTTGTGGTTGACACATACATTCAAGAAAATTGACCAAATTTGGTGGCCATGTGTGTTGCTCATGCACATGCCCACCAACACGCCTCATGTTGCTTTGTTAGATTCCGAAATGTCACAGGTCTCCGCACCGCAGGTGCTCGGGCCCGCCATCGCCGCTTGCGGCTATATTTAAATTTGATCCTACTTCTGATCCCAGCTATGGGCTGTTGACTAATTGTGCCTATGCAGAGTCCATTGTTAGTTGCATTGCCTTATCAAGGTCAGTAGGGCTGAATAGCATCCCAGCCCTCTCCTGCTGAAAGCTGCCAAACAGGACTCTGCCAAATAGGACTCTTTAGATTGACAGGAAGTGAGTGGGAGGGAGTGGTAGCTTGGGAATGGGAAGTGACCATTTGTTAGATTCAAACCTGGACAAACACTGCACAGCAGTTCAATAATGGGGCACGAGCCCCAGTAAAATGGGTCTGGTGACGCCCCTCAGTCGGTTATGCCACTGCTTCCCTGAGTTTTCCTTATCTGTTGCTATGAGGAGAATTTGCCATGGAACCCGACCAAACCATACACTCTCAGAAGAAAAGGTGCTATATACTGTAGAACCAAAAATGGTTCTGTCGCATGCTTAATATGTGGCACCCCTAAATGATTCTTTATAGAATTTTGAAGGATTCATCAAAGGAACTAAGGGTTCTTTAAAGCCTGCATGGTTCTACATAGCACCTCAAGAACCCATTTTTAAGAGTGAATGGACCCATATGAGGAGTATTTGTTGAAATTCCCTGAGAGTTTAGCTTGCTGTCAGTGTCTAAGTGTGACAGGGAGGAATATGCAACACTTTAATTAGTAATTGATGACAATTTTATACCTTTTTAAATACCTGTTCAACATCATCCTCTTGTGGCAGCAGGTATCATTGTATCATCAGTCATCTGGCTAATGAGAGACAACAAAAGATAAGGAGTTATTTGGAATGTGGGATGTTTATAGCCTTATGAAATGCCTTCAACAATGAAAAAAGAATGTTACTCAAGAAAACTATTAAAAATTGAGAGCTGATACTGTATATGCTAGCAAAAATGCCATGTTTGCTCACTGATGTTAGGATGTTACATGACATTTGCAGATGATAAAATTAAGAATAGAGATTTGCACATAAACACATCAAATCAGGAGCGTCCATAGACACAGGCTGACCCATATACAGCAGATGCAGCTTTACTTTATGAAACCACAAGGAGTGAAGTTCACTGAAGTATTACAACATGTTGTATTGGGATAAATATTTATGTCTAATCCATTTAACACAGAGCATATTTCTCAATGGAGACTATGGCAATGTAGAGACTGACTCACCTGAGGTAAATCCTGTACCGCCAAATGTCAAAACATTTCAATCCCAACCTCCAAAAAGATTAAATATCAACAAATGTGAATTTGCAGTTAGGAACTGAAACATAAATACAATTTGTTGAAGTAGAAGTAATAGCATAATGTCATTAATAAATAATATTGATGTGAAAATTACAGTTTAATGTGACCTTCCATTTTGCTGTTCTAAGCACAAGTTGTATCTGTGGCCCAAAGCCATTGTCTGGAAATCAAATACCAGAATTATCTACAGTACACATCTATAAATATATGCTAAATAGTTGAAGTGAAGGAATGAAGAATGTCTGATTTGAATACATGAATATACAATATGTATTTTTTAACACAGGCATTTTTTGGTGTTATGGACTGCAAGGTGTGTAACATGAATCCCACACTAAGGGTTATTATGTCTTACATAACAGTTCTCTGTGACATGCAAAATAGGGAACATGCACAAGCACATACTGTGTTTTGTTTTGTACGATCAGTAAGTCAGTGGTTAAAAAATCGCAGCCTGAGTGACTTTTGGAAAAAATGACATTGGTTCTTTGATGATGTCATGTGACAAGATGTCCAACATTACTTGAAGTGTAATCTTTACTGATAGTGTCAAAAGGCTATCTTCTTCCTCAGTTCATATAGGCCAGCAGCAGCAGACATTTGGAGTATGGTCAGATATAACATCACAACCTTCTGTGTGTATGACCAGAGTTTCGGAACATCACACACGCAAATGTCCAATGTGTGGAAAACTAATGTAGATGTAGTACAAAGCGGTACAAAATATGACCTGCACATTCTCGCCGCAAAAATAAATCACACTTGTCAATTTGTTTCCATCTCTATCCCCTGCTTCAACTCTCATATATGTAAATGAGTGTGTGCAGGTGTGCTTCTCTGTCTGTGAGTTCTCACTTGTGAGTGTGTGTGGTGGGGATAATGGGATGTGTGTGTGTGTGTGTGTGTGTGTGTGTGTGTGTGTGCGCGTCTGTTTGTCTGCATTTGTGTGTGTGTTGTATGTGTCTCTGTGTGTGTACTGTACAGTATGTTCACTTGTGAGTGTGTGTGTGTGAGTGTGTGCGTGCCTGCGTGTGTGTGTGTGTGTGTTTATATGCCTGCATGTGTGTGCATGTAGCTTTATACTGTATGTGTTTGTGCATGCGTGTGCGTAGTACAGTCACTAAATGTACACATATATTCATTTATTGTATGGTCCCCCATGAACCATATTACACAAAACTTGGCAAACAGTACATTCAGAAGGTATCAGGGTATAATCCTACACTTCAACCAAAGATACCCAAGATAGATTGATTACAAAGCCTCATTTTGCATTCTTTTTCATTTTTGACTAGGTGGCATTAAACGAGTGGTCATGGGATGGGTTAACATGGCCCCTTGGCCCCATGGTTCTTGAGATAGTCACAGAAAACTGTAGAAAACTGTGTCTGGCACAAAAAAAGAGTAGGATCATTATGATACCCTCTGAATGTATGCCAAGTATTTTGTAATTTGGTTCATGGTGGATCATACAATAAATGAATTAATGTGTACATTTAGTGACTGTACACTATGCACACGCAACATATTTAAAGATACATACACACACACACACGCACACACACACACACCTGCATAGATAGATAGATACAGTAGGTAGATAGATAGATAGATAGTCTTTATTGTCCTTTAAGGATATTCTTTTTCACACGTCATTTACATTCCACAAAAAGACAGCAGCATTTGATGTTAACGTCACAGCATTTTACATATAGCATATGACATTTAGCACCCCCTCCTCACCATAGTGCCAGCAAAGGTGGACAGTGCAGACAACAAAACAATAGGGGGATGGATGAGTGTCACAGGAGTTTGTTTAGTGTAGTGATGGCTGAGGGTACAAAACTTTTCTTGAAGTGCGTTTTTTTCCAGTCCAAGACTCTGTATCTGCGGCCAGATGGGAGTAGGGTGAAAAACCGGTGCAGGGGATGGTCAGGGTTGTTTCCTGTGATGCGGGCAAGGCGTGTGATGGCTGTGTCATTTGTATCAGTGAGGCTGGGGGTGGGAAGCTGTATTATCTTGGATGCTAAGTGTGAGATTTTAATGAGCTTGTTCTTGCTGGTGACATTTAGTATGGTGAAGAAACAGGGGGAGCAGTAGAGTAGAAGGGGTTGGATGATGCTTTTGTAGAGTAGCGGAAGAAGGTGGGGGGCATCAGACAGTGATCTTTTTCCAAGCATGAGGACTTACTCTGGGAAACATTTGCCCCTCTCTGGAGTTACACTCTGGGGACATGAACATAGGGGCACGTAAACATGCTCCCAGAGTGTACCATACTATAGCTTCCTGGAAGCTCTAACTGTTGGCTACAGCAACTAGGTTTTTTTCCCCCCCTTACATCTGAATGTAAAGGATGAAGTACACATCTCAACAACCTGGATCATGTTGTCTAGGAAGGGGCATGCCATGGACAAGAGAACATGCATGCTTTTCCTAATCCCATCACGAACAGGCTGTTTGATGGCCTATGCAGGCCTGTCCGTCTGCAGCTCTGACACACACTGAGCACAGATGATCCCAGCCGGAGGCAGGAGGGTGTAGCCAGCTGCCATTCACCTGAAGAATGTGGTTATTTAGTGGAGGAGAGGTAGGGTCAGATGGGCAGGTGCCTCTGTCCTGGCAGGTCCACTTGATGCAGTGGCTGTTATGTCAAAGTAGCTCCACTCAGCTATCAACTCCATAATGCTTAATATGGAATAACCAATCAGCACATATCCCTCCAGGAGGAGCCGTCTCATACAAACACGTACAGCCATTTCTCTCTCAAATGGATACAGAGAACCCCCTGCACTTACTGGTATCTCTGTTTCAGCCATATCTCCTTATATGGCAACACTTCAGGGAAGACTTGTTATATTTTCTTCTTCTTATGCTGTGTTTGCGTGTTCTTATGAAGCACTTCTTACTGTACAGTCAACACCCAATTAGGGACAAGAGTTGCCTATTAGCAATAGCACAACACATCAGTTTTACAACTTTGTATTGGAACTATGGTGATGGTGATTAAGTTCGGCCAAAGCAAGAGCTTACTGCAGCAGCACATTCAGCTCTTGGTTTCTCCCAGGATGCTCTTAACATGCCTGGACATCTCAGGCTGAAGCCACACACCCACTGGCTGCACTCCTCACCTCAGCTGACCACTTCACTCCGCTCTAAGATCTTTGCTTGGAACTGTCAAATTTCCTATATACATGTATATATATATATAATATATAAATAGCAGGGGGTCAGGGGGTTCTCCTCCCCCAGGAACTTTTTAAAATCAATAGATGTGATTTATTCTAGTGCACTCTAACAGGTGGTCTGCTGGAGAAGGGCGATACCTTCCTTCAATCACATAACATATGACTGCACAAGCACACCTGGCTGACCTGAGCATGGCTCCCAGAGTGACAGAAATTGCGCTGCATTTGGGTTCGTTTTGAACACACGGTTTGAATATAGCCTAGGCCTGCTGTTAAGATTTAGTAACGTTACGTTGCTCTCACACACACCAACCTCACATTTCTTGAGAACGTTAATCATGAGTTTCCTGAGAACTTGAATCATCCAAATGAAACACAAGGATCCGGTTACCTGGCTGCCCTGCAACAGGTTACCCCATGTATTGCTTGAGCAACACGATGGTTGTCCTGAAACATTACCCTTACACATTACCTTACCCTGCCATGAATCTGAGTTTGGTCCATGGTTTTGGGGGATATATGTCTTCTTCATCAAGCAGCAACCTCAGACATAATCTTGTGTTCAACATGTCACTTTTTGCATTTCCCGTCTTACAGAGCAAGCATGGTATTAGAAATATTAGATTCTTGGTATTAGACACACAGGAAAACAACCATACCTGTCTCAATGCTAGCTAAGCTATCCTAAAGATCCTAACATACTACAAAACAATGTTAAGGTTAACTTAAAAAGGAGGGGGTGTTTTTTTTAATTAGAATATAGTTCCGGTCCTTGATTATGATGAATCACATTCGATCACGTTGTGAAAAATTCCAGCACAAACATATACACCTTGGCTGCATTTCGCTCTGTATTACTGCCATTATAAACCACCTCCCCCTGGGGAAAAATGAAAGTTGTATCTTGGTGGCCGTTGGGAAAACAGGATACGGTTTATTTTATGGAACCACAAGGAGCCAACACAGAAATAGTTTACTGTGTTGTGTATGTGGATAAATCTTTACCATATGAGGCTTGTGTGCAGGGATGATGGCTTTACATAAACTGGCGGAATTGCCATAACTTTGAACTTGAAATATGCGAGGGCCTCTGAATGATAGAGTTGATGATATAACTATAGGGGTGAATTATAGGTTTAACTTCATTGCCATGTTGAGTGCAAATATGTTGTAATGTTGAGAACCTTTGAGGCTTGGAAATCATTGTTTGAGTCTCCTGTCTCTGGATGGATTTGAATAGAAAAGTTTAAAGGTCACTGACTTCATTTACAGAATAAACAATGCTCTCTCTCTCTCTCTCTCCCTCCCTTTATGTATGTGTGTAACAAAGATGGTGGTGGTGTGTGTAGGCTGGGGTAGATAGATAGATAGATAGATAGATAGATAGAGAGAGTGAAAGAATGACAAATGTAGACCAACAAGGAAGAAGGGAGTATGGAAGTGTAATGCAACATAAAGGTATAAAGGTCAAGGGTAATCAAATGAGCACATTTGCAGAGTTGCCATTTATTAGGACTTCTCTTTCTCTCCACTGGTATCTCTTCTCAGCTTAAACGGCCTGTAATCTCAATAGTATTTTTTTATTATGATGACAAAAGTCTAAATAACTAGTGCAAGAGTTTGTCTTACTTTATAATGGGCTGTATTTGGCCATATTTATGAAAAAGGTCATCTGTGACCCTGTAAAGCGGAACCAGTCGTTTCGGTAAAATTTACTAAATTAATAGTTATTGTGCTCACGTGCCATAAACTAAGCTTTCCAACGAGATGTATATCGAGGGTATTACACAAACTATCGCGAAGATAACCGCATCCAAAGTTGACATGGTTCTCCTGTCATGATATGCCAGAAGAGGAGAAATCACCTTTTTAAGCGGCGCGTGCACAACGGGAATGACAGCAAATGTGTTGAAATGTTTTTACGTGAAATGCGTTCACGATATGAAACTGTAGAATGTATACAGTCGAATTATGCGAAAACGTGAAATTCAACATTTTAACCCGGAAGTTTGTTATTGTTGATTTTCTCAAAATAACGTTGTGCGCAAAACGACTGATTTCGCTTTGAATGGTCACATCTATCCATTGTTGCATTTAAACATAAAGTGGTCAATGATATCCACCTTATGTCAAGCTGCACTATTGCACAGATCTTTGTTGTCATCATCTCTATATTCTCTTTTGACGGTCTGAATGGCCACATTAGATGGAGAATAATTATGCTCCTTGCGGCGCAAAAGAGAAAAGACTGTGTGATTATAGAGTGCAGGGGCCCCATCTGTCAAAATTGTTGGTGTCACATTCCTGAAGTCAACAAAAGAAGAATATGCAAATCCTCAGAGAGGTCACACAGGCTCAAACCTGTCTCAATACTTTGGACAGATGCTTGGCATTTTCTTTTGTGTCAGCAATGAAAAATAACTGAGGCCGTTTCACAGATGCAGTAACATTGAGAAGTCATACATCAATTGTTTATAGAGCATATCAAATTGCATGGCAAAGCAAAAATGCTTGCAGTAGGATGAGCAAAAGTTAATGTCAGTGACATGTATCTACTGAAACACTCTATGGACCATGTCTCCTAGAGAGAGAGATGGCATATCAGACCAAAAGAACACAGATTAATACACAGATTTCCCATTTACCAACAAAACTAGATGCGCGCGCAGCCGAGGGGCAGAAGACGCCGGATGGACGGTCATAACGTTATAAAGTTAACCTAATAACCAGCTGCTGTAAGCTATAATCGGCATTTTTTGTATGCCGCTGTTGTCTAAATGATGATAACATCTCATTTCTGAGTTCTTATTTCAGAGTTTTCATTATTTATAAAACATCGTCTTTTTGGCGGTGTTCATGGTGTCTGGCAAATAAATGCATTACTTTACATTCCTGAACATTCTCTAACCATCGTAATTTCGAATAGTGCTGTTTTCGGCACTAAAATTCATTTGAATCTTTTCACGGAGAGCAGCTGCTTCATGCTGTTCATAATGCTTTCTGCCCCTTGTGTGCGCGCGCATGTTTTCGAGAAATCTATGTATACAGTGAATTTTATTTAGTAATCAGGTCTAGCTTGATTAATTTATTACACTTTGTCTCTTAGTTCCACATTCATCTCAACCCATTAGTGTTGAAAACCAAATTCACGGATCACATTTTGATCATTTACATTTAAATAATTAAAATTATTTTCAAATCATTTAAATCTAAATAACGTATTTGTTGATTACATCTCGACTGAATAACTCACTCACATACATGGTACATCATGACAAAAATGGTAAGATCTTAATTATGTGGTGTTTATGCATGTTGATGGATTTCAGGTCCCCAGCGCAGAGCCCTTTTATGAGATTCTTTTACAGAGGCAGGAGAGTTTTATGGGCAAGCGTGTCTCCAGACCCCTCATCTTAATGACTGCACCGTCTGGCTGCCAGAGCTTCTACCACATAATTATTTACAAAGGCCCGAGCGGTGTGGCAAATGAAAAACAGGTTTGGCATCATTTACTCCGTCTCTCTTGTTTTATGCCATATATCCTCCTCTCCAGCTGTGTTCATACAGCCTACATACTTATCTCACACTGTGGAAAAATGAAATGACTGATAAGAACATTTCTACCTTGATAGACAGCTGTATGGTATTGTACAACAACAGGCATCCATGTAATCTATGTTGTTGGAGTCCATGGTGCAATCTTACTGACAATATACTGATAAATTACACATGGATGTTTCCAGTTCAATTCTGGATAAACACTGATGTAATGTCTTTAGTGTTTTGATTTTGTCGGAAGCCATGAAATGGGCGCTTCCACACAAGGGGTTTTAATGGTCAAGACCATTAACAGGTGGGTGTTGCACGCAGGTGTTGCACCAGGGCTGGCTTATGATGCCTTAGCAGACAAAGCAAAGATGCCACCAACTGTGAAGGACCAAGAGTTTTCAAAACAATGACCTTGGCATGGAGGTGTGGGCAAGATGACCAATTTCAAACCCACGCATGATTTCAGCATCCAAGATACTCAGTGTAGGTCCTTGATTTAGACATTCAAATTGTATTCATGTATTATGTAAGATAACATAATGTAAGAATTCTCCTTTCTCATCAACATACTGGGTGCCTATAGCGCTGTAAGGGTATGCAATAGAAAAATTAGGAGAAGTGTCATGCCCCTACCTGTGACAATAACATTAGGCAGTGACTCCGGTCTAGATTCTGATTTAGATTCATTTACATTAGAATGAACATTTCTTGAGCTACCTCTGTGATATTTGTTTTTATGTGTATCATTCAAATCTAACCTAATTATTATCTAGGGCTTAAACCAATTAAAGGATAAACAAATAAAAAATAGATCAAACAAGAAATGTATAGAAGAGTAAAGAGAGTAAGTAAGCAAGATCACAACCGAAAGGCCTGGACATTCATTGGGAAGTGTTTAGAATTATGTTACCAATAAATGCACAAAGACACAGGAAACGTGAAACTTTGAACTATAAGGCAGAGTTTGTTCTCCTGATGGCTTATTGGTCTCCCCTGGTTTTGCGTGAGCAACAGCAAGATGCTGTGCACCTGAGGAATTCTTGTAATCTTTATCGCTCCCCCTTGTTATGCAATTGGTTGACTTGACTGCATTGACTACACTGAGGACCACATGAAACAGGTCTGTGCTATATTCACCCATTCACATAAACAAGCTGTGTTTAAGCTCTAGGAGGGTCCGTGATTAACAAAGAATGCAGTCATTTCAACACACTCAACCAACAAGCTTAACGCACTATAAAGTCTTAAAAAAAACCCTCTCTCTGACAGGTAATAAGCACCTTTACAAGTATTTTAGGACACTGGAACAGGTCTGTGTATACAATGGAATTGAGTTGTGCTAAATATAATTTGGTTTTACAAAAACTTGTTTGTCATTGAATTGAAGCATCAAATCCCTTTAGACGGTTAAAAATGAATTCATGGATATGGTCAGCACAGTAAACGATGAGCATTGTTCTCAAATGTCTCTCCATTATATGACGATAATTCATTTTTACACACACATACAGCCATATACCCACTCGTTCACAGACACACACCCACCCACACATACACCCACCCACACATCCACCCCCCCCCCCCCCCCCCCACACACACACACACACACTCACACGCCCATACATACACACACACACACACACACACACACACACACACACACACACAAAGTCATGCATTCTCACACCTCTCAATGGGGAAATACCTGCAGGCCATGAAAAGGTATGTCTGCATCCTTTGTAGGTTAAGCACAGGAGGGGGGAGGGGGCAGGAACATGGGAAGTGCATATAAAGCCAGTTGTGGGAGGCTCAACACGACAACAACAACGACAAGTCAACCAGCCTATTCCCAAACCCTCCACACTTAAAGGTGAGCCACTGAACTCTCTCATGAGGGACTCTTTCAATTCTTAGAGTTAGTCTGTTAACTGGAAAGACTCATCCGAATGATGTATTAAAGTAACAGTGTTTTTACTAGCTATCATGTATGCATCTGCATATTCATCTGCATCATTGTCTTGATTTCTTTTGGCTTTAGGAGTTAGAAAAAAGTTTATCTACTTTGTCATGAAATTTCACGTTGTGTAAATTGTAATTGACTAATTGATTTATTGTGGTGTTACTCATTTATTTCCTCATCTACAGACAAACAACACGATGGCAGGTGGGTTCTTTCTCCGTCTTTGTATAAACTAAGTGTTCTTGCTAATGGTAAAATATGTTGTACATCTAATTTATCTTCTGGACCATAATATATTGCTATCAGATAACCATTAAAACATTGCTGCAGGTCTTAGCCAGATCAGAGAGTGCAGACGTCTAACTATTATCACCACCCTCTGTTGACAGATGCTTCCTTCAAGGCAGAGTTCCTGCAGACCCACAACGAGTTGCGGGCCAAGCATGGCGTGCCTGCTCTGACCATGAGTGATGACCTGTGCGCGTCCGCTCAGGCCTGGGCTGACCACCTGGAGAGCATCAACAAGAACAGTAGCATGATGAGCCTCCAGCACAGCGACACCAAGAATGGAGAGAACCTCTACTTCTCCTCCAGCTCCGCACCCATCAAACTGACCGGTATGGCTGCCTGCCATGGCTAACACAGGGCACCAGAGGGGGGCTAAATAGCTCTTGCTTACTGAATTAAATCATTAAAGTAGTCATTAAATGTAAAGTAAATACATTATAAAGTAGTAATTAAATGTAAACTAAAGTAATGAACTTTGAAAAGTGTCTTATAAACTACAGATGGTGACATGGTAAACAAACTATCTGATGACATTCTGTTAATAACAAAGGATGGTTGAGGTTAAGAATAGATTTTAGGTTTGGTTTAAAGTGTTCTTTAGGAATGTGACTGAACCTGCATTTCAAGAAACTTATACTGTATGGCCAAACCCATTATTAATAGGTCATTTATGATATCCCTCTAATTATCTAATTATTGCACTGACAATAAGTGATATTTTCTTTTGTTACTCTGTCTGTCATTTGTTCCTTGGATGTAACTATCTTTAGGAAAAGAGGCAGTTGAGAACTGGTACAGCGAGATCAAGGATTACAATTTTAGCAATCCTGGTTTTGGATCTAACACAGGTAAGCTGAGTGTTACACTATTAAACTTAACCTGATAATTAGAAATTGTATTTTCTACTGTGTACTTGTGTTTCAGAATTTTACAATGCTCATCTTAGTCTAGTTTTGTTCTCACTTATTTCACGGCAGAGAAGAAATGTGAAGAAGTCTTGCTATTTTGTCCTGCTCATGTGGTTATTTGTATTATTCCTTTAAGGACACTTCACCCAAGTTGTGTGGAAGTCTTCGACTGAAGTTGGTGTGGGTATTGCCATGGTTGGAAATGCTGTCTTCGTCGTAGGCCAGTACAGCCCTGCAGGAAACATAAGCAACGAGGGTTACTTTGAGAAGAATGTCCTGCCTGCAGGTAGTTTAACACACACAATTGCCAAGTTTTCAGCTTTAGACCTAGATTTAAGTCCAGCAATATTCTATCTTATTCTATTTGTGATTTAATTATTTCCTGTATTAATGTACGCTATTTTTCATAATCCTTTTCTTTCAGCATAAACCTGCAGGATCCACTCATCCTTCCATTGTGCTCCAAGCCATAGTGATCATGTCCAGTGAAAAATCAATCAATCAATCAATCAATCAATCAATCAATCATCCAACCAACCAACCAACCAACAGTGTCAGGCGAAGTTTCTAAGTCTAGATGCCTAAGCTACAAACAGCTTTTAATAGGGCTGACACACCCATCTCCACTTTGCGTTATTGTTCAATATGCATACGTAATGGTTCTCCATACAGAGAATAGCATTTTTTAATGTCAGACTACTTAGGTACAAAATGCAATCATAAAGATGAAGTATTGTCCTAAAGCGAATGTAAGAACATTGATCAGTAAATATGGCTAGAGCATGTTTTATTACAAAATCTGTCTGTTTTATTTGAACCACAGTGAATGCAGTGTAGAATGTATGTTATTTTGTAGCCTATGACATTTAGAATTTATTCCAAGGACATCTTTAAAGGGGCATTGATTGTATGGTTTTCTCATTTTCTGTGAATAAAAGATTTTATGAAAAAACACAACAAAACAAAAAAAAAAACAAAGCTCCTTATGTGTCAGTTATGCACTTTGTATGCATGCTTATGATTTCAATTTAATAGAAGCCACATGTGCAGTTCAATATGTAAATGCTGTGTACAGCTACACCTACTGTATGTGACAGTCTTGAGTCAGACAGGTTTGATTGATAACACTGCAATGAGAACAAATTAAACATTACTAGAGACATCTACACATCTTTCACTGCACAACTTGAACTGTGTTCTGGAGCATAACATGTAATAGTGTTGTTAGAGAGACAAACAACTTAACGTAGTCTGAGTGAACCATTAACCAGTGAAAGATTAACCAGTTAGCAAAACTGAATTAGCTCTGGAGGTCCATCTGGAAGGGATCCCATTGATGCCAGTTTCCGAACTTCCCATTTTATGACTTCCAGAGATGTAAGCAGCAGTGAAATTCAACATAAATGGGTGCATCGAATTCTTTCCAAGTGGAGCAAACACATATTTCTTGTAAACAAAGTTTTTAAATGCAGTTGTTTACTCAATTACAAAGAAAACACGTTCAAGGGTTTGCCATTTTCTGTTAATTTGTTATATTGAACAAGTTTGAACAGCATACACACAACAGCAATGCTTTGAAACTAAAAAGTATAAAAATGGGGGAATAGAAGGAAATAAAATCACAAAGGGGGTGCACTGTGTATACAATACACAGCAAGCATAGAGTTTTTCATCAAACACGTCTTAAATAATGGAACACCCAATTCTTCTAAACTCAGAGCAAGTTGATCGAGTCAATCAAAGTCAGAACTGAATCCAACCTCTGAGTAGTTTGGAATGCAGCGTGAGATGAATTTAGGGGCTCCATGGTTCTTTCAAATGCAAATTGAGAAGAAGATTGAATAAATACATGATTTGATGCACCTATCATATCTCATTTTATACATCTCATGTTTCCTCTACTATGACAGTCAAGCCTTGACATGCACTACCACATTCACCCCACATCACATTGCAGTTACTGCTACTATCCCCAGTTCTGTCAGGGCCTCTGGCCAACCTGCAGATATGGCGCTTGAACAAGCATGAAACCATATCATTTCAAAATCAGTATAAAAATACAAAACAAACACAATAATGGCAAGGATGCAGTGTTCCTGTTGAGATAGCAGATTTCGAACACAGGCACCAGCTATCCAAAGGGTTTTCTCATCTTACTTCAAACACAATGCAGGTCTTTTATCTTAAAATAACAGCTTCAAACTCATTCTCTGATGCTACACTGAGTTAAAATACAAAGAATGGAGTGAAATCTCTGATACTGCCAATGTGTGCCCAGAATGCTTGATATTAACATTGCTGATTGATGTTTGTTTTTGTTTTACTGAATGGGAACAATTTTAGCACTAAATGGTGGTGAATATTGGTGTCATAAATATCAATATTTCCATTGTGTTTCTTTAATGACTACATTTAACTAAAATATTATACATTTTCTTTCTTTCTTTCTTTCTCTCTCTCTCTCTCTCTCTCTCTCTGTATGCCAATTCCAGATTCTGATTCTAATGTGTCCCTTTGTTGTATGGAGAACATTCTGTACTATGTGTGAGTGCAAAGCACGCAAATTGCTGTTAATTGCAATATAAAGAATGAAAACCCAAACACGAGTGCTTTAAGACACTTTGCCATTTCATCTGCCACTGGAAAATGTTTATTTATTTGCTTCTATAAAATAAAACCATATGGGTAATTCAACCGATCTTGTGATCTTTCACATGCCATTTTGTCTTTGATTTTTATAGTCATCTGGCATTCATATGTCTATGTTGATGGGTACTTTCTGTCATGACATGGGTGAATAGAAAAACTAGGGTGCTTTAGCCCACATTATACATATGTGTCACTTTTCAGAACCAGTGAGGGAACTGGAAGTGGAAGGAAATCATGAAGCTTTCTGCACACTGTTGGAAACATAACATTTGATAGTATATATATATACTGTGTATATATATACATATATATATGATTTTATAAATCCCTGTTAAACCTTATAAATCTGACTGAAGCTCCCGTTCAGTGTCAAATCAAGGTTATACCCACAACATAAACTGTTAATGAGAATGCCTAACTCGTTTTCTAACACTTGTTTAATTCTAGGAATAATGTTATGCAGGTCTCTTTCTCGGCCGTTTAATTCAGGCAGTTCCTAAAAACACAATTATAATTACTCACTGAAAGATGGACAGAGGCTACAGTGCTGACCCGGGCTGCTACACTCTCGTGTGCTAACTGGTCTATCACACTCTATGCTATAGCCCTTGATGAAGTCACGTGAGCTGCAATACAGTTTGGGGACTTATTGGGAACTAGCATCTTTGTGGATATTCGATGATGAAAAAATTAGCATTTATATCTTAATATATACCGCAAAACTCCAAATAATAGCCTGGGCACCCCGGCTTGTATATTTGAGACAGGCGTCTATTTGAGACAGGCCTTTAATTTAGTGTGATTTAGATAGGTTAGTTGAGTATGGCTATGGCTATGGCTATGGTTATTTAGCAGACGCCTTTGTCCAAAGCGACATACAAATAAATAACAATACTAAGTAAATTAACAGTGAACAATTACAAACTAGGGAGAATAGTAATATTATCAGTAAAACAATAATTTTAAGCACTAACCTAATGAGAAATAAAACAGTGAAATATAGTAGAAATATGCAGCAGATGGAAAGCATGACAGCAGGTTTCCACATTATATTAGACATTTAATATTCGAAATGCAAACTAAACAAAGAAAGTTTGTGATAAAATATTTTGTAGAATTTGAAACAAAATGGCATGAATTAAACAATGCAGGCATAGGCTCAATGTCGAAAAAAGTAGGCCTACTGGCCATCCATTTGGAACTGGCTTTCACCTCCACAGTCATGCAATTAGAATTCTAGTGTGTGCAATCTGCACCATATGGCTTAAACAGACGATATGACAGGTAATAAATACAACCCTTTAACCCAAATCTGTATAGCCACACCAGGCGTTTAAAAGAGACATGCGTCTATGGGACTCTGCTATTATTTGAAGTTTTACGGACTGTAGGCCTATGCTCATTTGTACTTAGCCTATGCAGAACTTTTGCAAGATGAAGATCGCACAAATCACCAGACATACCGGTATGTGAGTTAAAGCAATCTTTATTATTTTTCTGTAGCAAAAACCGGTAGAAAACAGCATGTTTCCCCCTTGTTGTTCGAATGATTCCGAAGTTATAGCCTAGCCTACGAGAGGTGTAGTAGGCTATTGTTTAGACATCAGCGCTGCGTGTGTACCCGTGTGTGTGTATGTGTGCCTTATGACATTTGCTGGCCGTTTTAACCTCGTAAACGTAATTTTTCGACAGTTTTTATATGATTCACGTAGGGGGGAGGGCCTAGGAGAATTTGTTTGAGCCGGCGGGAGGCCCTTGGAAAAAAAAATTGACCAGGATTTTCAATTATCGCACCTGTTAAACTCTCACGGGGACGAAGAAATTGGAAATTAAAAAATATGAGCCTGCTATCAAGCTTCGTTTTATGACTTTTATAACGTTTATGAAAGTCTTGTTCCGTATTTAACTGCTCAATGCAAATCTAAAACACACACAAAACACCCTCATAAAACGCTGGTGCAGCGTTTCTCAAACTATGGGTCACGCAAGGTGTAGACAGCTGGTCCACGAGGTATGGAGTGAAATTAGGTCCGGTACTTCACCATGGCTACCATTGAGGACATCGATGTCATCATGTCCTGTACTTTTTTTGTTCAAGTTTCGTTTTAGAACTTTTATAACGTTTATAAAAGTCTTGTTCCGTATTGAACTGATAGGTTACGGAACCAGCTGCATCATAAGACCTGGGCATTCGAGGCTATATCCCCGGATGTCTTGGGGATAGCCCGGGATCTCCGTGCCTTACAAACTGATGAAAATCGCCACAGGTTTTTTTTTTTTATAAGGTTCGAAACTATGCAACGCTTCCTTTCCTTCTCAAAGTAGACTTGTGACCCATGTTATGCATTAGAGGGGTAGTGACAGAAAAGTGTTTTTTTTTTTAAAGTTTAAGAGAAAAAAATACAACTTAGTCTTGTTATGAACAAAAACAAGTTAATTGAGGAATTCATGGAGTGCTGGGTCATGAATATATATATATATTTTTAAAAGAAATTGCTAAGAAACCCTAGCCCTTCAACAAAACTCCATAGAAAATGAATGCGGGTCACTTGTGACCCATGTTATGCATTAGAGGGGGTTTCAATAGCTCATGCATCAAAGGGTTCTGCTCAATGCACACACACACTACAATCTAAAACACACACAAAACCCCCTAATATACACCCTAATAACACGCTAGTGCAGCGTTTCTCAAACTATGGGCTGCGCAACGTGAAGACTGCTGGTCTGCGAGGCATGGAGTGAAATTAGGCCCGGTGCTTCACCTGATGATTTGCAACCACGGACCCACATCAAAAGAAAGCAAACGTTTCTGCAATCGGGAGGAAATGCTGGCTAATTTGATGTGATTAAACAAACATAGAGCCATAAGTGGTGGTATGAACGTCATGGCCGTAACTAAAATGTTGATGAAAATTATCAGAGGGCTCGGAAGAACCCCCCTTGCATTTCGAGGTGCCCAAAATTTCTAGGAATGGCCCTGACCTCTGTATTTTAAAAATCCTGGTTACAGCCCTGTGCACAGCTGTCAGTGCGGCCGCATTTATTAGGCGTCACTATCTGCCCAGCGAACTAAAGCCCAATTGACGGAAATTCTACAATAGATATGAACAACAGGTGGCCGTATACATTGCACATATGCTTCATGTCTGAATGTCCGCTACCGTCAGAAATGCGGTAAGCAATTATTGCAAAATGTGCACAAAACCTGTCTGAAAAGGGCTAATATGTTGAATGTAAATGAGTTTCTTGTGGAGACAAATGGTTGTCTGACACTACTGCTTGTCCAGCTACTAAAGTGGGTGATGGCCATGATGATGAGGTTAATGATGGTCAAAAAGTTACTCAAGAGGCCGTTTTCCACCAAAAGCGAACCTGGTGTTGAACTGGTGCCTTTCGAAAGTCTTTGAACCATGGTGCTATCTAGTGCAGGCGCTCTGAACCTAACCAAGGATGCGTCATCAACATTGTTTCCAAGGGTAATGAGATGCATAAACGGGAGAATGACATGACCCGTTGTCCCATAAAACGGCAGAATCTAGCTGTTTAAAATGCTAGTCAATGTCAACCCGTTCTCATCCCTGGGCGTCATATAAGGCCGTTTTGTCACGTCCTTCGGCGTTTTCTACACACGCATATAGCGCCCTTGCGCGTTAAGAGAACACGCGCATGGCTTTCAATCAACTTAAGTGTAAACCATCCGCGATGGTAGCAGACGCCCTGGGCTTCACCCGTCATTAACGACTGCATAGACGTACGTTTGGAGCAACAACAAGTTATATTTTCTCCATGATGATAGGCTAGCCTACCCAGATAGCAAAACTACACTGGGACGGAACTAGGCCACATCTACCACAACATTCGGCACGGATCTGCATAATGGACCTGATCCGGCGTCCAAACGCACATCGGTCCAAAATTGTTTTGGATCCGTCTACGGATCTGCGGCAGATATGAACTTGCACTCGTCCAGGTCCGTCCCAGATAGCAAAACACACCTACCACGACATCCGGCACGGATCTGAATAGTGGACCTGATCCGGCGTCCAAACGCACATCGGTCCAAAATTGTTTTGGATCCGTTTTACTGATCTGGTGCTAATAAGGGCTAAGATTGCTCCCAACAAACAAGATAACGTCCCGGCGATGATTCAGAGCATTTTAAAGAACGTATTTCTCACCGCGACGTAAAAAGAGGAAAACACTAATTGGCTCGATTATCACCCAACTTACTTTTGTGCCGTGTAGCTTTCCCCACCCCCCCAGTAGGCCTACGTAGTTCTGTCACGGATTACATGGCGTTTGGTGACTATTCATGGGAGTGAAACACCTGTCATCATTGTTAAGCAGACATTGGTCTAGGGTAAAAGTTAGTAAACATTGTTTGAATATGTGATACTAATTTGTCTTACCTGTGAATACGGCTTGTAGAATGATGATCACGTCCAGATGATATACCCCGTTAGGTCTGATACTTTCACGACTACGGTGTATTTTCCCCTTAATAACCTACTAAGTCAATGGTCATATCTAGTAATGTTATTGTTCAAAACATCAGTGGAGTAGGTTAGCCTATAAGCTAAGTCCCAACCACATTGTTTCAAAATTCAAAACTAATATTTGCAATGCATGCTGGGAAGCAAACCTCAACAAAGTAGGCCTACACAAAATATAATTAAAGTTATCAGAGAATGTTTAGGTTATATTTTATATCTAAACCATGAGGTTTATAAAGACATAAAATTGTGATAAGCAGTAGGCCTATCCTTAATTCTTCTGCAAAGTTTTTTATAGTGGTGACCAGTTGGGGATGTTGTGAATGTCTGCCTAAAGTCATATGTAATATGGGACCTGTATTGCAGATCCGTACCACACACAAGAAGCGGACCCGTACCACACATAAGAGGCGGAACCGCATTGCAGATCCGTAGCCTACCACACAATAAGTGGACCCGTACCACACACAAGAAAAGTACCACACACAAAAAAAGTATATATTCTATTCTAAGAGGCCGTACCACACACAAAAAAAGTATATATTCTATTCTAAGAGGCGGAACCGTATTGCAGATCCATACCACACACAATAAGCGGACCCGTACCACACATAAGAGGCGGAACCGTATTGCAGATCCGTACCACACACAATAAGTGAACCCGTACAGGGGTGCGTTTCCCAAAAGCATAGTTGCTAACTAACATAGCAACTAACATAGTTGAAACTATGTAAGTACGACACAGCTGTTTCCCAAAACGTTAGTCTGAACTATGGTGGTGGAACTTACATAGTAGCCTACGATGCATCGTTGACCTACGTGGGTGTTTCCCAAAAGCATAGTAGCAACGAACGTTCGTGACCACCATCGTAAAGTTGTGTAGTTCCAACTTCACCTCTCGACCTGTGGTAAGTTGGCCCTTGTGGTTAGTAAGTACATGACATGCAGCGGACAGATGGACATGTAGCCATCATCGTAGCCAACAATCCCACTAACATTTACTGGTGTAGGATATATTGCCGGAGGCTATACGCGCACAACATTACTGGAGAACATTATGGGGTAGGCCTACAGTGGAAAGTGAAATGTTGTGGAGTTAGCCTACTACACGACAACAGTGAGGTACTGCGACCGCAGTTAACTGTGTTGTTGTTATTCGTGAATTTGTATGTAGCCTAATGCTAATGTGTTAGCAAACACCTTACGTTATCTTTACTGTCTATGGGTGATAGACCTTTCTTTTAGGTCTATGGTGATAGACCTTTTGAATGCTAACGTAAATGTCATGTGAGCCTGTAATTGTTATGAACGGTTACATGCTGCCACTCAGACATGCCACCACTACGACATGCTTCCATTTAGACATGCCTCTATTTCGACATGCTGCTATTTAGACATGCTGCCAATCCGACACATTTTAGTACCCCCATTCCGACAGTTTACAAATCCTATTTTTTTCCAAGTCAATTTAACGGACCCTATGAGCCCGACGGACGCAAAGTGCGTCAAAAAACACACCCATTCTTCTCTGTTACATTGCTCCGCGATTATTAGTCACAACGAGATGAGACCTATATTGCATGAAAGAGCATAACCGGGGTTTTCCAACGAGACTAGACACGTGTCTGTACGATCAAGTATGAAAATAAAATAAAATCATGAATTTAAATCAAAGTATATCATATTTACAGTCTATATTGCTCTGCGTTCACCCACGCAGCCACGGCTCTCGCTTGAATTACTCCGGGACCAGGCATCGCACATACATGACACGCATATCAAATGAAAGAGGAGAAACAGAGCTTTCCATTGATACCAAACACATCGATTATTTTGTGTTATAAAAACAGACGAAGTGACAAACAAATAAGAATGTCATATAGCTTCGGATACCGCTACTTTCGTTTGCTTTACTCGTGAAACTGTGGTCATATATGGCTTGCATGTCAGATGAAAGAGGAGAGCTAGAGCTATCCACTGATACCAAATACAACCTTCTAGGCCATAAAACAGACGAAGTGACAGCAAAATAATGACTTAATTTAGCTCCACTTAGTCCGCGAATAATGAGAACTTGCCATGTACAGAACTGCTTTCACCTCCCCGAATCGCGCACGCAACAGACACATAACCATATCAAGAAGTCTTCACAATGACATTTTAAATGTGAATCTTTATTATTTTACACAATTGGATATAGTTATGACATTAATAGCCTATTAATGACCTCATGTCGGAATGGCACGTTGTTTGAAAAAAAAGTTAAATACCGCCACTGCGACCATGAAAAAAAAATATGTCGGAGTGGTGGGACTTTTTCCCATAAAGAGACATGCCTCCACTACGACAATTGGACGTCCATGTCGGAGTGCTGGTATGTCGGAATGAACGGCGGAGACCGTTATGAACAGTTAACGTTACATTGTAATCGTATGTTAACGTTACATTGTAGTCGTATGTTAAGTGTCTTTGGATGGAGCACATAATAACGGTCTGTGTAATATACATAGTTTGTCTCCTGCTATAAAAACCGTGCAGTGACGTAATGAGTAGTGCGTGAGTCTGGCGTGGCCGTGGTCGCAGGTTCAAAACCCAAGCAATGGCAGCTGGTGGAGTTTGTTTGTGAAGTGATAGTGGTTTATTGGTGTCTTATTATCCACCAAGAGTACTAAGAGTGTAGAAGGTAAACTCTCAATCACTGTAGCCTACGTTTTTGACCTTTGAACATAGGTAAATTATTTTAAATGATTAAATGATGTAGCTACAACATAGGCTATACACAGCTGTCAACTTGAGTAGCCTCTCGCTTGGAGAACTTTAAAGAGCAACTACTTCATTTATACCTATGAGGCTCGTTGGATAAGTGAGCATATTGTGTATAGTTGTGTGTAACAGTTTGCAGTGGTTAGTGTGAAAACATGACATGAATTTCACTAATTTAACTAATTGCTTTTGCTTTGTGACCTATCTATGTATTTTGATGTCATGCCTCATGAGGAACATATGTGAAACAGGGGTCCAAACATGTAAGCAACTATTTCCCGGCATGCTTCCAGGCCATCAGGAAGGTTTGCACTATAGCTGCTGGAATGACCTCTTCCACCAACATCATCATCTGGCAGTGGGACGTCATCCTGAAGGGCCATGCCGTGCAGTAATGGCATAAAACCCACCACTGACTTGGGTGATGTCGTCTGGTGTAGTCGGGAAGGTCATCCTGTCAGTGAGCTGCAACAGGATCTGTGTGACCACTGTCACAGCTCTACTGACTGATGCCTTGCTTAGCCCAAGGCCTTGCCCTAACACCTCCAAAAAGCTGCCAGTAGCATAATGTACATAATGATCAACATGTATTGCACTGTATTGCAATTACCCTTCATTGATTTCACACACCTGTTCTAAAAAGAAAGGCATGACTTGTCATGTCATGTAGTCCATACATTAATGTCTCAGGACTGTGAATGATCATTATGAGCTATATGGAGGAGGCAAGGGGACATCAGAGATGTTTCATTGCAGGATTAACATCATCCATTTCTTAAACACTGTTGTGTTGTTTTCTGGGGGCCCATCTTATGTTGTACTACATTATTCTACTTCAAATATGCAGTATGCAGTATATGCAATATGCAGTATAGTTACATGTCTAGGTTTCAGAATTCAGGACTATTTAGTTAACATGCTTGTGTTATCATAGGAGGTTGATGGAATAAAGTAGGTGTTGAAATGTCAGTCCACCCAGGGAATATAGATATGCTTTACAGTAACAGTAACAGTATAGACTTTGCTACTATCTCAGCAGCAGAAAGGCAACAACAGCAACACATACAGTAACACTGTGTGTGTGTGTGTGTGTGTGTGTGTGTGTGTGTGTGTGTGTGTGGCTATGTTGGTGCAGCTGACACAGCTCCTTCAACGCTTTGAGCAATAGTATGCCTAATATTTGTGATATATTATATCATAACTGAATGAATAATAATCATACAACATTGTGTCTGTTCATTTAAAATACTTGTGTGTGATCACATGCTCAACATTCTACTATATTTATTCTGCTCTACTGCTAATTCACTGCACATATTATTTTCTTTTATATTAGTCTAATCCACCTTCTGTAAACCAACTATATACTGTCTACACTGCACTATATTTCTTGTTCTGTCTATGCAGTATGCACCACCTATACTTTGTCTATGACACTATATTTTCTGCTTTTTCCCCCACTTCTGGTTAGATGCAAACTGCATTTGGTTGTCTTTGTACTTGTGCTCGGCTCAACGACAATAAAATTGAATTGAATCTAATCTAATCCAACCATGGCAGTTTTAATAGAACATAATGTAATTGTTTTAATTTAGCCTAGGCCCTGGACAACAGACCTAGGCTCATGTTGGCCTACAGTATAAGGTAGGTAGTAAGCATATGATTAGGGCTCCAGAGATGGGAGTAAGTCACACATATGCAAGTCTCAAGCAAGTCTCAAGTCTTAACCTTCAAGTCTCAAGCAAGTCCCAAGTCGTTTTTGTGAGGGTCGAGTCAAGTCAAGTCAAGTCATAGCTTAGGTCAAGCAAGTCACAAGTCAAGTCATATAATAAGCTGGAAGACAACCGTCTTAAAACTTGAAGAGACGGCAGCCTACGTTTTATGTAGCCCTCCTTTGCACAAAAGGGCTAACAAATAGAAGAAGGGGATAAAAGGCTAAAGAATAATTATAAATGCTCACTAGGACCAGCAGGATCAGAATTACTAGGAACGACTACAGGGCCTGGTGTACCAAACAATAATTACCAGACAGAGTACTCAACACGGTAGTTTATCATGGGAACAGCAGCAAACCACTTCCTTTTATTTACAACCATTTTTTCGATATGTTGCAAAAGACAAAAGAAAAAGAAGTGCAAGAAGGAATGAACTTGAACAAATACAACTTCTATGTCCACTACTCCTTCAAAAAGGCCTCATTCTCTCATACTGTATGTTGTGTGTGTGTTTGTGTGTGTGTGTGTGTGTGTGTGTGTGTGTGTGTGTGTGTGTGGGAGAGAGAGAGAGAGAGAGAGAGAGAATGTGTGTTTAGCTCATGTTTTCATTGCATAATATTCCATTAATAAATACCATACGGAAATGAAATGGAGACACTTCTATGTTAGGCTATATACTACGATTTACTCTTGAAAGTGGCCCATTTCTCATTTATGTCATACATCTCTCATATACTTTTACATACATTTACATAATAGGGTTTGTGCATGTTGTTTGGCTGTTATACTTTATATAATGATTTAATAAAAATAAAAGCAGCTAGCGCTTGTGAAGTTAAGAGAAACACTCAAGTCTGTTCCGTTTACTCTTTACTTCGTTAACTGGTTTGCATGTACATAACACCAACACATAGCTCAGTCACGGACTAATACACACAACGTCCACTAGGGCACATAACATATCATGTTGTATCTATTTGTGCTATTGCGCACAATCAAATAGATCCCTACAACACATCACCCTTCCTTTTGAGCTAACTCAATACAATAAACTCTAAATAAAGTATTTCTTGAAAGTAAATCTTTTACTGTGACATTTCTGTTTCTTTAACATCTCATGAACATTCAACTTTGTCAAACAAGACTAATGTTTAAACTCTTTGCCTCTAATAAACCTTAGCCTGCTCAAAGGCTATCGAATCCTGTAAGAGAAATGTTATTAAGCTTTCACAAAGTCTTTATATCTCTCAGGAGGCTTGACTACTCGGCCGCTGTGTGTTTTCACCGGTGAAGCCTCAACTGAAAGCTGCTGGTCACTGGAACTCAGGTCGGGTGGAATGTCTCTGTCAGCCTGCACAGGTGTTGGTTGTTCAGGTGCAGAGGTGTCTTCCTCTACTGCTGCAGATGTTCCTTCCACGTCGATCATAGGCATTAGGTGATGTCGGTTGCGACGGAGTACTCCTTTCTCCGTTTGTATGAGGTAAGACCTTGGTGTCTCACACATCTTGAGAACTTTGCCGGACTTCCGCCATCCCTTTTCGCCATCAAGCTTCAAGGCGACTGGGGTGCCAGGACTAAGCTCTGGTAAGTCCTTGACATTGTGTCTTCTGTTGAAGTTTCGCCTGTAGCTCTGTTTTGCTTTGTTGTCTGCCTGCCTCACCTGCTCGAGGTTGGGCCATGATGGCTGCAGGTGTGACTCCAGTGTGGGGATTGTTGTTCTTATCTGCCGACCCATCATCAGCTGGGCTGGACTCACCCCAGTGGCCTGAAGAGGGGTGGCACGGTAGCTCATCAGGGCAGCAAAAGGGTCAGCCTGTTTCAACAGCTTCTTTGCTGTCTGCACAGCTCTTTCTGCTTCGCCATTAGATTGGGGATAGTGGGGACTGGTGGTAACGTGTTGGAAGTCATAGTCTTTTGCGAACTGCTGAAAGGCTCTGCCAGAAAACTGTGGGCCATTATCAGTGATGAGAATATTAGGACAGCCCCATCGTGCAAACATGTTCTTCAGTCTGGAGCGTGTTGTCTCACCTGACAGGTCTGGAAGGTGTGCAATCTCTATATATCTAGAGAAGTAATCGACTGCTACAAGATAATGCTGTTTGTGTAGTTCGCATATATCCGCCCCTACTCTTTCCCATGGGCGACCAGGTAGCGGGGTTGTAATCAGGGGTTCTCTTCTCTGGGTTGGTCTTGATTCTAGACAGTCTTTGCAGCTACTGACTAACTGTTGAATGTCTTTGCCTATGGCAGGCCACCAAACACTCATTTGGGCCCTCTCTCTGCATTTCACAATGCCCTGATGACCACTGTGAATCTTTTGCAGTATGTCAGTACGTAAACTGCTAGGGATAACAATCCTGTCGCCATATAAGACTAACCCCTGGGAGATGGATAAGTGCTGTCTTTCGTTGTGATATGCTTTTACAGCATGGGGCACATCGGAGGCATACTTGGGCCAACCAGTGCGTACATAATGTGTCACCTTTTCCAGGTCTTTGTCCCTCTCGGTCTCCGCTTTCACCCTGTCCAGTTTCGTGTGTGACATGGGCCACGCGCTGCTCACTGCATCTTCATAGGCCTCTACCTCCTGAATCAACTCACAGACCTCTGCAGTGACAACTGGCAGGGGGTGTCTCGAGAGTGCGTCAGCTACAACTAAGTCTTTACCTGGCACATAAACTGCTGTTGGGTTGTAGCGCATCATTCGCATAAGCAGTCTTTGGCATCTGAGTGGAACTGAGTCAAGGTCTTTGGCGTTGATCAATGGGACCAGTGGTTTATGATCGGTTTGGAGAGTGAAGCTCTCAAGACCATACAGGAATCTAGAGAATTTCTCGCATGCCCACACAGCGGCGAGACACTCTTTCTCGATTTGGGCGTAACGTTTCTCTGCATCCGTTAAGACCCTAGAGCAGTAGGCTATCGGCTTTAGCACACCGTTGTGGTTCTGTAAGATAACTCCACCAACACCATAGCTGCTGGCATCCGCACTTACTATGGTGGCTTTTGTTACATCATAAAATGCCAGCACAGGTGCCTCTGTAATTAGGCATTTCACCTTGCTGAAAGCTTCGGCCTGCATAGGACCCCAGGTCCATTCAGTGTCTCTCCTCAACAGTTCATTGAGAGGCCTTGTGACCTCGGACAAGTGTGAAACATACCTGCCCAAGTAATGAACCATGCCAAGCACTCTTCTGAGGTCAGCAACGTTCTCTGGTGGTTCTAGGAGTGTTATGGCTTCAATCTTGGCTTTGTCTGGCCGTATGCCCTCTCTATCAATGACATGTCCTAAGTAACGAAGCTGGCTCTGTCTCAGTAGACATTTTTCACTGTTCAGCTTCAAACCTGCCTCCTCAACTGTTTTCAATGTGCTCTGAAGTCTTTGCTCATGTTCCTCTTGGGTGTTTCCGTAGACGAGGATGTCATCCATGAAGACTGCCACTCCATCTAGGTCCTTCAGGAGCTCCGACATTTCCCTTTGAAAAATTTCGGGAGCGCTAGATATCCCAAATGGGAGTCTACGGAAAAAGTATCTACCAAAAGGCGTTATAAAGGTTGTCAGCTTAGCACTGTCTTCAGCTAAAGGTAGCTGCCAAAAGCCGCTTGCAGCATCAAGGAGTGAAAAAACTTTGGCCTGTGCTAATCTGGGGAGGATGTCGTCGATGGTCGGCAGTACATATTTCTCCCTCTTGACAGCCTTGTTCAGCTGTTTAAGGTCTACACAGATCCTTATCTGATCATTCTTCTTAGGGACTGCAACCATGGGCGCACACCACTCTGTAGGCTCTTTTATTTCTTCAATGACGCCACACTGAATCATTCTCTCTAACTCTGTCTTGACTTTTGATAGCATGGGCACAGAAACACGCCTGGCTGTTGCTACGCTGTATGGAACAGCATTCTCTTTTAAGCTAATTTTTATTGGCTTGATCTTCAACAGGCCTACCTCTGTGGGGGGCGACGACTTCAGTTCTTCCAATCTTTTCACTAAGCCCATTGCCACCGATGCTTCCCGTCCAAGGAGATTGTTCACTGTAGAACCAGTCACCACAAACAACTTGACTTTGAACTGCCTGTTCTTTACTGTCGTTGTGGTTGTGAACTGTCCTCTGCAGTGTAGCTTTCCTCCTGGACTCTCAAGATTTGCATTGACAAGTTTCAGCTGAGGTGTGTTTTTTAGGTTTGAAAAAGTCTTTTCTGAAATGATGCTTATGTCAGCACCTGTATCTATTTTGAACTCCACCTCTGTTCCTTGTAGTGGGAGTGAAATAGTCCATGCATTGTCAGTTTCGTTGTTTTGCCTTGTTTCTCCCAGGAAATGTGTGGCAAAAGCGCCATCTTGTGGTGCACTGACATAATTTACTTCACGAGTGCGACATACTACCGCGAAATGTCCCCTTTTGTTGCATTTCCTACATTCTGCATTTTTAGCCGGACAGTCATCTCTTGCATGGTTTCTGCCACATCTCTTACATTTCCACTCTCTGGTATATTCATTTTGCTGTTGCCTAAAGCCAGTTTGTCCATCTCTGCCACGTTTGGGTTTCTCAGCTGTCTGGTGCTGTTGACGTCTTTGAGCTACTTCATTTAACTGTGCAATGTCGCTAGCCGCCTGCTCACTGACATGCTCTTTCACTTGCTCAGATTGCCTCACAAGCTCGACTGCTTTGTAAAGTGTTAAATCTGGCATCAACTGCAGCTTCTCAGACAGTTTCTTATCCACAATGCCAATCACTAATCTGTCACGTATATTCCCATCTTTTGCAACTCCAAAATCACATGTATCAGCTAGTTCATGGAGGCTACGGATGTATTCCTCTGCCGACTCACCATGTTTCTGTGTGCGTAGATGGAATCGTGCGCGCTCATGGATTACATTTACTTTTGGTACAAAGTAGTTGTCCAACTTTACTAGCATCGTGTCATACGTCTCATTCTCTCCAATATCGAACGTGAACGTTTTATATATTTGTTCTGCTTCTTTTCCAAGTGCATATAGCAAAGTACAGACCTGTACATCTTCTTCCTCTTTGTTAAGTTTAACCGCAATCCTGTAGCGGGAGAAGCGTTGTTTCCATTCTGGCCAGCGCTCTGGATGGCTAAAATCAAAATTTTCTGGAGGATAGAACTTCGCCATTGTTCTGACTTAACTTCAGACTTAACTTCTGACACCATGTGAAGTTAAGAGAAACACTCAAGTCTGTTCCGTTTACTCTTTACTTCGTTAACTGGTTTGCATGTACATAACACCAACACATAGCTCAGTCACGGACTAATACACACAACGTCCACTAGGGCACATAACATATCATGTTGTATCTATTTGTGCTATTGCGCACAATCAAATAGATCCCTACAACACAGCGCTAACAAACTAACAGCTACATTGCTGTGGTAGACCGCGGATGGGCAACTTTCATGACTAAGAGGGCCACAATTTTTTTATCATCACCATCAGAGGGCCAAATGTGGCTGCGCACTTTCGCACATCTGACATGAGAGAAGCTACAAAATAATTCTGAATAAGAATAAAATGTATATATTTCATTTTTTTCATGCATTTTTAATAGGCCTATGCATTCCCTAACGACAAATACAAGGATTTTACAGCCATGAGTGATATTAATTTCAGTGCAAAGGGCTCACATAAATCACCATTCATAGCACAAGACTGAAAACCAGTTAGTGCAACATAGCCTCATATTCAATGCATTTATGCTCCCACTCCATTTTTAAGAATGTATCACATTTCCTAACGTCCATGGTGAGAGTAGCCTACAGATGTGATGTAACATCCATCACATCTGTAGCCTAGCCTACTCTCATCCAACACAAAGAAGTAGCCTACTTGCAGTCATGCATGATTTGTCTCAGCTTCCCCTCGACATTATCGAGAATGTCAACAATTATTGTGCGTCGGGACAAAGACCGTTTCGAAGTTTTTCTCTCCACCAAGGAGGTTATGTTTTTATCGGAGTTTGTTGGTTTGTCTGTATATGTTTGTTTGTTCGCAAGATAACTAAAAAAGTTATGGATGGATGCAAGAGGAGGTGATGTGTTCGCTTGGAGGAGGTTTGCGCACTCTGAGTGATTTTCTAGTAGACTTTCGACTAGCAACTAGCGCTATCTGCCAAGTGAATCAATCTGGCAATTTCAGATAGGCTACCTTATTTCAGTCAAATTGTCTGTTATTTGATAGGCGGGATCAATGTCAAACTGAGTCAACATGTGGTGCAAACGGTAAGCTTTTGTCACGTTTTACTGATGGAGATGGGATGTTAGCTCTGCCAGCTAACGTTAGATTAAAAATAATGTGAAATTAGCTATTGACATTTCTTACTTTTCTTTGTGTAGTCGGAAATGGCGGATAACATTTAACGTGGTGCTGGATGTGTCGGATATTTTTGCGCTGCACACCTTGCACTCGGCGAATCGTTTCTTTTGTTGAGTTGAATAGTCTTTAAATCCAAATGTTATGATTTTGGGAACACTGGCTGCTGCAATAGCAGCAGAACTGGTAACAGCTTCCACCTTCTAAACCCCGACCGCTCTACTGTAGATGGCGGGCGCGTCACCTAGCACCTAGTAGAGAGGTTGCCAGGTTCGCCCACATGCAGGAAATATCCAATCGAAAATCGTTTTTATTATTATTATTCACCAATTAACCAAGACAGCAATGACTTGTCGAGTCATTGCATGCAAGTCTAAGTCAAGTCTCAAGTCATGAGTAGCAAGTCCAAGTCAAGTCAAGTCTTTTCTCACTGTTGATCAAGCAAGTCACAAGTCCTCAATCTGGCGACTTAAGTCTGACTCGAGTCAAGTCACTAGACTCGAGTCCCCCATCTCTGTAGGGCTCCAATTATTAGTTAACACCAGGACTATACTTTGCAATCAATAGACCTTTTTAATTATTGAATGAAAATCAAAATTCCAATATCATTTAGCAGAGAGCAATGTCCAGGATTGAACCCGTGACCATGGATTGCGTAGTGGTATTGTCTATCCATTTACGCCACCGTATGGAACTTCTTACGGTGCAATCGGCTAATGATTTATAGCCCAATGTATTCGGTGTGTTTCAATAAATGCGTAACTTATTTGTTTACATTTCCTCGGTTTGGCGATTTGAAGGCTTCACTGATTAAGTAGCCTAACCTAAGCTAGCCTACTTTAAATAAGATACACGCTGGGGTTATTATTATTCATTTTAGCCCATGACTATAGGCGATTATTAATTATCATCATCCATAATAATAATGAAAACATAGCATAGGCCTATTAAAAATACTAGCTCTTATAATAGCCTACAAATTATTTTAATGATTATTATTTATGATAGGCCTATCATAAGGCTGGGCCCAGGAGTGTAGGCTACAGAAATCATAACTAATGTCAGGCAATGTTAGCCTACACTTTAGACTTCATATGCGTTCGGCTCTAGCCGACAGGACCCGACACGCTCCGAAAAAATCTGCTACTATTGTAGTCCGAACTATGTTGGTAGCAACCAACTTGGTTCAAACTAACAAAGTACTATGTTGGTAGAGCAGTTTTGGGAAACAGTCGTAACTTGGATGTTGGTTAGTTGAACGATGCATCGTACCATGTTGGTAAAAAGCTAACCTACGTAGTTGTACGGGAAACGCACCCCAGGTCCGCTTGTGTGGTACGGATCTGCCATACGGGTCCGCTTATTGTGTGTGGTACAGAGATGGGGGACTCGAGTCTAGTGACTTGACTCGAGTCAGACTTAAGTCGCCAGATTGAGGACTTGTGACTTGCTTGATCAACAGTGAGAAAAGACTTGACTTGACTTGGACTTGCTACTCATGACTTGAGACTTGACTTAGACTTGCATGCAATGACTCGACAAGTCATTGCTGTCTTGGTTAATTGGTGAATAATAATAATAAAAACGATTTTCGATTGGATATTTCCTGCATGTGGGCGAACCTGGCAACCTCTCTACTAGGTGCTAGGTGACGCGCCCGCCATCTACAGTAGAGCGGTCGGGGTTTAGAAGGTGGAAGCTGTTACCAGTTCTGCTGCTATTGCAGCAGCCAGTGTTCCCAAAATCATAACATTTGGATTTAAAGACTATTCAACTCAACAAAAGAAACGATTCGCCGAGTGCAAGGTGTGCAGCGCAAAAATATCCGACACATCCAGCACCACGTCAAATGTTATCCGCCATTTCCGACTACACAAAGAAAAGTAAGAAATGTCAATAGCTAATTTCACATTATTTTTAAAGGAGTCCTAGAATTCAAAACCACATTCACCTTGTTACTGTTGAATTTAGGCTGCGAGCAGTGTCCAAAGGACAACACCAAAGACTTTACCGCGTCCCCCGCCTGCTTTCGTATGCAAATTGGGAAATAGAAACAGCCGTGTTGAAATGCTCCAATCTGAACAGCGCTCAGATAACACGTAATAGGCGCCCATCCCCCTTTAGATACACCCCTCGGCCCCTCTCATTTGCATACCTTCGATTAATAATTCTTGTTAAACTGCTCTTACGATGCTAGTATCTAGATATGTGGTCTATGGCAGAGACGTTGTAATGCTAGCGTTATTACAGCTAACTTTGGAGAGTTACTATACTAAGAAATGTACTGATAAAACTTACCAATCTAACACATTCATTCTGTTGGGGAATCTGCTGCACTTCATCTTCGTCAGAACCTTCTTCTGACTCGGTGTATACATGTACGGCTGTATTCCTTATTTAAATCCATTGTTGATAGCTTTATCAAAGACTTTGGCTTTATTTACCAGCAGTAAACGTAGTTTCACTTTGCTCTAGCTTCAGACCGGTGGATTGAGCCAATCAACTTTCAGGACATATCGGCCAATAGACCAATCAGCGCGCATCTCATTTGAATATTCATGAACTTGCTGAGTGGGCGGGAAAAACAAACTGTTTCATTGCAAGGCTTATTTATGACCTTGTATTAGGCGATCTAGCAGTGCTCCTGGGGCGTTTTCAGCCCCACAAATTTACATATGACATTATTTAGGCTCAAAGATCAATTTGTAATGGTCAAAAAATGCGTTCTATGACTCCTTTAATCTAACGTTAGCTGGCAGAGCTAACATCCCATCTCCATCAGTAAAACGTGACAAAAGCTTACTGTTTGCACCACATGTTGACTCAGTTTGACATTGATCCCGCCTATCAAATAACAGACAATTTGACTGAAATAAGGTAGCCTATCTGAAATTGCCAGATTGATTCACTTGGCAGATAGCGCTAGTTGCTAGTCGAAAGTCTACTAGAAAATCACTCAGAGTGCGCAAACCTCCTCCAAGCGAACACATCACCTCCTCTTGCATCCATCCATAACTTTTTTAGTTATCTTGCGAACAAACAAACATATACAGACAAACCAACAAACTCCGATAAAAACATAACCTCCTTGGTGGAGAGAAAAACTTCGAAACGGTCTTTGTCCCGACGCACAATAATTGTTGACATTCTCGATAATGTCGAGGGGAAGCTGAGACAAATCATGCATGACTGCAAGTAGGCTACTTCTTTGTGTTGGATGAGAGTAGGCTAGGCTACAGATGTGATGGATGTTACATCACATCTGTAGGCTACTCTCACCATGGATGTTAGGAAATGTGATACATTCTTAAAAATGGAGTGGGAGCATAAATGCATTGAATATGAGGCTATGTTGCACTAACTGGTTTTCAGTCTTGTGCTATGAATGGTGATTTATGTGAGCCCTTTGCACTGAAATTAATATCACTCATGGCTGTAAAATCCTTGTATTTGTCGTTAGGGAATGCATAGGCCTATTAAAAATGCATGAAAAAAATGAAATATATACATTTTATTCTTATTCAGAATTATTTTGTAGCTTCTCTCATGTCAGATGTGCGAAAGTGCGCAGCCACATTAGGCCCTCTGATGGTGATGATAAAAAAATTGTGGCCCTCTTAGTCATGAAAGTTGCCCATCCGCGGTCTACCACAGCAATGTAGCTGTTAGTTTGTTAGCGCTAGCTGCTTTTATTTTTATTAAATCATTATATAAAGTATAACAGCCAAACAACATGCACAAACCCTATTATGTAAATGTATGTAAAAGTATATGAGAGATGTATGACATAAATGAGAAATGGGCCACTTTCAAGAGTAAATCGTAGTATATAGCCTAACATAGAAGTGTCTCCATTTCATTTCCGTATGGTATTTAATATTGGAATATTATGCAATGAAAACATGAGCTAAACACACATTCTCTCTCTCTCTCTCTCTCCCACACACACACACACACACACACACACACACAACATACAGTATGAGAGAATGAGGCCTTTTTGAAGGAGTAGTGGACATAGAAGTTGTATTTGTTCAAGTTCATTCCTTCTTGCACTTCTTTTTCTTTTGTCTTTTGCAACATATCGAAAAAATGGTTGTAAATAAAAGGAAGTGGTTTGCTGCTGTTCCCATGATAAACTACCGTGTTGAGTACTCTGTCTGGTAATTATTGTTTGGTACACCAGGCCCTGTAGTCGTTCCTAGTAATTCTGATCCTGCTGGTCCTAGTGAGCATTTATAATTATTCTTTAGCCTTTTATCCCCTTCTTCTATTTGTTAGCCCTTTTGTGCAAAGGAGGGCTACATAAAACGTAGGCTGCCGTCTCTTCAAGTTTTAAGACGGTTGTCTTCCAGCTTATTATATGACTTGACTTGTGACTTGCTTGACCTAAGCTATGACTTGACTTGACTTGACTCGACCCTCACAAAAACGACTTGGGACTTGCTTGAGACTTGAAGGTTAAGACTTGAGACTTGCTTGAGACTTGCATATGTGTGACTTACTCCCATCTCTGGTGTGGTAGGCCTACGGATTTGCAATAGGGGTCCGCTTATTGTGTGTGGTACGGGTCTGCTTCTTGTGTGTGGTACAGATCTGCAATAGGGCTCGGGCACACGCCTTGCATTCTAGGAATATAGCCACCATGTTGGTAGCGTACCGAACGTAATAATATCCATTCATTCAGATGCAGAAGACAAGAAGCAGAAATATAGTATTAGTGATTATTTCCTCTTGCGATCGTGGGTTGCGCTGTTACACCCCACTACACAGCACCAAGAAGGCAAAAACTAAGTAACAGAAACACACTAATAGGTGGGAGTAAATCCATAGTAATCCATAGTAAACTAAAGAGTGAGGCTGCCAATATGGCTGTGCCCGTGAAGTTTTCACGTCATGATCCCGAGCCCTATTCATGGGTTTCATCAGGTCCCTTTCCACAGGTGTATACAATCAAGCACCTTAATTATCAATGCAGACTGCTTGGTGTTTGATACACCTGTGCAAAGGGACCTGATGAAACCCATGAATACGGGTCCGCTTCATGTGTGTGGTACGGATCTGCAATACGGGTCCGCTTGTGTGTGTAGTACGGGTCTGCTTGTTGTGTGTAGTACGGATCAGCAATACGGGTCCGTTTATTGAGTGTGCTACGGGTCCACTTATTCTGTGTGGTACGGATCTGCAATACGGGACCGCTTATTAGGTGAGGTACAGGTCCGCTTATTTTGTGTTGTACGGATCTTCAATACGGGTCCGCTTGTTGTGTGTGGTACGGGTCTGCTTATTGTGTGTGGTACGGATCTGCAATACGGGTCTGCTTATTGGGTGTGGTAGGGGTCCGCTTATTCTGTGTTCTACGGATCTTCGATACGGGTCCACTTATTGGGTGTGATAGGGGTCCGCTTATTCTGTGTTGTACGGATCTGCAACACGAGTCTGCTTATTGGGTGTGGGCTACATCTGGCCCACAGTCAGATACCGTAGGTCCGCTACATACGGATCTAAAGGCTTTCATGCGGATCCGGCCCAAAGGAAATTGCTATCTGGGTACACTTACAACAATAGTACATTAATAGTTTTTTATATAGAGGAGTTTATTGGCCGTTTTTAACACCTTTATCGTGTGTTTATCTCAATGTAACCCACTGTCGTTTCACTGGACGCAGTCGGACTTGACTTCCCATTGACCCAGGTGCGGCGATAGCTGACGCTCTCAGTAACAGCAGCGTGTAGACAATTTACTTTGGGTTTAAACTAGTCTGTGGTAACTTTAATTTAAACATGACTGTATGCTTGGTAAGCTTAACCACAAATACGATAATATGTGACATAAACAGGCCATCAATGGCCCGCATAGAGGAGTTTATTGGCCGTTTTAACACCATTATCGTGCGAGAGAGACGCTCATGGCTTTCAGCTATCCACAGTCGTTTCACAGGACGCAGTCGGGCTGGCTTTCCAGTTGCGGCGATAGCGGACGCTCTCAGTAACAGCAGCGTGCAGACAATTTACTTTGGTTTTAAACTAGTCTGTGGTAACTTTAATTTAAACATGACTGTATGCTTGGTAAGCTTAACCACAAATATGATCATATGTGACATAAACAGGCCATCAATGGCCCGCATAGGGGAGTTTATTGGCATTTTTAACACCATTATCGTGCGAGAGAGACGCTCATGGCTTTCAACTATCCTCAGACGCTTCACTGGACGCAGTCAGGCTGGCTTTCCAAGTGCGGCGATAGCGGACGCTCTCAGTATCAGCAGCGTATAGACAATTTACTTTGGTTTTAAACTAGTCTGTGGTAACCTTAATTTAAACATGACTGTATGCTTGGTAAGCTTAACCACAAATACGATAATATGTGAACTCAGGTTTTCTCATCATTTTACTCTTTATAGTGTTACTGTCTGATTTGACATGGTGATGATGATTATGATATTAGTAACAATAACAATAACAAAAACATTTTAGCACCCAAGGTTGCTCAAAAAATGTGGGGTAGGGGAGGAGGGTTAAATTCCAATTGCTTCAGTAAATAGGTGTGCTTTAAGGTGTTTCTGAACACGCCGAGAAAGGGAACACTATGTTTGTGTAGTGGTAAGTTATTCGATGGAGTGGGAGCAGCACAAATGGTTCTATCCCCAAAGGTCCACAGCCTGGTAAAATGGATGGTAGAGGAACACAGGAACCGTCTCTGGATGTAGGGGTGGAGGAGACCAGTAGGATACTGGGGTGCAAGTGTATGGAGGGATTTATAGATGAGGAGGAGGAGTTTAAAGGTGATGCAGGATTGGCAGCCAGTGAAGTTGCATTAAGTGAAGCGCAGTTGGATGGGTGTGCTATAGGGTTTTGTGCTTGTTAGGATCCTGGCAATTGAATTCTCAACTGTCCAGGGCCTTGCTGGGCAGAGCAGACAGGACATCAAGGTCAAGGTCAAGGTTAAATGTATTGCCATATAGTGAAGATACACAATAGGAATGTTTTACAGCCAATTCACGTATGAATATGGTTGATAGCAACAGACATAAAATAGATATAGACATGACAATAGTGACAATAAAAGCAAAGGTATTAATGTTGAAAGTGCTGATGATATGCAGGCAGAGAGCAGTTAAATAGTGCAGACACTTTGTCCAAGTGCAGTGGACAACAGTAAAGGTGCAAACAGTGCGTCAGTGCATTCAGGGCCAGATGTACTAAGACAGCGCTAATAGCGAGTTTTTGTATGCGCAGAGTGCGAACGCTGTGCTTTGCTATATTGCGTCGAATCTACTAAGCTATCACTTCATTACGTTAACTGCGTTCTGTGCCGCCCGTTCCCGCCCCCTGTACCACGCCAATTGCGCGCATGCAGAGCTGAACAACGAGCGCAGTTGAATATTGCAACATTAAAAAGAATCAATGTTTAGCGATCATACATGATACAAAGATATGTCAACGAGCTGCGACAGACAGAGTAGGCCTAGTAGTTCTACTAATCCACTTAAAAAAATACTGGTGAACTATTTACTACACGTAGACTAAGGATATGACTTAATGCCTGTCTAACAGATTGGGAAGTGTAGGCTATGTCGTGAAAGAGAAAACGATTTCAGAGAGACAAACAAAAGTTAAGGTTGCTTTTGACATAGTACAATGAAGATGACTGATGCTCTGAATATTGATTCAGCTGTCTGTAGACGTTTTTCTAATAGACGCATTTAACCGCAATTTCGATTACACCTGCTTTCAGAAGGCGGAAGTTTTTCAACGCAAAATAGACGTGCGCTGTTTTCATACATATGGCGGAATACTTAATCAATCGCTATTAGCACCTCTCCTCCCCTGTACTTGCGCGTTACACCCATTTTCAGCTGATCCGCCCAGGAATTAATATGCATGACACGGAAAAGCGCAAATAGCCATTCTCAGCTCCCACGGCAGGCAGTCTGCGCGTTTCCCTCATTGCGGCCGATTTGTACATACCATCGCCATGTTATTACGTGCACGTTACGCCTAAAATGGGCGCAAAACGTTAGTACAGTACATCTGGCCCTCAGTCCTACAGAGAGTTCGAACTGTGATTGAAAAGCCTGGCAGCTGTAGGGAAGAAGCTCAGGCGATGCCTGGACTTCACTGCTCTCGGGAGCCGTAGCCTTCTCCCAGAGGGGAGCATTTGGAAGAGGGCGGAGCCTGGATGTAAAGGGTCCTCCATGATCTTTCTTGCCCTCTTCAATGCCCTGGTGTTGTGGAGTAACTCCAGGCTGGGTAGGCTGGTGCCAATCACCCTCTCAGCTGTGCGGATCACAAGCTGCAGTTTAGCCTTGTCCTTGGCTACTGCAGCGGGGAACCATGTGATGATGGACTGTGTGATGATGGATTCGATGATGGTTGTGTAGAACCCGGTTTGTATTGACTTGGACAACCTGAATTTCTTTAGCTGTCGCAAGAAGAACAGCCACTTATGTGCCTTTTTCAGAGGGGCCAAGGTGTTTAGGCCCCACTTCAGGTCACGGGAGATGGTTAGCCCTAGGAAGCGGCAGTGTTCTGCAGTGGCCACTGGGGTGTTCCCCAGCATGAGGGGTGGGGGCGGGGCTGCGCTTCTCCTGAAATCCACCACCATCTCCACTGTTTTTAGGGCATTCAGCTCCAGACTGTTCAGGCTACACCAGCTTTGCAGCCGCTCAATCTCCCTCCTGTAGGCATACTCATCCCCCCTGGATATGAGACCCACCAGGGTGGTGTCGTCTGCAAATTTCAGGAGCTTGACTGATGGGTCAAGAGAGGTGCAGCTGTTGGTGAAGAGGGTGAAGAGGGCGGGGGAGAGGACACAGCCCTGAGGAGAGCCCGTACTGGTGGACCTGGAGCTAGAGATGCAAGACCCCAGCTTCACCCACTGGGTCCTGTTGGTGAGGAAGTCGGTTATCCACTTGCATGTGGAGACCGGAACCTGCAGCTGGGATAGCTGGCGCTCCAGGATATGAGGCAGGATTGTGTTAAAAGCCGAGCTGAAGTCCACAAACAGGATCCTGGCATAGGTCGCTGCAGTGTCCAGGTATTGTAAGATGTAATGCAGAGCCATATTCACAGCATCCTCTGTGGATCTGTTGGCTCTGTAGGTGAACTGCAGGGGATCCAGTGCAGGATCCGTGATGGACTTCAGGTGAGCCAGGACGAGGCACTCCATCACCTTCATGGCCACTGAGGTCAGAGCGACGGGTCTGTAGTCTAGTCATTCAGACCCGATACTTTGGCCTTCTTGGGGATGGGGATGATGGTCGCAGCCTTGAAGCATGCTGGAATGCGCTCCAGCTCCAGGGAGGTGTTGTAGATGTGAGTGAACACCGGGGCTAGCTGGTCCGCGCAATGCTTCAGGGCTGATGGTGATACAGAGTCCGGGCCCGGGGCTTTTCTGGGGTTCTGTCTCCTGAATAGGCGTCTCACCTGCTCCTCGGTGACAGAGAAGGGGGCGGGGTTGTGAGGGGTGGTGGGGGGCTGGGGGGGGGGGGGGTACTTTACCTCGAACCTGCAGTAGAACTCGTTGAGCTCGTTGGCAAGGGGGAGACTGTCAGGCGTCGGTGGAGGCTTGGGTCTGTAGTTGGTTATTTTCTTCAGGCCTTTCCAGACAGAGGAGGGGTTGCCTTGAGACAGCTGTTGCTGTAGCTTCTCCGCATACATCACATCATTGCAATATAAGCCAGAGTGGATTCAAGTTTTAGAGTGAGTGCTCTTGAGATTTTTTTTAGGTGGTATTTTTATTAGGCGATATTTTTTGCTATGTGACGGGACTGTAATTACTGCATAATTGAGTAGATTTAACAATGCAAATACAAACTGAATTACTCTTCATTCATAGCTTTGACAAATTACACTTCTCAAACAGTTTATTAGAACTAAGATGTTTACCTTGTTCTGGTGAGATAAATTAAGTCCACTATTTCAGAAAATGCAGTATTACTTTATTTGGATTCAGGCCTTGTCCAGACGGAGACGAATTTTGGGTTAAACGCAGCTGTTTTGCTTCGTTTTGTCCGTTCGTCCAAACGAATACTGCAAACGCATAGCCCTAAAACGAATCGATCTGAAACCGGGTCCCAGAGTGCATAAATTCGAATACGCAGCCCTCTAGCGTTCGTTTGGACGGGGGAAGACGCATCTGCGTTTCGATGATGTCATCGCCACACTCCTCGACCCCTATCCGTAGCTGTCAGCATTTAGCTTTCAAAATAACGGGATAACGTTGCTGCATTTCGGTCGTTGTTTTTACCTTACCTAGAGCCTATGCAGCCTATCCAACTGCTGCCTGCAGCCTACAGTGGGTACGGGTTGAGAATGCACCTTCTCCCGCGGGACTCCCGAAGAGATCCCGCAGTGCGTCAAGCCGATTTTTTTCGAGGCTAAGGCAATGTACCCAAACAACCACCAGGTGGCAGAAAGTTTCAACTGCATTTAATGATGAAGACCGCATATCCGTCAATAGTCGACTCCTTAATCTCATTGAATCATTAAAATGAAGGTGATGACTGGCGAAATTATTCAAACGACATTTCATTGAACCATTGTTGAAATTAATGAAAATGGTTATAGAAATCGCCTACAGCCAGCGTTATAAGAAATATATAAGTAATAGTTAAAGTCTTCTTCCGTATTAAACAGATAGCCTACGGGACGCTCTTTGTTCCGTAGGCTATTTTAAGGAACTACTCAATGCACACACACTGGGTAAACTGGCGCGCTACAAACATTAAAATGTCAAATCATATTTATTTCTCTTTGTCGCCATGATATTGGGGGAAACGCGGAGAGGCGAGATGGTCAGTCCTCGTATTTGTTCTTCGCGTTTCGTTATAAGAAATATATAAGTAATAGTTAAAGTCTTCTTCTGTATTAAACAGATAGCCTACGGGACGCTCTTTGTTCCGTATTTTAAGGAACTACTCAATGCACACACACTGGGTAAACTGGCGAGCTACAAACATTAAAATGTCAAATCATATGTATTTCTCTTTGTCGCCATGATATTGGGGGAAACGCGGAGAGGCGAGATGGTCAGTCCTCGTATTTTTTCTTCGCGTTTCGTTATAAGAAATATATAAGTAATAGTTAAAGTCTTCTTCTGTATTGAACAGATAGCCTACGGGACGCTCTTTGTTCCGTATTTTAAGGAACTACTCAATGCACACACACTGGGTAAACTGGCGCGCTACAAACATTAAAATGTCAAATCATATTTATTTCTTTGTCGCCATGGTAGGCCTATTGGGGGAAACGCGGAGAGGCGACCTGGTCCGTGTAACGCTTTGCAGTGCTTTGTTCTATTTGCATATTTCACATGAAAACAATGAAAAAATGTTTAAAATGTCTATTATTTATTTTTCAGACTACTCGGTAAATTGATGATTGTTGTGTGTTTTATTGTTTTGCATTGAGTACACTTGGGATTTTCTCCTCAGAAGTTCGAAAGTCAAACATTGACTCATATTCTAACTTTGTGTTTTTGCGCTTGGGGTTGGACTGAACCATGAACGCTGGGGGTTACCGGAGAGTTGCGTTGTGGCCCAGAGGTTTCACTTCACCCGATGTCTGCTTGGGTTAAGAATGGGATGTTATTAATGGGCTTAGTCTACTTTGGTCTACTTGTTGTTTAACAGCTTCTGTAGGCATGTTGGTGGAGAGGTTTTAGTTCATGGGTAGGGTTGCTCACATTTATTCAAACCGTCAACAACCGTGAACAAATGCTATCGTAGGCTTGCATAGGCAGCATGAAAGCGTCACCGACTCCGCACCATAGACCCCCCCTAACACACACACACACACACACACACACAGACCAGCACCATCAGCAGAGATTGCAACAAGTGCATGAGACAAGTTACTGTAGGCTATCTGAAGGACTGTGAAGTCTAACCATCGAGGGCGCAGGTGAGGGAATGAGGAGTTGAGCGGTCCTCAATCGCCTCCAGTCGGTCTAGATAGGCCTACGTCTCGAGCTCACTTGGCATGAATTTGAGTTGATAACTCGATCTGTATCATTTATAGCCTATCTCTGCAACTGGCCAGAGGCGCCACGTAGGCCTATACATCCCTTGGCGTGTTTGGTTCAGTCCAACCACGATGCAGAAATGGAAAAATGGAAAATTGGAAAATGGACTCAATTTTAGTTTTGTTTCAAATTCATTATTTACCGTTTCAAAAACCACACTCGAAAGTTAAAATATAGCATCAATTGTCCATTTGCTGAGTAGTCTGACAAATGGATAATGAAAGTTTTGAACCCATTTTCCATATTTTCATGTGAATTCTGCAAATAGAACAAAGCACTGCAAAGCGTTACACGGACCCGAGATGGTCAGTCCTCGTATTTTTTCTTCGCGTTTCGTCATAAGAATATATAAGTAATAGTTAAAGTCTTCTTCTGTATTCTCTGCCACATTCGACAACAGCATTCAAGTTCCTTCTCAGCACGATGACGTGACTTTGCTTGCTGTTGGCCCAGAACAACATGCTCGAATTCACCAACAGAGTCGCGGCAACGTTGGTAGATACGGATGCCTGCTCTTCAGAGCCATCACCACAAAGGAGCACTACAGAGCCTGGTGCAAAACCACCAACTGGGATGGATCGAAGGGCAAGCAAGCACTGCCACACAACGTCAAGACCTTTGTGTTGTCAACACTAAGCAGAAAGTTTCCTACGATGGGGAGAAGTGGCCGCAAGGACTGCATCGATAAGATCAACGAATGCCTTCGCAAGCCCCGAAACCCTGGCGATACATTTTCTTTCCTTTAATTCAATAAAACATTGTTTATCTGAAGAACTTTTCCGAGGTTGTCTTGTCTACCAAATCCTAAACTTAAATATAGCCGCAAGCGGCGATGGCGGGCCCGAGCACCAGCGGTGCGGAGACCTGTGAGATTTCGGAATCTAACAAAGCAACAAGTGCGTGTTGGTGGGCATGTGCATGAGCAACACACATGCCCACCAAATTTGGTCAATTTTCCTGAATGTATGTGTCAGCCACAACAGACAACACGCTAGGTAGCGCTATAGAGTCCCTAAGCCACACCCTAGGCCAGAGCTCTATCTCTGACTATCGATAGCAATAACGCTAGACAGACACAGACAGAGGGGGTAGAGACAAATGGATCAATAGAATAGAATATATACTTTTTTGATCCCGTGAGGGAAATTCATTTCTCTGCATGTAACCCAATTAGTGAACATACACAGCACACAGCGAACACACAGTGAGGTGAATCACACACTGACCCAGAGCAGTGAGCTGCCTGCCCAACACACAGTGAGGTGAATCACACACTGACCCAGAGCAGTGAGCTGCCTGCCCAACCAGTGGTGCTGGGGGAGCAGTGAGGGGTTAGGTGCCTTGCCCAAGGGCACCTTAGTGGTGAACTGGACGGGGATTGAACAGGCAACCCTCCAGTTACAAGCCCCAAGCCCTAACCAGTAGGCCACAGCTGCCCAGAGGGAAGGAGGGAGGGAGGGAGGGAGGGAGGGAGGGAGTGTGTGTGTGTGTGTGTGTGTGTGTGTGTGTGTGTGTGTGTGTGTGTGTGTGTGTGTGTGTGTGTGTGTGTGTGTGTGTGTGTGTGTGTGTGTGTGTGTGTGTGTGTGTGTGTGTGTGTGTGTGTGTGTGTCTGTGTCTGTGTCTGTGTCTGTGTCTGTGTCTGTGTGTATGTGTGTGTGTGTGTGTGTGAAGCCGCGCGTGTGTCAATGTGTATGTGCTAATAAGAGAGTGCGTGCGTGTGTGAGCTGCAAGAGAGAGGGGAAGGAGAGAGACCTCCAGCTGAGAGACAGACAAAGAAGGGCAGAGAGGGGGGCGATAGCAAAAAGCCCACCATGGGCAAATTTGAAATAAACAAATAACTCACTTTCTGTCAACATGGTTAAAGTCAAAATTACAGCATAGGTTGATATGAATATGACTATTCGTATACTTGCTTCAAAATATTTTAGGTGAAACTATGTGTCAACTACGATCATTAATGTGCTATTGAGTGACACAATCAACACCACATTGAACAACATCAAAACTTGTATATGACTGTCACTACAAACACACTAACTAATACTCCATTAAATTTCATCCAAATTAGTCACTGTTTTCTGCCTATAACACCAACTTTTTGTTCCTTTTATAAGACACCTAGGTTCAAACCTTCGCCATTTCGATATACTTTTGAAATTCAAAAATCTGGTCGCAATTTCTCTTGGGCAACCCCTCAAGATCATTTTACTGATGAAATGACATAATTTCGATAATCCGTCTAGGAGAAGTATTTCAAAATGCATGATGTGCAAAAATCAGAAAATCTCATATAATTCAAATTCTTTTAATATTTACTATATAGTTTAAATGTAAAACTTGTTCAGATTCATACAACACACATGTCCACCAAATTTGGTTCAATTCCGTGAATGTATGTGTCAACAACAACAGACAGCGCGCTAGGTGGCGCTATAGAGTCCCTGAGCCACACCCTAGGCCAGAGCTCTAGTTCTGAGTAGCGTTACCAATTCCACACGTAGCTGCCAAATTTCAAGAGTTTTAGAGCATGCCAAGTTGGTGAAAAAAGGAATTCGGTAAGACGGAAAAACTATAATAAATATAGCCGCAAGCGGCGATGGCGGGCCCGAGCACCTGCGGTGCGGACGTGTGACATTTCGGGATCTAACAAAGCAACATGTGTGGGTTGGTGGCCATGTGCATGAGCAACACACATGCCCACTAAATTTGGTTATTTTTTGTGAATATATGTTTCAATCACAACAGACAACACGCTATGTGGCGCTATAGAGTCCCTAAGCTGCACCCTATGCCAGAGCTCTGTCTCTGACTAACGATAGCAATGACGCACAAGCCCACCAAATTTGGTTCATTTTCATGAATGTATGTGTCAACCTCAACAAACTATGCACTAGGTGGCGCTATAGAATCCCTAAGCTACACCCTAGACCAGAGCTCTGTCTCTGTCTAGCGATAGCAATAACACAGAAGCCAACCAAATTTGGTTCATTTTCATCAATGTATGTGTCAACCACAACAGACAATGTGCTAGGTGGCGCTATAGAGTCCCTAAGCCACACCCTCAGCCAGAGCTCTGTCTCTGAATAGCGATGGCAATAATACATGTGCCCATCAAATTTGGTTCATTTTCGTGAATGTTTGTGTCAACCACAACAGACAATGCGCTAGGTGGCGCTATAGAGTCCTTAAGCCACACCCTAGGCCAAAGCTCTGTCTCTGACTACTGATAGCAATTACACACAAGTCCACCAAATTTGGTTCATTTTCGTGAATGTATGTGTCAACCACAACAGACAACGCACTAGGTGGCGCTATAGAGTCCCTACGCCACACCCTAGGCCAAAGCTCTGTCTCTGACTAGCCATAGCAATAACACACAAGTCCACCAAATTTGGTTCATTTTCGTGAATGTTTTTGTCAACCACAACAGATAACGTGCTGCTAGGTGGCGCTATAGAGTCCCGAAGCCACACCTTAGGCCAGAGCTCTGTCTCTGACTAGCAGAAGCAATTCCACATGTAGCTGCCAAATTACATCCAATTCATAACCTTTTTTCTGCCTATAACACCAACTTCCTGTTTCTTAATAAAACGCCATAATTCAAACCTTCGCTATTTCGATATACTTTTGAAATTCAAAAATCTGGTCGCAATTCCTCTCGGGCAACCCCTCAAGATCATTTTAGCGCTTATATGACATGATTTCGATAAACCGTCTAGGAGAAGTGTTTCAAAATACGTGATGTGCAAAAATCATAATCATAATCATACCTCAAATTCTTCTAAGATTTACTATATTGTTTAAATGTAAAAGTTGTTCAGATTAATACAACACATATGCCCACCAAATTTGGTTCATTTTCGTGCATGTATGTGTCAAACACAACAGAAACCGCGCTAGGTGGCGCTATAGAGTCCCTGAGCCACACCCTAGACCAAAACTCTGTCTCTAAGTTTCGATTGCAATTCTACAAATAACTGCCAAATTACAAGAGTTTTAGAGCATGCCAAGTTGGTGAAAAAAGGCCAAACAGGTAAGGAGGAAAAAACTATAATAATAATAATAATCTGAGCAAAAACAATAGGGCCTTGCACCTACGGTGCAGCCACTTTCAGTGGCCGCACCTCGGTGCTCGGGCCCTAATAAGAATAATCTGAGCAAAAACAATAGGGCCTTGCACCTACGGTGCAGCCACTTTCAGTGGCCGCACCTCGGTGCTCGGGCCCTAAATATAGCCGCAAGCGGCGATGGCGGGCCCGAGCACCAGCGGTGCGGAGACCTGTGACATTTCGGAATCTAACAAAGCAACATGTGTGTGTTGGTGGGCATGTGTATAAGCAACACACATGTCCACCAAATGTGGTCAATTTTCCTGAATGTATGTGTCAACCACAACAGACAACACGCTAGGTGGCGCTATAGAGTCCCTAAGCCACACCCTACGCCAGAGCTCTATCTCTGACTATCGATAGCAATAACGCATAAGCCCACCAAATTTGGCTCATTTTCATGAATGTGTGTGTCAACCACAACAGACAATTCGCTGCTAGGTGGCGCTATAGAGTCCTTAAGCCACACCCTAGGCCAGAGCTCTATCTTTCAGTAGCGGCAGCAATAACACACAAAACCACAAAATTTGGTTCATTTTCGTGAATGTATGCGTCAACCACAACACACAATCTGCTAGGTGGCGCTATAGAGTCCCTAAGCCACACCCTAGGCCAGAGCTCTGTCTCTGACTAGCAATAGCAATAACACACAAGCCCAGCAAATTTGGTTAATTTTCGTGAATGTTTGTGTCAACCACAACAGACAACGCACTAGGTGGCGCTATAGAGTCCCTACGCCACACCCTCTGCCAAAGCTCTGTCTCTGACTAGCCATAGCAATAACACACAAGTCCACCAAATTTGGTTCATTTTGGTGAATGTACGTGTCAACCACAAAAGATAACGTGCTGCTAGGTGGCGCTATAGAGTCCCAAAGCCACACCTTAGGCCAGAGCTCTCTCTCTGACTAGCAGAAGCAATTCCACATGTAGCTGCCAAATTACATCCAATTCATAACCTTTTTTCTGCCTATAACATCAACTTCCTGTTTCTTAATAAAACGCCATAATTCAAACCTTCGCCATTTCGATATACTTTTGAAATTCAAAAATCTGGTCGCAATTCCTCTCGGGCAACCCCTCAAGATCATTTTAGTGCTTATATGACATGATTTCGATAAACCGTCTAGGAGAAGTGTTTCAAAGTACGTGATGTGCAAAAATCATAATCATAATCATAACTCAAATTCTTTTAAGATTCACTATATAGTTCAAATGTAAAACTTGTTCAGATTCATACAACACACATGTCCACCAAATTTGGTTCATTTCCGTGAATGTATGTGTCAACCACAAGAGACAGCGCGCTAGGTGGCGCTATAGAGTCCCTGAGCCACACCCTAGGCCAGAGGTCTGTCTCTCAGTAGAGGCATCAATTCCACAGGTGGCTGCAAAATTTCAAGAGTTTTAGAGCATGCCAAGTTGGTGAAAAGGGCAAAACATGTCCGGTAAGAGGAAAATACTATAATAAGAATAAATATAGCCGCAAGCGGCGATGGCGGGCCCGAGCACCTGCGGTGCGGAGACCTGTGAAATTTCGGAATCTAACAAAGCAACATGTGCGTGTTGGTGGGCATGTGCATGAGCAACACACATGCCCACCAAATTTGGTCAATTTTCCTGAATGTATGTGTCAACCACAACAGACAACACGCTAGGTGGCGCTATAGAGTCCCTAAGCCACACCCTAGGCCAGAGCTCTATCTGTGACTATCGATAGCAATAACGCACAAGCCCACCAAATTTGGTTCATTTTCGTGAATGAGTGTGTCAACCACAACAGACAATGCGCTAGGTGGCGCTATACAGTCTCTAAGACACCCTTGGCCAAAGCGCTGTCTCTGAATAGCTATAGCAATAACACACATGCCCACCAAATTTGGTTCATTTTCCTGAATGTATGCGTCAACAACACACAATCTGCTAGGTGGCGCTATAGTCCCTAAGCCACACCCTAAGCCAGAGCTCTGTTTCTGACTAGCGGCAGTAATAACAAACAAGCTCACCAAATTTGATTCATTTTCGTGAATGTATGTCAACCACAACAGGTAACACACTAGGTGGCGCTATAGAGTCCCTAAGCCACACCCTCGGCCAGAGCTCTGTCTCTGAATAACGATAGCAATAACACACAAGCACACCAAATTTGGTTCATTTTCGTGAATGTTTGTGTCAACCACAACAGACAATGCGCTAGGTGGCGCTATAGAGTCCTTAAGCCACACCCTAGGCCAAAGCTCTGTCTCTGACTACCGATAGCAATAACACACAAGTCCACCAAATTTGGTTCATTTTCGTGAATGTATGTGTCAACCACAACAGACAACGCACTAGGTGGCGCTATAGAGTCCCTACGCCACACCCTATGCCAAAGTTCTGTCTCTGACTATCCATAGCAATAACACAAAAGTCCACCAAATTTGGTTCATTTTCGTGAATGTTTGTGTCAACCACAACAGATAACGTGCTGCTAGGTGGCGCTATAGAGTCCCAAAGCCACACCTTAGGCCAGAGCTCTGTCTCTGACTAGCAGAAGCAATTCCACATGTAGCTGCCAAATTACATCCAATTCATAACCTTTTTTCTGCCTATAACACCAACTTCCTGTTTCTTAATAAAACACCATAATTCAAACCTTCGCCATTTCGATATACTTTTGAAATTCAAAAATCTGGTCGCAATTCCTCTCGGGCAACCCCTCAAGATCATTTTAGTGCTGATATGACATGATTTCGATAAACCGTCTAGGAGAAGTGTTTCAAAATACGTGATGTGCAAAAATCATAATCATAATCATAACTCAAATTCTTGTAAGATTCACTGTGTAGTGTCAATGTAAAAGTTGTTCAGATGAATACAATACATATGCCCACCAAATTTGGTCCATTTTCGTGCATGTATGTGTCAAACACAACAGAAACCGCGCTAGGTGGCGCTATAGAGTCCCTGAGCCACACCCGTGGCCAGAGCTCTGTCTTTGAGTAGAAGCATCAATTCCACAGGTAGCTGCCAAATTTCAAGAGTTTTAGAGCATGCCAAGTTGGTGAAAAAGGGCAAAACATGTCCGGTAAGAGGAAAATACTATAATAAGAATAATAATAATAAATATAGCCGCAAGCGGCGATGGCGGGCCCGAGCACCTGCGGTGCGGAGACCTGTGACATTTCGGAATCTAACAAAGCAACATGAGGCGTGTTGGTGGGCATGTGCATGAGCAACACCCATGGCCACCAAATTTGGTCAATTTTCTTGAATGTATGTGTCAACCACAACAGACAACGCGCTAGGTGGCGCTATAGAGTCCCTAAGCCACACCCTAGGCCAGAGCTGTTTTTCACTAGCGGCAGTAATAACACACAAGCTCATGAAATTTGATTCATTTTTGTGAATGTAAATGTCAACCCAAAACGGCTAACACGCTAGGTGGCGCTATAGAGTCCCTAAGCCACACCCTCAATAGCGATCGCAATAACACATGTGTCCACCAAATTTGGTTCATTTTCGTGAATGTATGTTTCAACCACAACAGACAACGCACTAGGTGGCGCTATAGAGTCCCTAAGCCACACCCTAGGCCAAAGCTCTGTCTCTGACTAGCGATAGCAATAACACATAAGTCCACCAAATTTGGTTCATTTTCATGAATGTTTGTGTCAACCACAACAGATAACGTACTACTAGGTGGCGCTATAGAGTCCCTAAGCCACACCCTAGGCCAGAGCTCTGTCTCTGACTAGCGATAGCAATAACACATAAGTCCACCAAATTTGGTTCATTTTCGTGAATGTTTGTGTCAACCACAACAGATAACGTGCTACTAGGTGGCGCTATAGAGTCCCTAAGCCACACCTTAGGCCAGAGCTCTGTCTCTGACTAGCGATAGCAAAAACACATAAATCCACCAAATTTGGTTCATTTTCGTGAATGTTTGTGTCAACCACAACAGATAACGTGCTACTAGGTGGCGCTATAGAGTCCCGAAGCCACACCTTAGGCCAGAGCTCTGTCTCTGACTAGCGATAGCAAAAACACATAAATCCACCAAATTTGGTTCATTTTCGTGAATGTTTGTGTCAACCACAACAGATAACGTGCTACTAGGTGGCGCTATAGAGTCCCGAAGCCACACCTTAGGCCAGAGCTCTGTCCCTGACTAGCAGAAGCAATTCCACATGTAGCTGCCAAATTACATCCAATTTATAACCTATTTTCTGCTTATAACACCAACTTCCTGTTTCGTAATAAGACGCCATAATTCAAACCTTCGCCATTTCGATATGCTTCGAAAATTCAAAAATCTGTTCGCAATTCCTCTCGGGCAAACCCTCAAGATCCTTTTACTGCTCATATGACATGATTTCGATAAACCGTCTAGGATAAGTGTTTCAAAATACATGATGTGCAAAAATCATAATCATAATCATAACTCAAATTTGTTTAAGATTCACTATGTAGTGTAAATGTAAAAGTTGTTTAGATTTATACAACACATCTGCCTACCAAATTTGGTTCATTTTCATGCATGCACATGTCAACCACAACAGACAGCGCGATAGGTGGTGCTATAGACCCCCTGAGCCACACCCTAGGCCAGGGCTCTGTCTCTCAGTATCAAATGCAATTCTACATATGCCTGCCAAATTACAAGAGTTTTGGAGCATGCCAAGTCGGTGAAACGGCCAAACGGGCTAAGACGAAGAGAGAATAATAATATTGTGTGTGTGTGTGTGTGAGTGTGTGAGTGTGTGAGTGAGTGAGTGAGTGAGTGAGTGAGTGAGTGAGTGAGTGAGTGAGTGAGTGAGTGACCAGGAGTCCCTAAGCCACACGCTAGGCCAGGGCTCTGTCTCAGACTAGAGGTGGCAACACACAAGGCAAAGACAAATTTTTATGAGGATTAGAACTTGGGTCTTACTCAGTCAGTCCCCAATTCAATCACAAAAATGACTTAACCTGAATAAAATCTTTATACACATGATCTTTTTTTTACCTTTTACTTTGCATCACACTGTCATTCTTGACTCTGTGTGTGTGTGTGTGTGTGTGTGTGTCTGTGTCTGTGTCTCTGTGTGGAGAGCGGGGGAGGAGAGAGAGACATCCAGCTGGGAGAGAGGGGAAAGTGTGAATAACTGTGGGGGGAAGGAAAGAAACAAGGAGGGGGAGAGTGGGTGAGCCACAGTGAGGGAGCGGCTAGGTAGTTCTGTGTGTAACACGCGCGGGCAGCAAGGAGCGGATAGGAGAGACCATAGTCATATGAAAACCTAAATAACTCACTTTCTGTTAATGTGGTTTACGTCGAAATTGCAGCATAGGTTGATATGATTATCATTATTCATCAACTCGCTTCAAAATATTTTAGCTAAAACTGTGTCCACCACAATCATTAATGCGCTTTTAAAAATCACAAACAACACCAAATTCAAAACTTTGTATATGACTGTCACTACAAACACACTAACTAATACTCCATCAAATTTCATCCAAATTAGTCACTGTTTTCTGCCTATAACACCAACTTTTTGTTCCTTTTATAAGACACCTAGGTTCAAACCTTCGCCATTTCGATATACTTTTGAAATTCAAAAATCTGTTCGCAATTTCTCTTGGGCAACCCCTCAAGATCATTTTACTGCTAAAATGACATGATTTCGACAAACCGTCTAGGAGAAGTGTTTCAAAATACATGATGTGCAAAAATCAGAAAATCTCACATAATTCAAATTCTTTTAATATTTACTATATAGTTTCAATGTAAAAGTTGTTCGGATTAATACAACACACATGCCCACCAAATTTGGTTCATTTTCGTGCATGTGTGTGTCAAACACAACAGACAGCGCGGTAGGTGGCGCTATAGACCCCCTGAGCCACGCCCTAGGCCAGGGCTCTGTCTCTGAGTATCAAATGCAATTCTACATATGCCTGCCAATTTACAAGAGTTTTGGAGCATGCCAAGTTGGTGAAACGGCCAAACGGGCTAAGAGGAAGAGAGAATAATAATAAATATAGCCGCAAGCGGCGATGGCGGGCCCGAGCACCAGCGGTGCGGAGACCTGTGAGATTGCGGAATCTAACAAAGCAACATGTGCGTGTTGGTGGGCATGTGCATGAGCAACACACATGCCCACCAAATTTGGTAAATTTTCCTGAATGTATGTGTCAGCCACAACAGACAATATGCTAGGTAGTGCTATAGAGTCCCTAAGCCACACCCTAGGCCAGAGCTCTATCTCTGACTATCGATAGCAGTAACACTAGACAGACACAGACAGAGGGGGTAGAGACAAATGGATCAATAGAATAGAATATACACTTTTTTGATCCCGTGAGGGAAATTTATTTCTCTGCATGTAACCCAATTTAACCAAATTAGTGAACACACACAGCACACAGTGAACACACAGTGAGGTGAATCACACACTGACCCAGAGCAGTGAGCTGCCTGCCCAACCAGCGGTGCTGGGGGAGCAGTGATGGGTTAGGTGCCTTGCTCAAGGGCACTTTAGTGGTGGACTGGTTGGGGATTGAACCGGCAACCTTCCAGTTACAAGCCCCAAGCCCTAACCAGTAGGCCACGGCTGCCCAGAGGGAACGAGGGAGTGTGTGTGTGTGTGTGTGTGTGTGTGTGTGTGTGTGTGTGTGTGTGTGTGTGTGTGTGTGTGTGTGTGTGTGTGTGTGTGTGTGTGTGTGTGTGTGTGTGTGTGTGTGTGTGTGTGTGTGTGTGTGTGTGTGTGTGTGTGTGTGTGTGTGTGTGTGTGTGTGTGTGTGTGTGTGTGTGTGTGTGTGTGTGTGCGCGCCCGGTGCGTGCGTGAGAGAGAGAGAGAATGACGGGGGAGGGGTGAGAGAGTGTCTGTGAGTCTGTGTAGAGAAGTAGCAGGGGACGAGAGAGACATGCAGCTGAGAGAGAGAGCACCTACTCCTGCTCAGCTAAATGGATGGAGTACTGTATAAGACATTATGCAAACACAAATAAACCTAAATACTCACTTACTGTGAACATGGCTAAAGTCAAAATTTCAAAATTGCAGCATAGGTTGATATGATTATAATTATTCGTCAACTCGCTTCAAAATATTTTAGCTAAAACTGTGTCCACCACAATCATTAATGCACTTTTAAAAAACACAAACAACACCAAATTCAAAACTTTGCATATGACTGTCACTACAAACACACTAACTAATACTCCATCAAATTTCATCCAAATTAGTCACTGTTTTCTACCTATAACACCAACTTTCTGTTTCTTTTACAAGACACCTAGATTCAAACCTTCGCCATTTCAATATACTTTTGTATACTTTTTAATATACTATACTCAGAGCAGTGAGCTGCCTGCCCAACCAGCAGCGCTCAGGGAGCAGTCAGGGGTTAGGTGCCTTGCTCAAGGGCACTTCAGCTGTGGACTGGTCAGGGATCGAACCGGCAATCCTCCAGCTACAAGCCCCAAGCCCTAACCAGTAGGCCACGGTTGCCCAAAGGGTGTGTGTGTGTGTGTGTGTGTGTGTGTGTGTGTGTGTGTGTGTGTGTGTGTGTGTGTGTGTGTGTGTGTGTGTGTGTGTGTGTGTGTGTGTGTGTGTGTGTGTGTGTGTGTGTGTGTGTGTGTGTGTGTGTGTGTCTGTGTGTCTGTGTGTCTGTGTGTGTCTGTCTGTCTCTGTCTCTGTGTCTCTAGAAAGCCGCGCGTGTGTCAATGTGTGTGTGTTAGTTAGGGAGGACCCGAGAAGGGGGGTGACAGAGTACGTGCGTGTGTCTGTTAGTTGCAACAGAGAGAGAGGCAGAGAAGGGCAGAGAGGAGGGGCTGTGTGATTGGGCAAATATGAAATTAAAAATAACTCACTTTCTGTTAACATGGTTAAAATTAAAATTGCAGCATAGCTTGATATGATTATAATCATTCATCAACTCGCTTCAAAATATTTTAGCTAAAACTGTATCCACCACAATCATTAATGCGCTTTTAAAAATCACAAACAACACCAAATTCAAAACTTTGTATATGACTGTCACTACAAACACACTAACTAATACTCCATCAAATTTCATCCAAATTAGTCACTGTTTTCTGCCTATAACACCAACTTTTTGTTTCTTTTATAAGACACCTAGATTCAAACCTTCGCCATTTCAATATACTTTTGAAATTCAAAAATCTGGTCGCAATTCCTCTCGGGCAACCCCTCAAGATCATTTTACTGCTGAAAGGACATGATTTCGATAAACCGTCTAGGAGAAGTGTTTCAAAATACGTGATGTGCAAAAATCATAATCATAATCATAACTCAAATTCCTCTAAGATTTACTATATCATTGAAATGTAAAAGTTGTTCAGATTAGTACAACACATATGCCCACCAAATTTGGTTCATTTTCGTGCATGTATGTGTCAAACACAACAGAAACCGCGTTAGGTGGCGCTATAGAGTCCCTGAGCCACACCCTAGGCCAAAGCTCTGTCTCTGAGTTTCGATTGCAATTCTACAAATGGCTGCCAAATTACAAGAGTTTTAGAGCATGCCAAGTTGGTGAAAAAAAAAAAACAGGTAAGACGGAAAAAGAATAATAATAATAATAATAATAATAATAATAATAATAATAATCTGAGCAGAAACAATAGGGCCTTGCACCTACGGTGCAGCCGCTGCTACAGCGGCCGCACCTCGGTGCTCGGGCCCTAATAATAATAATAATAATCTGAGCAAAAACAATAGGGCCTTGCACCTACGGTGCAGCCACTTTCAGTGGCCGCACCTCGGTGCTCGGGCCCTAATAATCTGAGCAAAAACAATAGGGCCTTGCACCTACGGTGCAGCCACTTTCAGTGGCCGCACCTCGGTGCTCGGGCCCTAATAATCTGAGCAAAAACAATAGGGCCTTGCACCTACGGTGCAGCCACTTTCAGTGGCCGCACCTCGGTGCTCGGGCCCTAAATAGAGTAAACATTTTATCTTATGAAAAAACTCTTAGGGGGAACAGTTAGGCAGCCCTTCCTCCATTATCGTAGTAGGACTATAGGCAATTTATTAGAGGGGTCAAAAAAAACTCATAAAGTAGGCTAGACTAAATGTGTCACTTTAGTGATTGGCTCTTTCAAATGCAAATTAGGTGGATGGGCTTTTGAATGGGCCTGCTGCAGGTGAGAGGACAAATCCTAAGAATTTATTGTTTTAGTGCCATTATCATTGCCATATTCTCTTAAAACATAGGTTATATATTTGAAAACGAGTTGATTAAAGGCTTCTAATGGTGTTTCTATAATATGATAAAAGCAGAGATTGAGATGTGTGTTTGGAACAGTTTTTCAAATCCCCCGGGGATATTTAGACTCCAGGGTGTTAAGCACTCATTCACAACTGTCCCATCGCTAAATGCTCTCTTGTGTTGCGTGATCACACAAGTATACCTGTCGTAGTGTGCTTTTAATTTGATAGGCCTAATTATTATCTCCGCCAAGGATATAACAAAGTCTATGGATTTGCTATCCAGTAACCTAATAATTAGGCTATGTGCCACGTCCGATTTCGCAAGTGGTGTAGCCGCCTGTGAGATTCATTTCATGAAGAGCAATTGTCTTGTGCGATCATTCCCCCTCCCCCACACTCGTCTAACCAGTTCACTACATTATAGCCTATATGCGGCACTGAGGACGACACTTGAGCCCGACACTATGTCAATGTAAAAATGTGTACGCTGAACCACGAATTAACATATTAACTTTTCTTTTCAGCAGACATCGCAAACATAAAATGAATCTCAAAACAGAAAGTCTTTCATTTTTTTTAATAAATCGATGCATTTTGTTTTGATGATTTCCGGAGAGGTGCCTCGACTGGGTTTCGAACCCCGGTCGCTGGCGCACGACTCCTATGCTTCAACCACTTGCGCCACAGTTGGATGTGAACGTTAACAGGCTTTATTCGGCATATGTACTTGAAACGCCGATCAAAAGTTCTGACATGTTAAACTGACGTTAGTTATTAATTCACCACATGATAACATGCTGTCATATAGCTTGACGCCCAGCAGCCTATGGTAGTCTATGCCTATCTCTGAATCAACATGAACATGCATACGATACATACGTTGCTAGAAACTTATTTTGCGGAGCTAGGCCTGCTAGTCGATGGTTACAATGAATTACCCTCACTGCCCTATCGCATATCTGACCATCCATTGTTACAATGTTACAAAATGCGCGATCTTCTCCATGCATGTAGCCTACGGTTATAAGTAAAGTGACAAGCATAGGCATGTATTAAAGAGATTTCTGTTAAATACATTTTATTTTCAGTCGTCAAAAGTGTGGGGACAAAATCTGTGATAACAAGTGCTGGCTACCCAGCGTCGCCGTTAAAATGAACATGCCTCCGTTTTAAAATAGCCTACACATTTCTAAGTATTCCTAGCATGTAAATGTTGCCAAAATGTCCATCTTGTCCATCTCTTTCGTCTTCGCCTTGACGTTGACAATAATAGCCTATTCACGGAAATGCGGTCTTGTAACCGTAATGAATTCATGAATTAATCTAAGGTTGCCTTTCGAGTATTTCAGGTTGAATTGAAGGCTATTTCCTTCTGATAGGCCTATATGTTTCTAAAACCATTTTCATTCATTTCAACAATGGTTTATTGAAACGTCGTTTGATTAATTTCGCCAGTCATCACTTTAATTTTAATGATTAAATGAGACGGATATGCGGAGCATTTCTCTCCCTCTCCATTGACCAAAACGTTGCTCTGGCATCTCTGCTGGACTGACTGAGTTATAGGCTACGTCGAGTGAGAGAGCTGTGAGGTAGGCTGTAAACATTCGAAAAATCTGCAACTGCAATCTAACATGCCGAGCGTCATGTCTCTTTTCTCCGCTTGTCACCAGCGCGGTGTCCTCGGGTTTTTCCATGAGCCGAACCTTCATATTATTAGGGCGGTCTATGTTGCCCCCTTGCGGTTGCAGTTTTCCCGATGCTTCGGGAGTCATGTGCGGGAAAGAAAGGAGCATTCTCAACCCGTACCATCTGTACTTCCAAAACTCCAAAGCTGCTGTCAGATTTTGTTCTGAGAACACAAGTTAGGCTACCAACAACAGTTTGTGATGTGTTTATCAATTCAATATCCAACCATTTCACAACAGCTAATTCTGGAGTAGCCTAGGCTAACTAGCCCGCTTGCTTGCGAGACTCGGCTATGAACTGCACCGGTTTCCTTATTATTTGGGTTTACGTTGCCAGGTGTTAGCCTATGACAGAACGGTTGAAATAAATTCAAAGTAAGTGACTGCGTAGGCTATGTGTCAGGTGTATGGCAACCTGTTGTCAGAAAATTAATGGATCAGTTATTTTCGAATGAAGTATGATGGCCATGCAAATTACTAGAGTTTTTCGGGAGAAACCAGAGCGGTAGATAAAACAGAGTGGCGACACTCCCATAGACTTCCATAGGAAAAAATGGCAGCTCTTTTTCCAGGCTATTTCCTCGTTATGGGGCTTTTGGAACTGTTTACAGCCAATCTCTTGGTCAGTAGTCAATGAATTAATTGATTACACCTTTCAGCATCAGAAGTACATCCCACCCTCCCGCGATTCAGCCATTCAGCACAGGTTTTTTTGGAACTTTTGATCGTGGCGGCAACATCAAAGAGTGTCGCAACTCTCTCTTTCTATGGCTCTGGGGAGAAACAACAAAACGGGAGGGCGGCAGGAGATGACCTTAACAAGGGGGAAACGGGAGTTTTTGGCAGGTGCTCTAACCTTCCACTCATAATCTGTAAAAATAGTTTTCACCTCGACGTGACGTCTCATCATTAGAACTTCTTCCTCTCCGTTTTTGGTGGTTTTGGTGTTTTTTGGTGAACTGAAACAGCGCCACGTAAAGGCCTGGAATATGAAGTATAGCGTGTTGAGTCGTATTGAGATTGTCGTGGAAAAAACCACGGACTTTAACTTAACTTTAAATCTAACTTAGCACTCTGAACAAAAACCAGCGGAGAATGATCTGAGATGAGAAGTAGCCGCTTGTGGCCTTTATTCGCAGAGTCCTACAAGGCACAATTCTGAACAAGCAGAGCCTAAGTGTTGCCGAGCAGGAGTCACGAATGATGGATGCCCTCTGCAGCGGGATGTCCACGACCCAGGCCTTGGGGAGAAGGTGCGCACGTTCTGAGGAGGCCCCCCTCGGGAGAGGGGTTTTAAGTGTCCCCACAACACCTCCTTTGTTTACTTCTAGCCAATCCTACCCAAATGTCTTCCAATTATGTAAATAGGAGATTCTTATCTTCCAATCAATACCAAAATGATATCATACGTGGATGAGGCCACTTGGCCTGTCCCTTAGATGAATTAATTACTCTACAGTAGGCCTGGGTCTACAGTAGGCCTGGTTCATGACCGGGGCATGACCGCACGACTGTGTGTGTGTGTGTGTGTGTGTGTCTGTGTCTGTGTGTGTGTGTGTGTCTGTGTCTGTGACTGTGTCTGTGTCTGTGTCTGTGTGTGTGTGTGTGTGTCTGTGTGTGTGTGTGAGTATGTGAATGTGTGTGTGTGTGTGTGTGTGTGTGTGTATGTGAGTATGTGAGTGTGTATGTGTGTGTGTGTGTGCGTGTATATGTGTGCACGTGTATGCATGTGTGTGCACGCGCGCGTTTGTGACATCATCCTTTTGCTCCTGCCCAGCAACACATGAGGCCTGTATGAAAATTTACCACATATTCCCCCCTTCGAGACTTATAAAAGTCTCGTCAAAGGTAGGGTAATTTTAACACATAATATACTAGGAATATAAGCATTGTATAGTAAATATAAGGCACTTCATAGTGAATATAAGGCATTGGTAGTAAATATAAGACATTGCATAATAATACAAGGCATTGCACAGTAAATACAAGGCAGTGTTCCTAAACCTGCTAATGACTAATGCACATATGGAATTAAAAAATACTGTAATTTGACATACAAGTCCCCTAAGGCAATTCAAACCCAACTACACAATATACCATTATAGTACACATGAAGTAGCAGCAATTGATACATTAAATCATTTACCAAAACATTAACAATTAATGGCTGGGCTCCGAATCGGTTCCTGCCCTAAAGTGGTGTAGCCAAAATGTCACTTCACTCACCCTAACATAAGACATTATTAACAAGTTGAAACTATAACCATGTCTCTACACTAGTCAATGTGTTAGTCTATGATTGATTGTACAATAATTATAAACCAAAATCCCTCATAATTGAATGCGTATGTTTTCTTATATGTAAGGTTATAGTCCTTAGTTTTACAGAGGACATGCTAAAAAATTATTAGATTTTTAGTTAATTATGCTTCCCATGCTTCGCCTCCTTAGTCATTTTGATCCCAAGTGAGACCATGTCAAGTTTAGTGCTGCGTGTGTAGCTCTGCATCCTCTGCTTTCCATTGTCATAGTCATATAGACCCACGACACTGTTGTGGTATGTGAACAACACAACAGTATACTCTGAGATCAGTACTCAGATAGGAAGAGGTTTCAGGCCGCCTTGAAACCAAACTTCCATGGTTCAGCAGTTTTGCGAGAGCCTGTGGTGGCAACCCCCCTGCCATAGGTCGTCCCAATGCAGGCCAAAACAAGGATCTTACCCGTCATAGGGCTGAGTTGCCTTACTATCCTGATGAAGTACACACAAGAGCAGCCAATTATATTTCCAAATGAAAATCAGGGAGACCAAGCATGTGGCTGCAATGATATGTAAATTAAATTTGCAAGCGAGTCTATCCAACAATTGTGGATGGTTGTGCTTGTGAGGGCTAGTCCTCCAAAAAACTAAGTTTCCTTCTGTGATTCTATGGTAAATACTAAATGCAATGCATGCAACTATAGATGATAGAAACATGCACTAATTTTATATCAATAATATTCATGCAATTATAGCTTACTATAAAGGGAATATGTATGTAAATATACCTTATTACTTCCCTACACAATTTTTGCCTTTGTTGCACAACTGTGTTGTTCATACTGCCTGTAGCGTATCAATAATAGATCAGTATTAAAAATATTAATTAGTAAGTTTCACATCATATCCTCATCAAAGTGATATGTGGGCCACACAACTTCATACATTGCCTTATCATTCATTGTCATGCACATTAACACCTTTCAGTTCACTTGAAATGGTTAGCCTTTCATTTTGGTGGTATTGGAATATTCATCACATGCACATTTATGTCTTGCGTGAGAAAGTCCATCTCGTTCGTATAAATCTCTTTTCATCTTTATGTACTCACAATTATTAATCTGTTCTTTGACTACATGGGTCATCTGTTCTTCCTCATTTACCACAATAAGTTGCCTGGATACAGCAACATTGCAACATTGAGCCACATATGGCAACAGACAACAGCAAATCACCCCTAGTAAGATTATTTCAATGATGAACTTAAAAAAATAAATAAATGAATGGCAATTGCATATCCAACAGATCCAAGTCCCCTGAACATCCGTTCAATGAGTGACCACCAACCAGGGAGGCCTGAAAACAACCTTGGGCTTTCCCCAGCATTGTTATGTGCTTCCCTCTGAGGCCCTTTCAGCTTATCCATGGCCTTTGTGAAAGTTCCGTCGGGGGCTGTGTGTCCTGGAATGTAGGTACAACAACTATCTCCAATGATTTGGCAGACCCCTCCTTCTTTGGCAGTCAAGTAATCCAAAATCATGCGGTGCTCTAAAGTCATTTTTTAAGTTGTATTCAGCTGCTGTGCCAAAGCCCCCAATGCATCAATAGAGTAGTTCATAAACTTTAATTGGTTGTAGTATATTGCGTTAATCCAAGCTGCGTTCTTCACAATTCCTACTATTGGAATAAGGGACTCGAAAGCTGTTGTCACCTCGTCACGCACCTTGAATTCATCAGGGACTCCTTCTGAATTTTCGAGTGAGCTTAGAACTACTCCTGCAGCTGACAAGCTGATGTCAAGTGTTTTTCTTTGTTTAATTGGGGTCTGTGTTGTTGAGGGGACATCCTCCCTGCTTGTGAAGTCCATGGGAATAATTTGAGTTAGCTGGGCCACAACTACCAGGGCGCATCTCCCTACCCAATCCTTAGGCAGGGAGTTCCGTACGCCCCATTCTCTACCACAGGCCCACCATACATCCGTGATTGGAATGTCTTGTGGATAAAAGTTCAGGTATTGATCTACTAGGTCTCCTTGTGCAAAGTTAAGGGAAGGTTGGGGGTTACCTGCTGTTCCTTCAAGCCAGGAGTGGATTGGATCAAAATAAGTGTGGACCCATGTTCGCATGCATGGTCCTTCAAAAGTGCCTACATCCGTTTTCTTTACTGCATGCCTGCCTCTCCTTGCTTGGACTTGGAAACACTCATATCTGCCCTTTTCTTCAATAGCATACTCAGTGATAGTTGCTGGTTCAGTTTGCATCCATAAGTCAGGGAATTTAATTGTACATTGTTCTGCATGGGTGCTTTCGGAGTTTGTGGTGATTATGAGGAGCTTTTGTCCTTGGGAGCTTCCTTTGGTTAGTAAACACTCAATGGACAATGGCCGGGTTTTATTAAGGTTATACCACTCGTCCAGTTCTTTCACAGTCCATGGTGATGGCATGACCCATAGTTTGGGATTTGCAGCTGAACATATGTAACAATTTCTTTCTGGGTGGAGTTTTTCCACAGTGAACTCTGCCCACTGTAGCCAGGTGTTGTCCTGCCACTGTCCAGTAATTGCTCTTTGCATTCTTCTTGTGATTCTGTGACTCAGGGGAGTAGTAAATTCTGCAGCTTGGGTTGTGGTTGTGCATGTATCAGTGTCTCTTATTGTCCTAGTTAGCTTGTGCATACTCACAAGCGGTTTCACCGAATCTTTTGTATATGGTTCATCCATTATCGTCAGAGGTCCAGTATTGGTCCATCTCCTCCAGGTCTCTCCAACCCAGTCCATCATATCTGTAAGTCGGCTCAGGTTGTGCATGCTGCTGTTGGTCTGCATGCTGCTGCTGGTCTCCTGGAGAGTTAAGGAAGTGAGGGCTGGGTCCTGGTTGCTGCTCCCCCCAAAGAATGTCGCTGAGGGTAACAGGGTCGAGGGTGGTGTATTGCTCAGGAGAGTGGGGCCACCTTTGGATCTGCGTGTTGCTCGTCGGGTACGCGAGGGCTGTGCTTGGTGCAGGTCCTTGTTCAGCTTCCTGGTTTTGGTGGGGTTGTTGTCTTCGCTGATGCTGCGTGTTGATGTTTGGGTCCTCCCTGCTCCGTCCTGCTGCTTCCTGGAATTCCGACTCCTCCTTCTGGTCAGACGCGGACGTTGTGGAAGCTGGTGTGACTGCTGTGGATTCCGGCGGTTGGATTCCCTCACTGGCAGTGATGGTTGAGTGGTTGGCTGGCTCAATCCATCCTGGCTGGAGTTGTTGATTGGGTGTGTTTTCTCTCGGGGCCTCTGGCTCCACTGCATCAGCATCTGTAGACACAGAGAGGGGAGGGAAAATACCAGACAACCCAGGCACATCAGGGCCAGGGCCAGGGCCAGAGCTAGGAGTCGACGCCATCCTCCCTTCCGGACCCCCATTTGCATCTGGACTCCTCGCATGCTCCCCACCCTCATTGGAAGGTGATTGTGGCCGCGGGATGGAGGGCGGTATGGAGGTAGGCCACTGGTTTCCCCCATCACCATCTATCGTTCGTCGCAGCTTCTCCTCTGGGTGTGGCTCTGAAACAAGAATTATGATGATACCATACATTTGAGCCTTCAACACTTAGCGCCTTTGGGGTATCACCTTGAAGATTCCTGTTGCCCTTTTAAACACCCACATGTACACCAGGTCTCCACGCTGGATTGGTTGTTTTGTTTTCATTAGGCCATTAATTTTACATTGTTTTTATTATTGCTCATTATTCCATAGTTATTATAATTGATTGAATGACTTGTTTATTTACTATTCTCCTACTTAGTCTTTGTTTATGTTCATTAGCTTTTCTATATTGATACTGTTTACTGTTTTATGTTGCTATTCCCTTTAGTCAACACTAATCTTATCAACTGCTAAATTTAATTATTGCATTGTTTTTGTTTGTATGTCTCCTTGGACAAAGGCATCTGTTGAACAACTATTAACCATAATCATAACCATAACCACTTAAACCATGTCAACATTGTCCTTTACTAATTGTTTGTACTAAATGGTTCCTCAGGAAGGGAAATGTGGCTTAGAGGTCGCGTGGCATCACTTTCCTTATGTTTTGTCTTGCACAAATATCACAATGTCGACAAGCATGTGCTATGCGGTCCTGCAGTGACGGTGCCCAGAATCTATTATCACAAATCTGCTGCTCACCTCCCCCCTTGCGCAATGATCAAAATCATGCGCATTTTGAATCAAGAGGGCAAACAACCGGTCTGGGGCTACAGTGAGACCTTCATGATTTCTCCAGACCCCATCAGGTCCTTGTTTGGCATCTTTGTTTCGCCATGTCACCTTTTTCCATTCAGTAGCACGTTCCTACATCAATTTAATCTCATTAATAGTAAGACAAGGTTGTATTTAAGGTGAATATTGACATTGGTACCATCACCCAAGCTACCCACTGGTGCCTGTATAGCTCCGGCGCCTGTGGGAAAATCCACTAGCAGAGACAGTAAATCTTGGGGGTAACGGGGCTCGCAGGGGTATGATATATAATATGTTTTCCAAACATCATACATTCCCCCCTTTGACACATGGCACAACACAGAGAGTCATTATGATGCATGTGATCCTTATCAAAGCACTGGGAACACCATCTGCACTCCTCAGGTGAGGAGAAAGGGCATGTTGTTGGGCACTGATACTTCCACCTAATAGCATGACATGCTGTCCACTTTCACGAGGGGCCCTGTTGATATCTCTGGTCTTGAGAGCGGGCTCCTTAGCAACTTCGTCTGCCTTGGCATTACCTAGTGAGACAGGATCCTGACCTTTGCTGTGAGTTTTGCTTTTGCAAATAGCCAGCCGTGTAGGTCGCATCATGGCTGCTAGTAGTAATTGAATTTGATCTAGATGTTGTATAGGGGAGCCATCAGAACGCTTGAACCCCCCTTGCTTCCACTGAGCACCGTGGACATGACACATTATGAGAGTATGCGCTATCTGTATAAAATAAATGGTTACATTCTGTCCTTCCGTGAGGGAGCATGCCGCGGCCAATGCTTTTAATTCTGCCAATTGGGCTTAGCATGGCTGGGTGCAGGGCTCACACATAATTCTGACTAGAGTATTGAAATTTGTCATTTTTATAACACTAAACCCTGCATGAGTTTTATTATTATAATTATGGCCAGACCCATCCACAAAACTGCTCCTTCTGTCAATGGTTCACTAGCTAAGTCTGCTCTTAATTTGGAGAAAGCTAATAATTCTGCACACATTCATGAAGGTTGCCTTCATACTGTAACTCTAGTGGCTGTTTTCTTAGCACTGAGTGCCCTGATCGTGTTTGCTCTTTTTTCTTCAGTTTGTCTGTGCTGATTCACAAAGTGGGCCACTGCTTGTCTATATTTGTCCTTTTACTGCTCGCTCGAACCTCTGGCTGGGGTTGTTGGCTTCTGTGGATTATCATCAGGGTCCTGCACAGAAACTTGAGATGTATTAGTTATGCCCCCTTTGTGGGTGTTCACAGACGTTGTAAAACAAAAATACTTGTTATTGCAGTGTTTGTGTTTTATGCCCTTATAACTTCCATTACTATATATTGCATTAAGTGATAATATTCCACTATTGCGCTAAAACTAGTTCCTGCCTCTGCGTCTTCCACTATAAGGTGATATCTTCCACTCGGTAGTTTTGTGATAATTAGGGTTTTTCCTGTCATTATTAATATCATTGTGTGCCCATCTGTCTTCCTTAGTTGTTATTAAATGGTCTGGCCCGTCAACCAACTGCCTGTCCAGTGGTACCTAAAGCCCATTGGCTTATGATCATGAATTTTATTATTATTTATTTGCTTTATTATTTTATTTTATTGTATTTTATTTTTATTTTTTATGAATGGTTTGGCTCATAACCAATTGCCGCTGCAGTGGCATCTACAGTAAGTCCACTGACTCCTATGCATGCACAATGTATGTCTGTGCACCATCCAAGTGATTAAATTATCTGTAAGCCCCTCTAAGAGTTGGCCCCAACTCCATTTGATGAATGTGTCTGGGAGCCCTAAGTTGAACCCAACCACACAGCTGTCTCACACTGGCCGCTGCATGCGCTCCCAACAAAGCCTTATTGTTCACTAACTTTTTTGTCTTCTATCTTATCTTTATTTGTGCATAACCACTCATGGATACCAACAACACTAACAGTACATGAGCCAAATCCCTTCACGGCCTGGCCCCCAGTGCCGGTTTTCATATACCACATCAACAGGATAAAGAGGCAAGATTATTTCATGTTAATGGTATAAAACGGGTCAAAATATGCATAAACATATATAGTACATACATGTGACAGAAATGTTGGAACTACAAATCAAAACTTATTCAATCGAGGTGATTAACATTACATTTCCATATATTATGTTTATGCCTTCTATATATTCAATGCTGTGCACCAACTTGCTCTGTCTGTCTTTTGCTCTCTCCATGCTACGACCCTTTCATAAAGTTGTGCAACCCCTTCGAAAGTCAAGGGTATTCTGCCTGAGGCAGGGATATTACGAATATCATGACAGAAAACATGCCACGACAATTATCTTCCAGACTGGAGGCGCACAGACCGCATTCTACACTCAAGAAGCGTCCATGCATTATTGGATTCCTGCACATACAAGGAGTAGAAAAGACCATTGTGCTCACAGCCACATGAGTACAATGACCATACACATACTGTATGTCTATATGACTATAACCTCTAATTATTACACTTCAATTGGATTTTGTTAGTATCATTGTTTTAATGTTCAGGCCCATGTAACTAATTCCACTAGCTTACTAACGATTCAGGTCTTGGCTCCGACAGTAAGGTTGGCCCTTTGGTTTACTAAGACGTTCAAATCGATTTGTTACTATAAATTGATACTTTTCTTCTTCAAAATTGTGATCTCTGAGTTCTGAATGTCTGGAAAGTTTCATAAATTCCCTTGTTCTTGTTCCTCTATGTTATTTTTTAAGATCAAACCTTCATTCATATCTTCATAGTCAGAAAAGTCACAGATCAAGTCAAAGTTAAAGTTAGACTCTTCTCTCCCTTCATTGAGTTGTCCTAAGTCTGGAAGGGGCCCCACCATTAGGCGCTGCAGAGTTAGACACTAAATCACCGAAGTATTCTGTTCATTGAGTCTGGGGCAGTGTTTGTGTCTCTGCCGTGTGAGGGATTGGGAGTTACTCAAAGTTCTCCTGCAACTCTTCCATGCTAATTCTCCATGCTTTGCAATAACCCTGAATAAATTCTATAATTTCCCTCTAAGCTTCCTCGTCGGCGTAGCCGTCTGGATTGTACATCATTCATTATTTGTATAAGAGGGGTAAAAAGAAAGTATATTTTAAGTCCCTCCTCTACAAACATGTGGACCTCAGGTCTGTTACAATTACTCCCATTCATAATTTCACACATGCAGCATTCTCTCACATTCCTTCTTTGCAACGGCAGCAACGCTCAATCCTTTTTATCAGTTCTCATTGCTCATTTCCTCAATTATACAGTACAATAAAGTACAGGCATCTCACTCATTCTTATCTTTTTTTGACCACAATTTTGATCTGTGCCGCACTAATTTTCACAGGAATTATAGGGTCACACTCTATTCATTTTAACATGGAACATTTTATTTTATCTATTTGTCTTATACTCATCTGTTTATTCTTATTAACTGGATTTATGTATAACTCCAAAAACTATTGACAAATCAGCCGCAGACCCCCAGGACAAAGCATCCCCAGGCCTAAAGATACTCCATCCCAAAAGTCCACGGCCAATCCACCAACAGTCCCTGATCTGAAAAGAGGCCTACACTCTTATATACTACACTCCTACCTATCAAAGATTGCATCAATTCGACAAAAATATAAAAACCTTGAAAAGAATAAAGAAACCTAAAACCTTGAAAAGAATAAAGAAACCTAAAACCTTGAAAAGACAAAAAATCTAAAACCATGAAAAAATAAGAGTGTTATTGAAGATCGCATCAATTCGATAAAAATATAAAAACCTTGAAAAGAATAAAGAACCCTAAAACCTTGAAAAGATAAAAAAAATCTAAAACCATGAAAAAATAAGAGTGTTATCGAAGATCGCATCAATTCGATAAAAATATAAAAACCTTGAAAAGAATAAAGAAACCTAAAACCTTGGAAAGATAAAAAATCTAAAACCATGAAAAAATAAGAATGTTATCGAAGATCGCATCAATTCGATACAAATAAAAAACCTTGAAAAGAATAAAGAAACCTAAAACCTTGAAAAGATAAAAAATCTAAAACCATGAAAAAATAAGAGTGTTATCGAAGATCGCATCAATTCGATAAAAATATAAAAACCTTGAAAAGAATAAAGAAACCTAAAACCTTGAAAAGATAAAAAATCTAAAACCATGAAAAAATAAGAGTGTTATCGAAGATCGCATCAATTCGATAAAAATATAAAAACCTTGAAAAGAATAAAGAAACCTAAAACCTTGAAAAGATAAAAAATCTAAAACCATGAAAAAATAAGAATGTTATCGAAGATCGCATCAATTCGATAAAAATATAAAAACCTTGAAAAGAATAAAGAAACCTAAAACCTTGAAAAGATAAAAAATCTAAAACCATGAAAAAATAAGAATGTTATCGAAGATCGCATCAATTCGATAAAAATATAAAAACCTTGAAAAGAATAAAGAAACCTAAAACCTTGGAAAGATAAAAAATCTAAAACCATGAAAAAATAAGAATGTTATCGAAGATCGCATCAATTCGATAAAAATATAAAAACCTTGAAAAGAATAAAGAAACCTAAAACCTTGAAAAGATAAAAAATCTAAAACCATGAAAAAATAAGAGTGTTATCGAAGATCGCATCAATTCGATAAAAATATAAAAACCTTGAAAAGAATAAAGAAACCTAAAACCTTGAAAAGATAAAAAATCTAAAACCATGAAAAAATAAGAGTGTTATCGAAGATCGCATCAATTCGATAAAAATATAAAAACCTTGAAAAGAATAAAGAAACCTAAAACCTTGAAAAGATAAAAAATCTAAAACCTTGAAAAAATAAGAATGTTATCGAAGATCGCATCAATTCGATAAAAATATAAAAACCTTGAAAAGAATAAAGAAACCTAAAACCTTGAAAAGATAAAAAATCTAAAACCATGAAAAAATAAGAGTGTTATCGAAGATCGCATCAATTCGATAAAAATATAAAAACCTTGAAAAGAATAAAGAAACCTAAAACCTTGAAAAGATAAAAAATCTAAAACCATGAAAAAATAAGAGTGTTATCGAAGATCGCATCAATTCGATAAAAATATAAAAACCTTGAAAAGAATAAAGAAACCTAAAACCTTGAAAAGATAAAAAATCTAAAACCATGAAAAAATAAGAGTGTTATCGAAGATCGCATCAATTCGATAAAAATATAAAAACCTTGAAAAGAATAAAGAAACCTAAAACCTTGAAAAGATAAAAAAAAATCTAAAACTATGAAAATTTGTCAGCAACTTCTTACCCCAGAGTTCTCCTTTTTAAAATTCTTTTTGAGGATCAGGTGAATACGCCTGTCCTAACTTTATCTCGGTAGAACCTCCAACTATGTCGTGGAAAAAACCACGGACTTTAACTTAACTTTAAATCTAACTTAGCACTCTGAACAAAAACCAGCGGAGAATGATCTGAGATGAGAAGTAGCCGCTTGTGGCCTTTATTCGCAGAGTCCTACAAGGCACAATTCTGAACAAGCAGAGCCTAAGTGTTGCCGAGCAGGAGTCACGAATGATGGATGCCCTCTGCAGCGGGATGTCCACGACCCAGGCCTTGGGGAGAAGGTGCGCACGTTCTGAGGAGGCCCCCCTCGGGAGAGGGGTTTTAAGTGTCCCCACAACACCTCCTTTGTTTACTTCTAGCCAATCCTACCCAAATGTCTTCCAATTATGTAAATAGGAGATTCTTATCTTCCAATCAATACCAAAATGATATCATACGTGGATGAGGCCACTTGGCCTGTCCCTTAGATGAATTAATTACTCTACAGTAGGCCTGGGTCTACAGTAGGCCTGGTTCATGACCGGGGCATGACCGCACGACTGTGTGTGTGTGTGTGTGTGTGTGTCTGTGTCTGTGTGTGTGTGTGTGTCTGTGTCTGTGACTGTGTCTGTGTCTGTGTCTGTGTGTGTGTGTGTGTGTCTGTGTGTGTGTGTGAGTATGTGAATGTGTGTGTGTGTGTGTGTGTGTGTGTGTATGTGAGTATGTGAGTGTGTATGTGTGTGTGTGTGTGCGTGTATATGTGTGCACGTGTATGCATGTGTGTGCACGCGCGCGTTTGTGACATCATCCTTTTGCTCCTGCCCAGCAACACATGAGGCCTGTATGAAAATTTACCACAAGATCGATTGAGATGGATCCATTTGGACGCAAATACTCTTGAAACGCTGCCAGGTAAATCGCTTTGCTGCGTGTGGACATGGCCTCATTCTCCGTACAGGCCGCTACAACCTTTCGATGCCAGTAGTGAGTTGCACCGGCTGTGGTGTCACATGGTCCCCCTCCATCAAGGACATCCAGCGTGATGGATACTGGCCAGGCAGTGGCACGGGCACCACACAGTTTTGCACGCTGTTTGCCACTGATATATTTCAAGCATTTAATGATTTGAAGATGGCAGCACCAGGGGTATCTTTGAAGGCATTCTTGAAAATGCTTGATAAAAGAACCGAGCGCTTTGGAAGAGTGAGTGTTTATTTATTTACATGCATTCAGTTAATCAACATTTATGTTGAGTTACAATGTAACCTGCATAAATATTATATCCCTGTAATTTTGTTTGTCTTAAAAGACTGGCAAGATATCACCTGATGTCTTTCACAAAAGCTACTCTGAATGGGTAGCTGTCATGGGGTGGAAAAACTATCTATGAAGCAGTTTTTCAATTGCCCAGCCTGCAGTCCAGAGATGCTGGCTGTGTCAGTTGGCGGAAACCGAAAGCTTTATCGCTTTAAATCAAAGTCAAATCAAAGGTACAGTACATTGAGTATGAATGGCTTGTATGAAAAATTCCGGAAAACTGGATGAGGAGGGACTGGATATTGCCGTCTGCCGCCATGGGGTCCTCCTAGGGGCACTGAATATGTTTAGGGGGAGATATTTGCTTATCCTCTCTTCCTCCAGAATACACTGTATGACAGTCTCCAAGGAGAAATTGTATTCCTATGCTCGGATGTGGCCTGCAAATTTTCCCCCTATTTAGAGAAGGTGGTCCAGCAGTGTCCTGAGCTGAGGAATCTTTTGTCCATGCGCCCTTTTCTCTCTGTTATGCATGCAAAGGCACACTCAGGGAAATGTGAGGTAAATTTCAGCTTTACTGACTCATTGACTACATGGGCAATAATTCGTTTATAAATAACTTGTAATGTATCAACATATTAGATCAAATGGGGAGGTGCCTTCCAAGAAGGCGCAGGCTCAACAATTGGAGAGGAGGTTGAGCAAGTCAACAGTTTCCTGTCCAGGGCAGCCATCACAACGAAATACATGTCTAAAGCAGGTATATGGGAGTGTCTAGATTTGAGTGTGTATCTGTGTGTCTGTGTACTGTTGATAATCACATTGGAATAGTTATTTTCAGGAACATACATTAAAAATGATCTGTTATCTGCTTTTCTTGAAATCAGGACGAAACGACATGCTTACCCTCCTGGCATTAGGTTGGAATGACAGGAAGGTGGAAAACCTCAGTAGAACTTTAAGCCAGAGATACCTAAAGGTTAATATTTCCACAATGATATTGTTTGAACGAACTCAAATAACATTCATACAGATGGGAGTGTTTGACTGTATTTGTTGTTGTTGTTATTGTTGTTGTTACTAATATTAGACTGTAAGGATGCTCAAAGAGAATGAGGACAGCCTGAATGCTACTCAAAATGAGCTTGGGATCGATGGTGACACAGTGCAGCTGTGGGCAGAGGGTATGTTTGCCTTTAAGACTTTCGTGATAGAACCCTGCATATTGACAACTAATTAAGCTGAATTGTAGCATTATAGTACACACTAAAATCAAAGGTTACTATCTAGCTGCTAGAGTGACCACCTACCAATGGCATGGGAGTGTTCAAGGGTCTGTTGTCCAACGAGGAGAGAGACTGTATTTGATATGTCAGTGTCTCCGTCGATGAGAACGGCAAGGTACTTTGCTGTCCTCAGCTTAACAGCTAGGCTCTCTTTCATGAGATCGGCAACTTGTCCAATCATTTCTGCACACCTGTATGAATGAGAACACTGTTGTAAAACGCTTATTGTTTATAGTTTGTAGCTTTATTAGATCCCCATAAGCAATGTTGCAAAACAACCACTTATCTCCCTAGGACTCTGGGGTCAAAATATGAATAGCCTATAATATACATAGCCTGGCCCTGGCATAATACATGCCGTACACACATGTAGGCTAGCCTACTAAACTACATGACTGACTGACATCACATGCAATTACATAACTTATGATAATGGTACTTACTTACACACATGTCAAAATTACATTACATTGCTTTGTTTTAGAAAAACACAATATTTATCAATTCAAAGTATCATTATTTTTCCAAAAATTTACCTGACATGGTTGTCGTAGGTTGGGTTGATATCAACACTGTTTTTCTTGTGCAGTGTGATGAGTGGCCCAAACTTCACAAATGGCTCTTCCTCCTTGGCAACGAAGTAGGCGATGTTCATTATGACCGCCGCTAGCGTAGCTAGCGAAGCGGTCATATAGTTGTTGTCAAAGTTTTTTTTTTTTTTTTTTTTTTTTTTCCCGTCATTTTTCGTCAACGATTCCCGAGACACCGTAACACCGGAGCGCATGAAACTTGGTGGGCATGTAGCCCCAGTAGAGTTCTATGGAAAATTTTCGTTTCGTCCCCGGGGGTCACTCCACCCCCGCGCTGCCCCCGCCCGAAGCCCAAAAATGACAGTTTTTCCTACATAACTACCTGAACCGTGGCACCGAGGATGACAAAATGTTTATGGTATGTTGTTCTCTAGAGCTTGCATCAACTTAGCTTATAACCAGTCATTTGTGATTTGCCCCCCCATCGTAAAAATTGAAAATGCAATGTAATATTGCTTTAATTGCCCCTATCTTCAGATGAGATGTTATGAACTGCACCAAATTTCATGTGTATGATTAACCTGACACCCTCTGGGAGTATGCCAAGTTTTGTGGAATTTCATCCATGGGGGGCTATAAAATAAATGGATTTATGTGTACATTCAGGACTGTATACCCATCGGCCAGTAGATGGTGGTATTATCTGGAGTCTAAATCCCCCCCTGGGGATTTCAAAAACTGTTCCAAACATCTCAATCTCTGCTAGTTTTTCTCCTAGAAACATATAAGTGACACCATTAGAAACCTTTAATCAACTAGTTTCCAAATATGTTTTAAAAGAGAATGGTTGCTCTGGGTGCAACAAACATGCAGGAACACACACACACACACACACACACACACACACACACACACACACACACACACACACACACACACATAAATACACACACACACACGCATACCTACACACACACGCACCACTACATACACACATGTACATAAAACATTATACAAACACATGCACAAACACGCCCACACGCATGCACACATACACCCTTACACACACACACACACACACCTACACACACACACACACACACACACACATGCACACACACATCTTTGAGTACATTTTGTGAGACCACCGGAGCTGAGAAGTGAGTGTGTGTGTGATGTACTATAGTGTGTGGGTAAGTTTCTGTGTGCCCATCTGTGTGTTTGCATGTGTGTATATGTGTGTATGTGCATGTTCTGTGTGTGTTCTCTTTCTTTCTCTCTCTCTCTCTCTCTCTCTCTCTCTGTGTCTGTGTTATCTGTGTGTATTCTGTGTGTGTTCTCTCTTTCTCTCTCTCTCTCTCTGGGTGTGCCTGTGTGTGTGTGTTTGTGTGTGTGTGTGTGTGTGTGTGTGTGTGTGTGTGTGTGTGTGCGAGTGTGTGTGTGAGTGTGTGCCTGTGTATGTGTGTTTGTGTGTGTGTGTGTGTGTGTGTGTGTGCACACGCGCGCATGTGTGTGTGTGTGTGTGTGTTATCTGATATTGGAGTGACAGTGACGGCAGAGAACACAGTGAACATATACTCAGAGACACATTAAACACACACACAAGCAGACACACACTCACACTAGACAGAGAAGCACTCATACACAAAAGCAAGCGCACACATGCACACACTCATTTACATACATAAAAGTTGCAGTAGGGATGGAGTAGGCGATGGAAACACAAGCGTGATTGATATTTGCGGAGAGAATGTGCAGGACTGAGCGGCGGTCATATTGTGTATCGCTTTGCGGTACATCTAGTTTTTATTTTGAGCTGCCTCCTCACCTCCATCTCGGAAATCATCAGCTGTCTATTCAGGGCTGCGGTCACCGTCGAAGCAGATTTGTTTTGTCGCATCATAAAACTGTCTCTGCAGGCGATGTGCCGGGTTGGAGTTGCTGTGTTTTGTGAGTCTTTTTTGAAATTTGGGTTTCCAGTCACAAACGCCGAATTACCTGCCTGCTTCTGCCCTTTGCAATTTGTACAGAACATACGGTCGTTCTCAAAACACAGCCAAGGGAAGAGTGTGAGCCACTCTGATTTTAACTTGTTAACCTGGCTAGCACTGTCGGTAGTAGGCCTACTAATGTTAGTGCCAACGCTAGTTGATGCCATCTCTGGCTCCTTGTCAGATTCAACATTTTCTCTCACATTTCCTCTCATATCCTCCCCCTCCTTGGTCCCACTTTCTTTCTTTTTAAAATACGACTCGAATTTGTTCACATTCATTTTTTCACTGTCAGTCACAAACTTTCCTGTTTTAAGCTAGGCTACAGTGTAAGCAATTTTCCCACTACTCATGTAGCTGTCTTAAGAAGACTGAAGAAGACCGCTTGGGAGACCTAACGTTCTGATACGTCTTTCAAACAGGAATTGTACATACGTCATGGTTGAAAGCGAATCAGAATGTCAGGTCTCGTCTGCAGTCGTCTGGTCTTAATACGGCTACATGTACACCTGTCTGTCTACGTTGATGAGTGCAGCTTGTGCGTTTGAAACGTCATCGCGTGTCATCACGATAATTTTAGGAGCAAAATGCGAATGAAAGGGTTGAAATCAGTACTCGCACGTGTGTAGGGTTGCCAACTTTCTGAAATCCAAATCAGGGACACCCCCCAGCCCCCCCCCCCCCTCTCAACCCCAACCCGCCGCCGACACCCCTCCGGTTGCATGCGCACAGTAAGTAACACCATAAATTCACACATTTCAGTGATAAGTTTTAGGTTTAGACAATTTTGCATGAAGTAATTTTGTTGTAGAAAAATAAATTTGTTAATAAATACGGTTAATATGATGCTGTTTAATTAATTTACAAATGGTGTACTGTCACTTTAAGACTCTTGCCAACTCTTGCCGGCTCCACTCAGTGGCTACTGTGCCTATGGCTGTGCCCTTGCAGTTTATAAGTGATCAGGAGTGGAACTAGTCTTCACGTTTTTCTTAACGTCTTTCTAAACGTTTCTTATAAAAAAGGAGATATGTGACCTTCCACGGCGAAATCAGTCACATTGTCCAAATTTTCTAAATCATAGTTATTACGTTTTCAGGAAGGGGCATAATCAACCTTCAAAACGATACCAATATCTAATGAATTGAACGTCATATTACTGAAATATAAACATTCAAAGGAGTTGAGTTCCTCCTGTCACGCCAAGAGAAAAACGGAGAAATCTGCCTCTGAAGTTAACCGTCGGCTCAACACTCACGAACGCTTTGTAAGGTCGCCGCTATTACAAGATTTACGGTACTCGTATCAACGACACCGCACGCCGATGACTTGGTGGTTGTCAATGAGTGCATTTACCGTAAATATTGGAATAGAGCGGCCAAAACGAGACGCCTCTAACTTCCTGCTTCCTCTAACTTTCTCACCATGGCCGTAACTACCATTGAGGACACCGAGGTCATGTCCTCGGTATTCTTTTCTTCAAGTTTCGTTTTATAAGTGTTACACGTTAAGTCTTCTTCCGTATTGAACTGATACGGAACGCTCTTTGTTCTGTATTTTAAGAAACTGCTCAATGCACGCACGTTACAATGAAAAACACACACAAAATTGATGTGATTATGAACGTTCATTGAATGCATGCGTGTACGCGTTTGCGTGACAGAAACTGAAACTACGTTGGTGGCAAAGCTCCGCGTCAACCTGTTGGAAGGCTATAATTATTTAACGACATTTAATAGAACAACGTGGATTCTCGCAACTCCCATAAAAACAGAGCAGAGTTTAGCATAGATAGGTACTTCATTGATCCCCAAGGGGAAATTCAAGGATTGAGTATCGTTTAGTCAAATTTGATCATGGTCAGATCTAGTCTTTCATTTAAAGATCTCCAGATTTCGCCTATCTGCACGGCCGTTTACCATAGACAAAAGTTGCTATTGTGTTTCCTGAATCCTTACATTCAGGCATTCAAATGAAATTTCATTATAAACCATATCCATTTTTTCTCCATTCTCCCATGCAACCATGCAAAAGCAATGCACTATTGTACGTATATCTTACATTAGTAAAGCAGGCCTCTGATGTGCATATGACACGCTAACATGTGCATATGCATAGTTTTCACAAACTTTTTGTGAACAATTTTGGCACTTCAAACATTGACTGCTTTGAAGTGAAAGTGCATGTCTAACTATATAGCATAAAAATCATTGTAATGATCATCATAATGATGATTTGATGGGGGGTGGGGTGTAGGTACGTGTAGGTGGGCCCTATGACCCCAAAGTCTGCCATAACCAGGCCTCAACTTAAAGAAGCTAAGCTCCACGCCCCGCGCTCCATTTCACATTGAATGTTCCTTATGTTATTTTCACATAGTTGGCAACCCTAGCTATGACCCTGCAGTTTATATGCAGCATTCCCTACACTGATGAGGAGATGCAGAGCATTCTTAATCACAGAAGGAGTAGGGTCCAGTTTAAATAACCAAAGTCAGTTTGGGAAAAGGCTCTTGAGGCTCTACAAAAAGAATATTGTGGAAAAGTGTGTTGGTTCAAGTTATGAACAAAACATGTTATACAATGAACAAATCTATAGTTCTATGTCGTTGGCAACATGATCAGAGGGGTCGGAAGAACCCCCCTGGCATTTCGGGATGCCCAAAATTTCTAGCGATGGCCCTGACCTCGGTATTTTAAAAATCCTGGTTACGGCCTTGTTTCTCACCTCAACAAACTAACGTTTTTAGACTACAAAAGGTCAGTTTTTCGGCGAAATGTATTCACGGCCGTACAGTGTAGACCTCCCACTGTTTCAAAACAAAAAAAAATCCACGATTTTAGCACAAGTGACATAAATGGCCATTTTTCTCAGAAACGCCTGTTGCGACAAGCGACTGGGTTTGCCGTGGAACGTCACATATCTGTTATCAACAATGACAAGCCCGCTGGCACTCTCTCTCCCTTTCATGCGCGCAGCGCGCTCAAACCCGTTCCCAATTACGTTATGAGTAACAACGTGAATTAGATTTGCTGCAATAGAGATTTCAAAGAGTAGGCTATCATCTCTAAATATGCTGTTTTGACATTGACATCGTAAATGTAAACGATCTCTAAGAAGAGTGTAAAGCAGTTTGCAGTAATGTTAACCACAACGTCATTGCTGGAAAAAAGAAATAGCGAACAGCCCATTATAACTTGTGCGTGGCGGGCCAGATCTATATGATAAAACTAATGTATGCTTGGCGTGCCGCATTAGTTTGGACACCCCTGAGCAGTCCCGCGGCCCACAGGTGCAAAACTGAAAGTTCGTTGCGGCCCTCGTTGGGGTGCTGGCGGCCCAAGTTTGGGCTGACAAGGCTGTGATTGAAATACGGGACAGGAGCTGTCCCTGAAGGGACAAATCAATATTACTCATAATTCGGGAAATCCCGCGTAATACGGGACGGTTGGCAACCCTACACGTGTGCCCCCAAATCATTTTTTGAATTCGCACTAACATATTTTTACTAGAGATGCACCGATCGATCGGCCGCCGATCAGAATCGGCCGATTTTCACGTGATCGGCCACGACCGGTGACCGGCCGGTCAGTCTGAGACATGCCGATTTATGCCGGTCAAATGCACTCGCACCTACTTGTAACAACATCACACAGCTGAGTTAGCAAAGTTTGATGAAGCTAGCAAAGGCTAACACTCAGGGCTGGATAAAGCGCTAATGCTGAGTTTTTCTATGCAGCGAACGCTGTGCTTTGCCATATTGCGTGGAATTCAATTTACTAAGCTGTCACTTCAGGTTACGTAAACAGCGCACATCACCGCCCGTCCTTGCCGCTAATTGCGTGCTCACAGCTGAACCACAAGCGCTGTCAACAAGCAGCAACATAGCCACGGCAGGAATAAACATCGTTCTGCTTCGGTTTGCCACCTTAGCATGTATTCTTTCACACTAATACAACAACAAAGTCCGATTTACACATTTAGATGTTTATTTCATTACCTTTTGTCTACTCACGCCTGTATATTTCTTCTAAATTCGCCAAAAGTAAGCATTCTAACATGCCATACACTACCGCGACCGTGATACAAAACATATCATGTGTGGTGTCGTTGGAAAGCTGTGTTTCTCCTGCATGACGTTATGCCATCCAAATATGGACACTTCCTTTGTATCCGCAAGCAATCGCGAAAGTTCAGAGAAGAGTGTAGTAGACTGAGTATGTATGCCATTGGCTGTGTTTCAAGGCTGTTATCTCAAAATTAGTTTTTTGTAATTTTCCAACATCTCAGCCTATGTAGCACCTATAGCCTACACCAAACTTACCAGTTATACACTTATCAGTATTCTGAAGATATTTACAGTTGGATATTGTATGTGAGAAGAAAAAAATAGTAGTCCTACAGTGCATTTCTATTAGTAGTGTGTGAAATGAATGTCCCACACTGGGAATACTGCAGCTGAAGAAGACTTGAAGAAGAATCTGTCTATTCACATTTTTTTTTACCAGCCATTGATAAGTTGATTACATTTCTATATTAACATGTTGTATTAAAGAAAGGATAGAAAATAACTCTTTTTGTGTGCTGTAAAGTGGTTAGAAGAGGCAAATCGGAATCGGCTAAAATCGGTATCGGCAGGTCAAATTCTATGAAAAATCGGAAATCGGCCAAAAAATTGCAATCGGTGCATCTCTAATTTTTACTCGCTTTTGCGACGAGCTGCTCGCAGTGTACAGCCCTGGTTCACACTGGCACACTGGATGTCTTGCATATCCGATCAGAATCTGATCTTTCTGACTGACTGTTCTCGTTGCATATTGCAAGTGATCACATCCGATCTTGGCGTGCAATGCTCAGATCCGATATAAATTACACACACCTGGATTCATTAGGTAGATTTGTACACAACCAAGTCATCATGGATGAAAACGGATTTATTTTTTATATTTTCCAACTTATTATGCGTAGCCGCGACACAAGTACCTTATAGTGTGAGAAAGCGTCAGAAACGGAGGAAACGACTATTTTCGAGTTTTTTCTTTGCAGAGATGTCAACGCGCATGACACAGCAACGGGCCTGGCGCACGCGCTGAATCAATCAATCAATCACTTCCGTTACTCAGAATTACGTTGCAATTGTTTGTCGCAGTGCAAATGACGAAAGGGGTACGTTGAAATCCTATTCAAGTGGTTCAACTGTGCAGATTGAGTCATATCCGATAGTAAGTGATTGAAACCACCTTCGTATGTGGTGCGAATCAGCATTGGAAAAATCACATTTCATGCGGTTTTGTGCCGTTCAGACTACCCAAAATTCAAGCTAGATACAATTCAGATAAGCAAAGAATCAGATTCCGACTGCCAGTGTGAACAAAGCCAAAATCTGTTAATTGGCACAAACGCCAAGTTGATGGAGCCTTGGGAGGGGATTAGCAGTCGTGAAGGTGAACCCTGGATGAACCCTAGATGGACCCTACGCGATCAGAACTCTGCTGGGTTGGGTAATATATGGTCCGTTACAGGGAAGTAGCGACTGTGGAAGTGACCACCCTTAATTTTATGCGAACAGAATACAGAGTACAAAAACTTTCTTGCTGATGTCATTAGCAATGACTACGCCGAAGAAGTGCCGCAGCATCAGTTAGAGAAGCACGAACAGGGAAGGGTGGTATATCCCGCACCATGGTGTGTACCATCCACGGAAGGGAAAGCTACAAGTAACTCAAAGTCTTACCGAAGTACCATCAGCACGTTGACTTTCCAACTCGAGGTGAAAACATCCCGTATCACGCCTACACGCTGCACAGTCATGCCTAAGCCCGACCCCGCTCAGCCTTCGGCAAATCATTCCTCTGTTCTCCTAATGCCAGCCTATAGGCAGAAGCTGAAACAAGAAGTGATTTGCTCAGTACAGCGCTGGACAGATCAACCAGATGCTACACTACGTGACTGTTTCCAAACAACAGACTGGGGAATGTTTCGGGAACCGCGGATAACATCGATGATTACACTGGAATTGTTTCAGACTACATTTGAAGAGCTTTTTTTCAAAGCACTATAAATACATTTTGATTGTTTCGAGAATGTTAAAGGTAGATGTGTCGGGCGGTTGTGAAGAAGATGGAACAGCTCTCAAAAATTAAGGTAGAAGATGGGATTTATTGGTTTCCCAAATAAGGCCAGAAAAAGCCAATATCCGTTTTGAATGTTACTCAAAAAAAGAGGAAAAATAAAATACTTTTCACAGGGGTGTTTCAGAATACCCACTGACACAAGCTAATACAGCCAACAGAGGTCTACACTAGACATCTACTGAAGATCATTCTTCTTTGCCATAGGCTTAATCAACCAATAAATCATTAAAAACACAGTCATCAGACAAATTCAACATGTACAAATTAAAGCACATTTAAATGTCTCATAGTAGGCAGGGCCTCGCTGCCGTGATGGTGGCTACTCGCCCGTCACACACCCCCCTCCTTAAGAGAGAGCGTCCATTTTGTGACACGAAAGTACGAACATTTCCTCTTAAACAGATTACCAAGATAGTATGTCAAGTCCCTTTGCACACTCCTGTACAGTTGGTGGCGGTATGCACCAAAGAGTTGTAATCTGCCAATAAATTAAAGAAGAAGAAGAAGAGGAAGTGATGCGAAAGTAAGTTTGCAGCCATAGTCCTTACCAGCCTTGTATACTAGCGGACAAAAGGCAGGTAATGCCAGGTTCAATCTCCCAAACTCCAGCGAGACCTGAACCTCCTGGTCCAGCACGGGGATCAGTTGTACTGGCACCCTAGTGGTGGGGTGCTGGATAGGGCCGGGTGTTGAGATGACATCAGTCTCTGCACTGACTCGTCTCGCAACAGACTTCTGGGGACGATTCGCCGCAGGTCAACAATAGAAAACAGTACCAGCACCTTCTGTCTGGATGTGAAGGCCTGGCTGCATGCAGTCCGGTTGAACCATGTCCTCTGTTGGGTCAGTACCTGCCAGGTTTCCATGCACCATGGAGCACATGTGGCCCACCTCCTCCCATACTGTAGGTGATAATGTTGGAAGGCTGTTGAGGAGCGTCCTCCTCCCAGTACTCACAGAGGATGTCAAGGGAGCCCTCTCCACGGGAGAAATGCGGATAAGTTGGCCAATGGTCACTGTTGGCTCCAGAGTCATGTCATTTCCAGAGCCAAATGTCTTATAGTAGGCAGCGCCTCGCTGCCGTGATGGTGGCTACTCGCCCCGTCACAGAGAAAAATAACTTTTATTCTTTTAGACCCACATATTTTCCAAATATTCAATTTATCTATTTAAAATAGATTGTTGGCTCAGTCTCAACATTTTCAGCAATTGACAAATCCAACTTCAGTGTTAATGATTATAAATCCAAAGTTTATTATATTTCTTTTCAAAACGCTATATGCACTGACATTTTTTAAAGTTATAACAATTCATTTTTTTGCTGTCTGTTTTTAAAACAAGAGAACATACACTGCTCAAAAAGATAAAGGGAACACTGGTTCATAGGAGCACAGCATCAAGTCAGTCACACTTGTGGGATATTGATCTGGGCCCGTATTCACAAAGCATTTTATCTTACCACTAAGAGTACTCCTAAAGCCTACCTTACATTGCCAGACTTTGCAAAGATTTGGAAAAGATTTTTGAAAGACTACAGTCTCAGACCCTCTCACATCTAAAGACAATTCATTGAGTTTTTAGTCACAGACTAGTCACAGGCCAGTCTCAGATTAGGATTTTGCAAAGACTGTGGTCACTATTTACAAGACTGCTGCTAGATTCCTTCAAATTATTTCCATCGTGCACTAGGCTATACGTCATCATCAACAGGAACTCACATGATAGGCTACTCATATCAAAGTAATTTTTTCGCGTTTCTGCAGCATTGTTTGATAGTGTGACATCACTAACAGATATAGAGTTGTTCTGTCACGTAGAATAGCCGACTAATAAATTATAAGAAATGAAATAACAAGTAATCATACAGGCTACAGCTGTCGCCTATTTTGCCCCTTCCGTTTTCGTGTTCGTCGACCGAGGTCACTATTGGTTTTTAATGTTCACGTCACTATTTGCATGAGCCACGACTGAAAAGACTTACGATAATATCAAACATGTTTGATATTGTCGTAACGGCAAAACTAGAAAAAGACTGACTCCGACGGACTTAAAACCGCTAAGATTGGCACCTTAAAGCCTACCTTACATTGCCAGACTTTGCAAAGATTTGGAAAAGATTTTTGAAAAACTACAGTCTCAGACCCTCTCACATCTAAAGACAATTCATTGAGTTTTTAGTCACAGTCTAGTCACAGGCCAGTCTCAGATTAGGATTTTGCAAAGACTGTGGGTCACTATTTACAAGACTGCTGCTAGATTCCTTCAAATTATTTCCATCGTGCAATAGGCTACACGTCATCATTCACAGGAAATCACATGATAGCCTACTCATATCAAAGTATTTTTTTTGCGTTTCTGCAGCATTGTTTGATGTGTGACATCACTAACAGATATAGAGTTGTTCTGTCACGTAGAACAGCCGACTAATAAATTATAAGAAATGAAATAACAAATAATCATAAAGGCTACAGCTGTCGCCTATTTTGCCCCTTCCTGTTTCATGTTTGCGCAAGGTTACTATTGGTTTTTAATGTTCACGTCACTATTTGCATGAGCCACGACTGAAAAGACTTCCGATAATATCAAACATGTTTGATATTGTCGTAACGGCAAAACTAGAAAAAGACTGCCTCCGACGGACTTAAAACCGCTAAGATTGGCACCTTACACTAAACGATTTAGATGACGGGAGCGCGCTGCGATTTCAGTACAACTCCCAAGATTTCCGCCCGATTTTGGAAATTTAGTCGCCGACTGTTAAAACAGACCAAAATCGTGCAATGTAAGCCAGCCTTAAGCCTACCTTACATTGCCAGACTTTGCAAAGATTTGGAAAAGATTTTTGAAAGACTACAGTCTCAGACCCTCTCACATCTAAAGACAATTCATTGAGTTTTTAGTCACAGACTAGTCACAGGCCAGTCTCAGATTAGGATTTTGCAAAGACTGTGGTCACTATTTACAAGACTGCTGCTAGATTCCTTCAAATTATTTCCATCGTGCACTAGGCTATACGTCATCAACAGGAACTCACATGATAGGCTACTCATATCAAAGTATTTTTTTTCGCGTTTCTGCAGCATTGTTTGATAGTGTGACATCACTAACAGATATAGAGTTGTTCTGTCACGTAGAATAGCCGACTAATAAATTATAAGAAATGAAATAACAAATAATCATACAGGCTACAGCTGTCGCCTATTTTGCCCCTTCCGTTTTCGTGTTCGTCGACCGAGGTCACTATTGGTTTTTAATGTTCACGTCACTATTTGCATGAGCCACGACTGAAAAGACTTACGATAATATCAAACATGTTTGATATTGTCGTAACGGCAAAACTAGAAAAAGACTGACTCCGACGGACTTAAAACCGCTAAGATTGGCACCTTACACTAAACGATTTAGATGACGGGAGCGCGCCGAGATTCTAGTACAACTGGCAAGATTTCCGCCCGATTTTGGAAAAGTAGTCGGCGACTGTTAAAACAGACCAAAATCGTGCAATGTACGCCAGCCTTTACACTAAACGATTTAGATGACGGGAGCGCGCCGAGATTCTAGTACAACTGGCAAGATTTCCGCCCGATTTTGGAAAAGTAGTCGCCGACTGTTAAAACAGACCAAAATCGTGCAATGTAAGCCAGCCTTAAATCGCGCTAGAAGATTTTAGTTAGGAGTTTTCCCCTAAAAGTTATTCACAAAGCCTTTCAGACCTACTTTTAGTAAGGAGAAACGCCCACTCCTAAACTAAAAGTGAGTCTTCGTTGTTATGGTTGACGTCATTACTCATGCACGAGCTTGATGAAAGTGACCACCTTGATTGGCTGGTGATTATAATGCGGGAATGATGGCAAACCTCCCCTACAATGACGAGTTGAGTGACAGGTGTTAGGTCTTAGCTGGTGAGAATGCGTGCGCTATGTCGGGCTGTGAAGGATGGAAGATGATGAATAAATAGGCATAGCCTTAATGAATAAAGAGTAAAGCAAGCCTAGGCTTAATGAAACACTATGGACTGGAGCAGTATATTTGCAACATGTTTTAAATTAATCTGTATGAAAACACGTAGCCTATATTTGCAAAGAGGAGAAGCGATTTAATTTAATTAGGCACAATAAGACGTTACATTTAGTTAATGGTGGTTTTGGTTGTCGGTGGCATTATTGCATTTGCATCCTTAGTTGCAATGCACATTTATTCCCTTGCATGACAGCGAGCTCCTGCACTGCACGGTCATTTCAAAACATCGCGACGTGAAATGCCACTAAAAGCGGGTTGTGAATAGGTCTTAGTGAGTTAGAAGTCCTCTCGAGTTCTTTTACGCTGTCCTAGCTACTTTTAGGCTTAGAATGCTTTGTGAATAACTTTTAGTGAAAAAAATTAGGAGTCATAAAGTTAGGAGTGACACGCCCATTATTTTTAGGTGTTCCTCCCTAAATTCGCCAGTTAGGAGCTACTTTTAGCCCTAAAATTCTTTGTGAATACGGGCCCTGGCCAGTTATGTAACAGAGGTGGTTGTGAATCAGGTTGACCTGCTTTGATGTCAACAAAATGTACAGTAGCAGGGACAGGAATGGCTTTACGGGTGGTGGCAACTGGTAATTTTTCCATTTTCATCCTTCTTGACTGATGTTTCACTAGTTTTGCATTTGGATAGGTGTTGTATCCTGCATTTATGGAGCTGCCACTAGGGTGCAGTATTAGGGAGTTACATCCCTGCAGTTGACTAACACACATGTAGAGTGGAAGAAGAATAAAGAAACACATGTGGACTTAACCAGGTGCTGTGACTGAGTTTCTGGAGAGTTAACCTCAGTTTTAGTCTAAAATATTTGGCGACGAGGATAAAACATGCTGAACTGACTTACCTTGCATTGAAAGAAGGCTGCTCAAAGAAGGCAAGTAGTTGGCCATATTGTAAGCAACTGAGAGTGAAGAAAACTGGAACAATGTCTATTTTTGGAAAAGTGGAGGCATTCGATCCTGAATCAGAGGATTGGAGTAGATATGTGGAAAGATTGGAATTCTACTTTGAAGCTAATGAGGTAACAGAAGCCAAAATGAAACGGGCTATCCTTCTCTCTGTTTGTGGTAGTGCTCTGTATGGAATTATAATGGATTTGATAGCCCCAGCAAAACCAAGTGAAATTGCATATACAGACTTGGTAACACGAGTGGGTCAACATTTTAGTCCAAAACCTAATGAAATTGTGGAGAGGTTTAAATTCCACTCCTGTGCAAAAGCTCCTGGGGAGACAGTCTCATCCTACGTGGTAAAATTGAAGCATCAAGCCACTCATTGCGGTTTTGGCGCTACATTAGAAGAGCGCTTGAGAGATCAGTTTGTTTGGGGCATAAGTTGTGAACAGACACAGCGCCGCCTGCTGGCAATGTCTGATTTAACATGGAAGTCTGCCCTTGAAAAAGCAATAGCAGTGGAAGCAGCCGATAAAGGTGCACAAACATTGCAGCCTACACATCAAGTAAATCAAGTGGCAAACTCTGGGTCCATGACACAAAAACAACAAGCTACAAAACCAGTAACCTGCTATCGATGCGGAGATGCGCACACAGCTGATTCATGTCGATTTAAGGAAACGGTGTGCCACTTTTGTAAACGTGTGGGTCACATATCCCGAGTGTGTAGGCGGCGTAATCAAGACAAAGGCAGGGTAACTCAGAGGCAGGAAACAAAGGCCGCTCACCTTATGTCTGAGTCCCCTCCATCTCAAGAGACAGAGGAAGAGGAGGAACAGACTGATTTTCTAATGGCGCTGAAGGAGAAGCCACATGGCCCCATTGTGGCTACAGTCAAGTTGAACAACAGTCAAGTACAATTTGAAGTGGACACAGGAGCGTCACGCACAGTCATAGGGGAGGACTGTTTCAAGGAAATGCAAGCAGCAGCACCTGGGTTGGTGTTGCTACCCTCTGAAGTGGTATTGAGATCTTTCACAGGGGAGAAGGTTGAGGTAAAAGGGAAAACAAGGGTGAATGTGCACTATGAGGGCCAGACAGCCACACTGGATGTACTGGTAGTTCGGAGTCAGGGTCCAAATCTGCTGGGGCGGGACTGGATGGGCGTGTTGCGACTAAATTGGAAAGAACTTTTCAAGCCAATCTTCAAGGTGTCAGATAACGCGCTGCAAAACGTTCTCTCTAAACATAATGACATCTTCAGAGATGAGCTTGGGACCTTAAAAGGTATGGAAGTCCGATTCCATGTTAACACTGCTGTCAAGCCTCGCTACTGTAAGGCCAGGCCTGTGCCTTTCGCTATGCGATCTAAGATTGAAGCAGAGTTAGACAGACTGCAAGCAGCAGGAGTCATTGAACCTGTTACACACTCTGAGTGGTCAGCGCCCATCGTGGCTGTAATGAAACCAGACAGTACTGTTAGGATTTGTGGAGACTATAAGTTAACAGCAAATGTAGCTTCAAGACTAGAACAGTACCCTCTACCACGTATAGAGGAGCTTTTTTCTACACTGGCTGGGGGCACAAGCTACTCTAAACTAGACATGTCCCATGCCTACCAACAGTTGGTTTTAGCTGAAGAGTCACGTAAACTGGTGACAATTAATACTCATAAGGGGTTATTCCAGTACACACGTCTCCCTTTTGGAGTCTCTTCAGCTTGTGCAATTTTTCAGAGGACCATGGAGAACTTATTGGCAGGGATTCCACACACTACTGTTTATCTGGATGATGTCCTATTGACAGGACCATCAGAAGAAGTCCATCTCCAAACTCTCAGTCAGGTCCTGACACGATTAGAGGAAGCAGGTCTCAGGCTAAAAAGGTCAAAGTGTGTATTCATGGCTCCAGCAGTTGAATATTTAGGACATCGGGTGTCGGCCGCTGGTCTACAACCCTTGGAAAAGAAAGTAAGAGCTATAAGGGAGGCACTAGAACCCAAAAATGTTACCGAACTGCGAGCTTACCTGGGAATGATTAATTACTACGGCCGTTTCCTTCCGGATTTGTCCACAGTGTTGGCCCCTCTGCACAGCCTCTTAAAGGCTGGGGTCACATGGGGGTGGGGTTCCCAGCAGCATGTAGCTTTCCAGAGGTCAAAAGACTTGCTGTCAGCATCAACGCTGCTCGTCCATTATGACCCACAACGGCCCCTAATCATAACTTGCGATGCGTCTCCATATGGAGTAGGAGCCGTATTATCACATAGCATGGACGGAACCGAGAGACCTGTCTGTTTTGCCTCCCGCTCATTGTCGGCAGCGGAAAAGAACTACTCGCAGTTGGAGAGAGAAGCCCTGGCTGTAATATTTGCAGTAAAAAAGTTCCACCAATACGTGTATGGGCGTGGCTTCACCATACAAACAGACCACAAGCCGCTGCTGGGCCTCCTTGGGGAGCTTAAGAGCATTCAGCCAGCAGCCTCACCACGCCTTCAGCGTTGGGCTCTACTACTGGCTCAGTATCAGTACGTGCTCGCATACAAGCCGGGACCCTCTATTGCAAACGCTGATGGTCTCAGCAGACTTCCCCTTCCAGAAAGGCCCAAGGAGACAAACACACCAGCCGAGCTCACATGCTTACTGAAACAGCTTCAGACAGCCCCTATTACTTGCCAGCAGCTGAAGTTGTGGACAGCAAGGGACCCTACACTTGCAAAGGTTTGCCGTTTTGTCAAAGAGGGATGGCCTCTCAGTTGCCCAGCTGAGGCTTTGAGGCCGTTTTTTAAAAGACAAGTTGAGCTCAGCGTGGAAGACGGCATCCTGCTCTGGGGACTTCGGGTGGTGATTCCACCACAAGCTCGAGAAATACTGCTGGATGAACTTCATGAGCCACACCCGGGAATTTCGAGGATGAAGTCAACAGCCAGAGGTCACATGTGGTGGCCAGGATTGGACAATGAAATAGAACAGAAAGTAAAAGCCTGCGTCATCTGTCAAGAGGTACGCAATGCTCCGCCCCAGGCGCCAGTCTCTCCTTGGGAATGGCCTGGCAAGCCATGGACACGCATTCACATAGACTATGCAGGTCCATTTCTGGGGGAGATGTTTTTGATTGCAGTGGATGCGCATTCAAAATGGCTGGAAGTTGCCCCAGTCAGGGCAGCTACGTCAGCAGCAACGATTGAGCACTTGAGGGCGATGTTCAGCATTTACGGCCTGCCCCACACGATTGTGTCAGACAATGCAGCGTACTTCACAAGCTCAGAATTTAAAGGATTTCTGTCATCCAATGGTGTAAGGCACATAACATCTGCCCCCTACAAGCCATCCACGAATGGCTTGGTTGAGAGAGCGGTGCAGACAGTAAAGAGGGCTCTGAAGAAAAGCATGGAGTCAGGAGGGTCACTTAAGACACGCATTTCAAGGTTCTTGGCAGCATACAGGTCGACACCTCATGCAACTACGGGGAGGTCACCAGCAGAGATGCTGTTTGGCCGTCCTGTCAGAACAAGATGGGACCTATTAAGGCCAGACACTCAAACCAAAGTATTTCGCAACCAAGAACGCATGATCTGTAGGGGGAACCGCACCAGACCTACCAGGACACTGATGTCTGGGTCCGAGGTGTGGGTGAGGGATTTTACAGGTCGGCAGAAATGGATACCAGGAGTGGTAATGACTAGCACCGGCCCTCTCAGCTACAAAGTCCGGGTGGATGGCCAGGTGCTTAGGCGTCATGTGGACCACCTTTTAGCGAGAAGGGGGTTAGAAGGTCGTCACCAGGTATACGAAGACCATGGACATGACGCTGAAGCAGACTGGGATGCTGATGCCCCGAGAGCTGAGCAGCCAGAGCAGCTGCCAGAGATAGAGCCTGTGGAGCACGGACAGGGGCCTAGCGCTATCGTGGAGGGAGAGGAAAGTACAGCGGAGCAGACTCCACTACCACTTCTAGAAGAGCCAGCTGTGGGGGAGTCAGTGGAGGGCCCTCATCATTCATGTAGGGCAAGGAAGGCCCCCCAAAGACTTGATTTGTAGTTAGAGTGGACAGAATTGTTGGGGCAGAATAAACCCCGTTCTGAGTCCACCAGAGCTGGGGCAGTCTACCCCCACTCTGAGTTAGTGGTATTGATTGATGTTATGTTAATTAGTTTTGTTAAAGGGTCTGGGGTTTCAGATGAGGGTGTAACTGATCTAAGGGTGGAGGGATGTTGTATCCTGCATTTATGGAGCTGCCACTAGGGTGCAGTATTAGGGAGTTACATCCCTGCAGTTGACTAACACACATGTAGAGTGGAAGAAGAATAAAGAAACACATGTGGACTTAACCAGGTGCTGTGACTGAGTTTCTGGAGAGTTAACCTCAGTTTTAGTCTATAATAATAGGGTCAGTGTTACTACTAGTAGCATAAGCCAGTATCTGCCAGTAGCCAGTAGCACATGGTAGTCCAACTCCTCCAAAATGGCACACCAATACTTTCCATTGCCAAAAAGATTGCTGTGTCTCCCACTGCAGTCTCAAGAGCATGGAAGAGATTCCAGGAGACAGGCAGTTGCTCTAGGAGAGCAAGGTAGAGTGGTAGAAGGTCCTTAACCCAATAGCAGGACCAGTATGTGTGTGTGTGAGAGAGTGTGTGAGAGTGTGTGCGTGTGTGTTTGTGAGTGTGTGAGAGTGTGTGTGTGTGTGTGAGTGAGTGTCAGAGTTTTTGAGAGTGAGTGTGAGAGTTTGAATAGAGTGTGTGTGTGAGTGAGTGAGTTTGAGTGAGTGAGTGTGAGTGAGTATGAAAACTCATTGATGAAAAATGTATTCTCGTACTCTTGAGACCAACGCCCATTGGTGACTACGTTCAGGTCAATGCCTTTACCGATTTTCTAAACGTTGGCGTCACTTAATGTTCGTCAGACTCATCTGCGCATTGGTCTTTAAGCGACGGCTACACACTTCCAATAACACTGCTGTAGTGCAATTGCAGCTGTATGTTTTTGGAGTAGGCCTATTTAACAACGACCTCAAACACAGCCCAGCCAATCATTACAAAATAACAGAACTATCCATCTTATAAGGCCGTAGAAAATTCAAAGGTATTTAATTAAGTGAAATTGATTCCTCCTTCTATGTGTTAATGAGCTTACTTTTTGAGAGTAGTTTAATCAAAATCCAAACCATCATTGAATCATACAGTACATTTTTTACTTTTTGATTTATGTGGACTATATCAATAGGCATAATTTTGGACTCTATTTTTTTCTATTACTGTAAACTAGCAAAGTAAATTTAAGTTTGCTCTGACTATGCTAGTTATAGATATGAAGCAGTCTGCTTACATTATGGACATTTTGTTGTGTTCAGCATCCTTTCAAGTTCCCCCCTTCAAATGACTTTTCCTCTTGATGAGCACTAGATGGCAGTAGATATCTTTTGTAGAGGCTGGTCTAAATGTGACCATTTGGATGGAATAGTAAAGCATTCCTGGTAGTGAAACACAAATATCTAATATTGAACTAAAAAAACAAATAGTTCCAGTGCATAATGTTTTAGCTTCTGCTTGCCAGACTTTCATATATGAATATTTGAAATGGCAATGCTCTCATTCTGAAGTCATCCACAGTATTTGTTCAGTGGTGATGAAAGGGGTCTAATTGCAAGTGACATTCATGCAGGGCTCATGTTGATAGACACACACTGTGTTTGGAGCAAACAGGAAGAAGTCGTCATTAGCAGGATCCCCTCAGTCTGGCCTGATTCTGACTTTGTTACATTACACAGAAGAGGTGTAACCAAAGATCCGCTTTAACCCTCTCTGGTGTAACCCCCCTAAGACTTTGTTTTTGATACAGATGTGATATACAAAAAAAACATGTTGAAATGGTCAGCCTTTTGAAATGTCTCTTGATTACGTCCTGTAACTCTTCAGTGTACTGTGTATAAATTACGCACACACACACACACAGTAATTAATATTTTCTGAAATTAACATCTGTAAGTATGAACATCTTATTATTATCCCTTTGATTATCTTACCAGTTTGTCACGCTGATCATCTTGGCAAAAGTGCAATTACATGTTTTTTTCCCCATTTTATTTTGATGTTTTTAAACAGTTTTAAAATAATCAAATTGATTTGCATCTTCATTTGTGATCATATTGTTGAGTCTTGCTTGTCTAATCAGAGCAACATAACGCAAAAACATTGCCGTTCAACCCTGGGTGTCACTTTTCTATGTGCTGGATGGGTTCCCCTCTATAGTCATTTTTCAACGTGCAACGTTCCATGAAAGTCTGTGGGACTGCCTTGCTCATTGGGAAACTGCACAGGGTGTGTCAAAAGTGATCAAATAGGGTCACTTTGAGGTCCGCTCCACAAAATGACATAATACAAAAGCAGGTGTTCAGGGCACACAATCAGTGCAAAGAAAGAGGCGTCACTCTCCCCATGACTAGTCAACCATCAAAATGAGTTTGAAGGCTAAAGTCAGTACATTACTACTGACTTATACTGACTTGTACTTGTATACACTCATGCAACTGTTCACATGCCATGATGTATTTAGAAGCTATCATTTCAAATGCACCTAAAGAAGACCAAAACAAAGCCAGTTTAAACATGTGGGTATATCGAGGTACCGAGGTATCAAGGTGTCTTTATTATGCCCAAAGGGCAATTTGCTATGCAGCCAGCAGACAACACATTCATTAACTGACATAAATACAACACAAAGGGTCACCAACAGTGGACCTAAATACCACATAATAAATGAACATAATAAACAGCACTTGTAAAAACACACGTGAGAATGCTTTAAAAAACAAGAGGGGTCTGGCTGCAGAGCCACAGACATATAGCTTAGCAACCAATCTACCACCACCGATACCACAGCAGATCCACCACTGATGTTCTCCTTCCTTACCTAATAGCTGAAACTAATTTAGTTAATTTAGGCTATAGTTGTGTCCTGATTTAAAAAAAAAATGCACATAATGATTCAGAGAGGATTATCAGAGGCTATTACGACCATGTTTGACAATTAAAGCGAAATATAAAAAAAGGTCTGCACATGCCCGGGTAATGCTGTTGAGCGCTTTCGTTTATTAGGATAAACTCTTTAATCAAGTATTTTCATCCATTCTCTGTAAATTAAAAGTTGACATGACACTAAGTTAGCGTAAGCTACTAGCTTAGTAGAACATCAACATAAGCGAGACTGACATAGAAGATAGAGCTCTGCATTAAGTTAATTTTGATAACGTTGTAGATTTGCCTGATGGCGTGCAGCTAATGGGATACTGTGCATAGTTGGTAAGGTTTGGTAGCCTAGTCCAATTTGGTGTACACACACCTTAAGGGACGTATAGCCTACAGACGCACACATGCAGGCGTGTGTGTGTGTGTGTGTGTGTGTGTTTGTTTGTGTTTGTGTTTGTACTGATGAGCCCAACCGTTGCGTTGTAGCCTACAAACATTCATATTGTTCCCACAATTCTTCAAGCGCTTCCCTAGTTGGTTTGTCCACTTCATTTTTATTTTTTTCTCCTTTGAGTTCAGTAGGCCTATCAAAAGAACACTCGTCGTTGCTCAACATTCTATTTCCAGTCGTAAATATCAAACATGTTTGATATCTACGATTTGCGATCGGGCAGTCTCAGAACCCGTAAAATTCTATCTTAGAACGTCGTTCACGACTAGGGAAACGGGGCCGACAATCGCTTACGATCCTCCTGGGAAGTGAACATTCCACCGATTGTCGTAAGGGCCAGTTTCGGCCGATTATCGGGCCGATAGTCGTGTAGTTTGAGCCCAGCTTAAGTTGGCTGGTAGATCCGCGTTGTTAGATCGGTTACTATATCGTCCCCTTAAAATGATAAGGTTCTATCTGAGATTTTTGTCTAAATTGGTTATCTGACATTCCGTGCCACCTGAAGAAGGTGATTTGAGGTGACTGGTGACAGTTCTATGATGTATGATTTTTGGACATCACAAATGTGGTGTCCATCACATGGTTTGTTCCATGTATCAGTATAACTCAGACGTTGAAACTCAATATCTCAGAACTACTCAGAACGTAGATATAACCTTAGAATTCTAAGGGGACGATATGTCTGCAGCCGGATGCTATTGTAAAAAATTGGAGCAGTGGGAATTAAACGTGTTCTTGTATCTATTTCATTTCTTGGACACAAATCTAGATATTATCTTCTCCTGTCAGTCTTTCAAGTATGCTATCATTCTTTCATCCCCCTTTACATTAAGCCAAACCACATTCTGAGCATACTAGCTCCCCCTGTTGGTAAGGACATGCACTCTGAATGAGAGCAATGATCCTTTGCCTCCAGGGCTGCGTGCAGTGAGAGTGAAGTTGTGAGTCAGAGTGAAGAGATTAAATGTGGTCAACTGGTCAATTCTTGTTCTGAATGTGTATTTATTTTCTGTCAGGATGGCTGTGAAGGTAAAGGCTCTAGTATAGTGTCTGTCCTCATTGGCCATTTCTCTTTTGGTGTCTCCAGAGAAAGATTCCTTAGAGAGAAACAAATCATAGGATAGGTTACAGTGTTATTTTTGTTTATTTTTTCAGAGTGCAATTATATGTTGAACATTTTTCTTGTGCTGGAAGGTAAAGAAAACAGAAAAAGAGAGAAAGGAATGTTATTACAATGTTGTATGGACCACCCTCTACCACTTGTGATTTATCATTTTAGACTGTGGGACTCAACTGATTTGTACTTTAAGTGTATGGCTATTCCGTCTCTACTGGGCTGCTTTGGATGTGCAACATCTGGTGACTGTGTAGACCTAGAGGAATAACAGAGGCTGTGTTGGGATTTGTAAGTGAATCGATGATGAGTCTGTTATCACAACCGTCAAGCCGCCCTTGGCTAAGCGAGCAGTGCTGTTGCTGAGGCTTTGTAATGCTGCATAGAGATCTGTTGTCTGACGCCCATCCAGTTACGCCAAGGTTTAGAACTCCATTACTTTTAAGGCAGCAAAGTGCACTGGCAGCGTATGACACACGTCAATATTCCAAAGTCTTCTTCCAAAGTTTATTCCAAAGTCAGTCTCTTGAGTGTCAAATCCATAGACGCAAATGTCATCGCCAGTGGCCGCTGGCCTCATGAGAGCATATGGGAAACAGCGGTCCAGTCATTATGATCCCAAGGACACAAGGTGCTTATGCTAGGGATTCCAGGCAGCTACAGCCTACAAGTCGACTGTATGGCCAATGGACATGGAGCCCTCCCTACCAGACAGGGTCGGTTCTAGCCTACTAGCTAGACATTTTGGATAGGCAACAAAGCAGTTGTTTAGATTTAATCTGCTGCTCTGGTGTCACCCTTTTTGACAGCTGATGAACTCCCCATAACTGACCACTTTCTCCTCACCCTCCTCATCTCTAAAAAAAACACGTCTCATTTATTTTCAAAACCCATAACCCCAATTTTGAGAAAAGCTGGTGCAGATGTATCTATCTTTATATGTGTGTGTGTGTGTATGGGTGTGCGTAGTGTACAGTCACTAAATGTACATCATATTGATTTATTGTGTGGTCCCCCATGAACCAAATGACACAATAGTTGGCATACAGTCAGAGGGTGTCATAATGATCCTACACTTCAAAGTTTGTGCAGTTTTTAATCTGTCAACCAAAGATACCTGGTCACAATGCCTCATTTTTGCTTTTTCATATTTGACTATGTGGCACTATACATTAAATGAGTGGTTATGGGATGGGTTGACATGGCCCCTAGGCCCTACAGTTCTCGGGATATTCACAGAAAACTGTCTGGCCATCTACAGGCCAATTGGTGTACAGTCATATGTACACATAAAGGCGCTGTACATGAAATGAGTGGTTATGGGATGAGTTGACATGAGACCCTTAAGACCATATCTTCCAAGGCCCTATGGAGATATCCACAGAAAACTGTGTCCGTCCTACCCTCCTTTCAGGGGGTCTAGTCCGCCAGGAGGCGAATGGTTCCATGCTATCCTTGTGGGGCTACATATCCACCAAGTTTTGTGCACCCCGGTCTCTCAGTGTCCCGGGAATCCTTGACGGAAAATTACTCGAAAAGAAACCCAAAAAACCATTTAACTAAACCTATATGATCGCTGCTTTGCTACGCAGCGGTCATAATAAGTATTTGTATTTCAAATACTTCTTATCTTTTATTTTGTTGAAGGAAACATCTTTGTGTATTGTATCAAAATACATTAGCCCCACAAGCCAACAGTAGCCAGTGTAGCTGGATGAGCAATGGGGTGACATGCGCCCATTTGGGTTGGTTGTAGACCAAGTGTGGCACTGCGTTCTGGATCATCTGAAGGAGTTTCACTGTGTAGGCTGGGAGGCCTGTCAGGGGGTAATTACAGTAGTGGAGTCATGAGTGACTATTGCCTGTACCAGGAGTTGGGTAGCATCTTGAGTCAAGTAAATCCTGATTTTCTGTATGTTATAGAGTGCATAATGGCACGACGGGCTACCGAGCCCACATGATCGGAGAAGGTTAGTTGGTTGTCGAGGACGACTCCTAAGTTGCTTGCAGTCCTGGTAAGTGCAACAGACAAGGAGTCAATTTTGATTTTGATGTCATGATGTATGGTAGGTTTGGCTGGGAGGACCAGCAATTTGGTTTTTGAGAGGTTTAGATGGAGGTGGTGTGCCTTCATCCATGTTGATACTGTATGTCTGAGAGGCAATCCAGTCCAGCAAAAGATACAGAAGCATCAAATCAAGAACTACCTGGTTGTTAAACAGCTTTTTGCCCACAGAAATCAGACTGCTGAACCAGAGAATGTGAACCGCATATCTGGGACAGTTCCCTTTAAAATATTTTAAATAAAGAATAAATGTATATTTTATTTTGAAACTAAATTATTTATTGTAGCTAAGTTTTAAAAAGCTCTTATTTATTTATTAGCTCATTATTTTATAGTATTTATAGTCTATACTGAACTCTTGAACTGGTGGATATGTGGAACGCAATTTCCTTTTTATATAGCCCATAACAATGACAAATAAGGGGAAGTTGCATCTTGACGTCTGGAGTTATGAAGTGAAATATCCATGTGTGAAATGAAAGTAAGGTCTGGGGAAGATGAAGCCACTCTGAATGACAAGCACAATGACTTTGCTGCATGCCAGTGAAACTAATGACGAGACAAACGCATGCCTCTCCTGTTCACCAGATCAAAGAGCCACTCACCATGTCCTGAACCAATCATATTCGACTCTGAAAAGAAAGCTAGAACAGAAACACTAATGAACATACAATAGGTATTGGATTCTCTGATTCACTGTTTTAGCCTTTTCTATAATGAGGCAAAGGCATGTATGAATACTTGTTGTGCAGTGTGTGAAACCCAAAGTATTTACCTACTACTGCTAGCTCCTCATCCAAAATCTTAGTCAGTGTACACATCACCTTATTGATACCCTTACTTGAAAAGCTTTAAAAGTGCAATGCAGGTTTGTTTGTTTGTTTTCTTATTGTTAGTAGGGCCCCATTGTGGTGATCTGTTATAACTACCACTCATGGCTAGCACCCATCCCCCTTGGCAACGTAGATTTGGATTTACAAAATGGTAAAGATTATTTCCCAAGAGCTACAGAATGTCAACTGACAAGGTAATATTACATGAACTAGTAGGCTATTACACAAAGCGATTTGTGATTCTGTGAGTTGCAAGGCTAGGTTTCTATACAAGGGTGGGCTATGGTTGCAGAAGGCACACAGTTACCCATATCACAAGTTAACAAAGCCGTTATATTAAGGTAAGCAAACTGGCATAGGATACTGATTTAAAGTATTGTGATAAAGTTACAAATTGCCACTCTGGGGCAACACATTTGACCAATGAATCTGGTAGAGTATAAACCTGTTCCAAATGTTAGATCAATATGTTCTGTTCTGGCACAAAACAGATAAACAGGAAGAATGCACACAATCGTTTAAATGACTAATGTGAAATAATTGTGGTACAGTGTATAACTAAAATCACCTTTTCAGTATGTCTGTCCGTTATGATTCTGCATTGCAGACTATGAAATAAGTGCTACCACAAATCTCTTGATACAAAGGTGCCTAATTATAATTTCCACCAAGCATATCTAAGCATTCAAGCCTTATTATTCACAAATTGAGTTGTCAGTTTATCCCATTAAATCCTGTCCTTAAGGCACTAAGCACTAGCATAATGTTTTTGTTTTGCCCGTGGCAAGAGCCTTTGTTTGTTTACAAACACCAGATCCTAATGAGGATTTAGAATGGCTTACTTTCATCAACAGACAATGCGTGCACCTAAACAGACCAGAGAACAGAGAGTCTGAATCCAATTGTTCTAAAGTAGCACCTCTGGGATAGCAACAGAGCCCTGTACTGAGGCCTAACTCAGAGGATGCTGAATGAAGCAGCACACATGAATGAATCATTCTTATAGTAAATATTTGATGTGTAAGTAACTGCAGCATTTAATCAGTATTATGCAATGAATCAAAGCATATTGTATGTGTTAAACTGTGGATGTGTGACTGAAGACAGGTGGAAGTGATGAAATAATGACCCTGTACAGATAATGCCTTGCATCTTGCAGACAAGAGAACTCCAATAATCTTGATTAATTGATACATTACTATTAATTAAAGTGAATAAAACATCATTGTATGCTAGTTCATAAGGTGTTACCTCAAGTGGTCTGGTCTTGGCTGAAAAAAAAAACCAAAGTTGGAAACTGCACTCTCACGCATTAGCGCTTGCAAAAGTCTTATTGGAGCATATCTCCAAATGTATGCATGTGGGCCCCAGGCCATCATCAGCATGGTCTTGGCTGAGGCCAGGCGGGAGGAAATGACACGCTCCGTGCGAGGCTGAAGCGGGGCATGTTCGGCCTGCTGACTCACTGCAGACATCAGCTGCCACTGACAGGGTGACGCCTTCAGCGGAGAGATAAGGCTTCTCTCCTCCCTCTTCCCCGTCTCCAGAACGCAACACGACACGGAGAAGCACTTCCTGTGACTAAAAGATCTGTCTCATTAATCATTCTGCACCGACAATGATAAACTGGTGCAAAAAAAAAGTGACCAAGAATTTTTTTAGTGGAAGTTAATCCCCTCTCCAGCTGAATGCTTGTATAACCACTACAGCAGAATTACATCTTATTTCAGCCAGTTAAAATATAGTGGTATTGATCTTTTTTATGCCTTTGTTCACCTGAACCCTAAGGCTCCACCATAATATGGCTTAGCAAAATTAAAGCACGGCAGAAATGCATTATTGTTTATTGATTTCACGAAACACTCCTGGTGTGATATTAAGGAATATTGATTCAGTTAAATGTTTTCATTTGGAAATAGGTTTCCAAAAGTTCAGATTCATATAAATGTAAATAGCCTTGCACATAAATCAAACACAACCAACTCGATTGGATTTTTGGTTGCCAGGCTTCTGACTTCTGTTGGAAGCATACAGTCTATGGTTGGAAGAAAGACAAATCCATGGGAGGTAAGAACACTGGTGGGTTCCAAGTCTATTTCAGAGGGATTAAATGATCAGTCACAATTTTTATTTCATTATTTTTTCTTTACACCTAAACTACCCGGAGAAGTTCTACAACTTTCTTTTTTCCCCTTGAAGATAAAGTGGTTTAGGGTAACAGCTCCCCCAGACTTCAGACGCTTCACTGTGGTAGAACAAAAATGGCCACCGTGTGGGGGCTCCTGTGCCCGCTCTGTAGGAGCTCTGCAGTGCACCAGCGCCACTGATGTTAGCAAATGGGTGACTCACCGTCCCCTCTTATTGATGTGGGGTGTCAGTGTGTGACAGGAAAAGGCCTCAGGTAGGGCTCTGTGGACGGCGAGGGGGATGTCTGGTCAGGACATATACAGCGCACAGAGCCCACGGAAGGCCTCTGATGTCTGACACTCAGCTCCAGACTGCTCGCAGAACAGATGGAAGTGCAAGGATGGAGAACCATATTAATGACAGAGAGAGAGAGAGAGAGAGAGAGAGAGAGAGAGATGGGAATGAGAGACAGAATGATAGAAGAAGGCAGGTTGAGGAAAAAAGAGGGCGATAGGGACAAAGAACATTAGAGGAAGAGAGAGAGAAGGCGATTGAAAGAAAGGTAAAGAAATGGGGGGTAAATAGAGGCAACAGGAAAGAGAGAGGAGAAAGATGGGAACAGGGTGATGAAAAGACAGAGAGCGAAAGAGAGAGAGATGGATAGATAGATAGATAGAGAGCCTTCATACCCCTCTTCACTGAGAGGACAGAAATAGAGGAGATGACAGCAGCTCACTGGGGCCATCTGAGACCGTGTGTGTGTCTGTCTGTCTGTCTGTGTGGGCCAAGCATCTTGCCATGCCATGCTTCACATCCACCCATCAGTCTTTTGATCCTCTCCCCCCGGTTGCCAGGCGATGCAGCCTGTGCCACATCACCCCCTGGCTACCCAAGTGCCTGGCTACGCCACGCCACGCCACGCCACACCAGCGCCCCTGATCATGGCACGGACAGACGGGTGCTTCAGACCCAGAACGAGCGTGTTTCTTTGTCCAAATACCTCGGCGTCCCCTGACAGGTGCCTGAGCCAGCAGAGGCTCAGAGCAAACATCACCCTGGCACTGATGCCTCTGGGAGAGCTCTTCAGGAGAGAGGACATCTAGGAAGATCCATGAGGGAGAGGAAATAAATGGACTCTAGGTTGGGGCCCTCCTTGCTTAAGAGCAGAGCAGAGCAGGTTCTAAAAGCAGTGACCACTTCCATTTCAAGCCATACTGAAAGTCTTGGAGCAGTTCTGAACTGTTGAGAAACTGCATCTGTGTTGTTTCAGACGGATTGTTGACTGTGATGTTCACCGCACCTACGCTAAAAGCAAATCAGTCAGTGCATTTCTTTCATATGATGGTTCCTGGGGTTTGTATATTTTTTTGCTCCTGAAATAGTGTGAATATTTTTACTCCAGAAATGTAAGACAAAGTCAAATTAATCAAACAGTGATGCACAAAAATCATGAAAACAGAAAGAATTCATTAATCAAGAGGGCCAAGGCAAATACTTGTCTGAGGGTAATTATTCACCGTGTTTTCTGTGATAATAAACTGCTCAATTAAATGCATTGCGCTCTGATACTACAAAAATAGGGTGCCTGCCAATGTCAAACGCTGGATGAATGCTTTAATGAATCCTTGGCAGAGATGCAACCTGATACTGAAAACCCTTGTGGCAGCGTGTTTTTCTATGTTGTCTAAATGGTTCTGTATCCTTCAGCTTGCGCAAGGTGATATTCAAGACTAATAGTCCTAACGGTGTGGAAAGTGTGAATTTAATTAGTTTTGTAGATTTTAGAGGTCATGTTTGATTATACTTAAACTAATTATTGCCTTGCAACCTGAAATGTTCTCTCCTGAGTTTGAGTTCTAATCAACCAAAGCTGCCTATTCAGAAAGCAATGCATTTGCACACTTGATATGAAACAAACTAACTGAATGATACAATTGTTGTGCAGTTACCTTGGCTACTAAATGGAATTTAAATAGTTTTGTTGTTATTGTGGTTGTTTTACTGATCAGAGAATAATTGAAACAATGTCATATGACAAAAAGAATTCAAATGCATTATTTGATAATAACCACATGTTATGCAAGACAATAGTCTCTAAATACTTGATTATTGTACTACTGAAGAATGCAAACACTTAGGTTATCTTCCTGCTGACATTGTCTATTTACAAACAATGGAGCAAGGCAGTTTTTTATGAGTCTGATCACGAGGATGTGCACACATTACCATAGAGAGCAGTTACAGACACGGGTCCATTAACAACTAGAGTTGCATTGTCTTAACATACGAGTGACTGTCAGAGCCCGTTGCAGGGTCGTTAGACTTTACGAGCATTCTTGTTTAAGCGCCCCGCATTCTCCAGATACAGTTTGCCGTCTTGTGTCTCCTCCTAAACCTGTGCTGATGGACTATGTAAAGACAGTGTTTATGTTACAGGAGAAATTCCAACGTATGTGCCTAAGCATTTGGTTTGGCTCACCTATCAAACACATAAGGCATATGTGACAATGTAACAATAACCATTAGAGGAATGCCTGAGAGTCAGAGGGAGGACGATTCAGGCTTTCAGGCATTCAGACAAAAAGCACAAAAACATCTTTGTGCAATATTCCTTGAGCTCTCTGGGGACCCATGGGAAATCAAAGGGGTCGGAGTCGCTTCTCATTTGGATGATTTTTGAAATGGGCACAAATTAATTTGAAATCAAATCAAATCATATCATGTGGAACCTTTCCATTTTTCCAACACATCATGGGTTTTAAATGAATCTTGGGACCAGGTTGCATGTTAGATCTTAATGCAGAGAAAATCTGTTCTATTGTGCAACTCACTAGCACCTGTTTTATCTGCTATGCTCAGATATGAAATGCTCTAATCAATAATAGTGCAGCATCTGCTCACTGACGCATGTTCTTGTCAATAATGATAAGCCACATTAGAAGTGATCCATTGTTTTTCGCACGTTACTCCAGGTCATTTTTCAACCAGATCTCCATCTGATGAAGCCATATTGCTCTGTGATTAGGAAAGATAATTAATAATCTCTATCATTGTGGCTTGGATAGAAACACAAAACAGAAGGAAGGGTTTTTAGTACAGGCAGTCTTGTGGCAAGCAGTAAATGAATGCTGAAATTGATTGCTCTCAGATTCAGAGCTCTGAAGCCTTTTCTCGGTGCTTACCTCATGGTTTTGTTGGTAAAGTGATCCTATATTTGGGGTCCTACAGTACATAATGAATGCCTTATTGTGACCGCCGCACAGTGAAGTGGCTGTCATACAGGTTTCTTTTTCTCTTTTTTTGTGCGGAGCAAATTTCCATCAAGGATTCCCAGGTCACTGAAAGATTGGGATGCACAAAACTTGGTGGGCATGTAGCCCCACAAGCATAGCATGGAACCATTGTTTTTCGTTTTGATCCAGCGACACACGCACACAGATACACACACACACACACACAAGCACAGACACACACATAAACACAATGTACGTACATACACACAGGTATGCGCGCACACACACACACCCCATTACCCCCACCACACACACTCACAAGTGAAAACTCAGACAGAGTCTTTATTTTTGCAGAGAGAATAGTTTGAAAAAATCTTATCCAATGATTTCAAGAATGCTTCCCAATAATTCGTGACCATGTAGTTTCAGCACACTCCACTTTCTGCCACTGCACATGTGGCTAAAGCCAGAACTGAGGGATTGGGTTGTGTCTGATTCAAAAGTGGCCATTGATAGGGGAAATCTGTTACATTTGCAATTGGTTATTCATGAATCATTTTGTGTGGTCTGAAGTATGGTAGTGTTGAAATCAGCAGTGTAAACAGAACTCTAGTGAGTCCTCCCATATGGACTGTGCTGTGCATTGAATGTTTCAGATGACAAGCATGACAGTTAAGAGGTGCACATCTCCTTAGGGGTCACACCTATTAATAATTCAGAACATCATCTCCCTGTTCCACTCTCTATTTTACACACACACCCACACACATACTCACGCACGCACATGCACACACACAGACATACACACATAACACACATATCACACTCACAAACATAGACACAGACTATTTTCTTTATTTTCTTACTTCTTACTTTTCTTGCTTATTTCACTTTCAGCTACCTCCAGTCTCTCAAGGTTACACATCATCAGGGGACTGGAACTGAAGTTTAGGATCGGCATAAACAATTCATGGCAAACTGGAGGTGCCACGTAGACACAAATGAGCACACAAGACTCAGAGGTCTACCTCCCCGGCAGCACAGCTTTAGAATATGAATACATTACTGTAGCAGGCAGGCAGGATTATTGGGACTGACTCTCCTGTATCTGACAGAAAAGACAACACACTATCATGGACTTCTGCTCCAACTCGAATCACTTCACTTTTTACACACTTTCACTTCCTTTGGAGTGTTTGACAACTAATAGTTGGCTAGTATCTTAAAATAGCTTCTTTCTCACGCATACTTCACACTTCTGTGTGGTTCACATCCTGGCTGTGATCCTCTGAGAGGATTTATAAAAAGGCCTCTCCCATGTCTTGTGGGCATTAAAGTTTGATGGCACAGAGTCACTTCAATATAAAATACGAGCAGGAGTAGGAGCTGTTTTCCCACCATAGCTTCAGTTGTTGAAGGAACAGGAAAAGGGTGTGAAGGACTAGTATTACCCTGTGAAATACACACACACACACACACACACACACACACACACACACACACACACACACACACACACACACACACACACACACACACACACACACACACACACACACACACACACACATACACACACACACACACACACACACACACACACAGAGAGAGAGAGACACACACACAAACGCAGAGACGCACACATGCACACACACACACACACACACACACACACACTCATGCACACCCAGACACAGGCAAGCACACATAAACTAACAATTAGCACTAGTAGTTAACACACAAGCACTCACATAACCCCCACCCCCACAAATATCCCTCCTTTTTCAGAGCGTTTGGATTCCTGACAGGGACACACTCTTAGAAATGCATACACTACACATGTGACCAACGGCTGATACACAAAAGCCATTTCTCTTATCAGAACTGCATTGTCCTGAGACAAGAGCCACCTCTCTCTACCTCCTTCCCTCTATCTCCCTATCCCCACTCTCTCTCTCCCTACCCCCCTCAGTCTCACTCTTTCTCTCCCTCTCCCTATCTCCCACCGCCCCCTCACTCTCTCTCCTTCCCTCCTTCCATCTTCCTATCCCCCTTCTCTCTCTCCCCCTCTCATTCTCTCTCCCTCTCTCTATCTCCCTACTCTACCCCACCTCTCTCTCTCTCTCTCTCTCTCTGTCTCTCTCTCTGTCTCTCTCTCTCTCTCTCTCCCTGGTCTCTGGCTCTCAACTCATGTTCACATCAGTGTGCCGACTCATAGAGTTGGGCCTCAGGCCTCCGGTCCTGGCCAGCACAAATTCCTCACCAGTCTGCGGCCCGCTGCTTCAGCTAATAAGCAACCGTGTGTTTTAACACGGCAGGAGAGGGTACACACACACACGCAAACATACACACATTCACTGTGTGAGAGGGTGCACATACACACAAAACACTTTTGCGCATACAAACAGTAAGACACAAAGGAAATACAGACACACACACACACATACACACACCCCCCCACACCCACACCCACACCCACACACACACACACACACACACACACACTTTAGTGGGCTCTGTTTTGGGCAAGTGCAGCTTGATTACGTAAGCGTGTAGAGACGTTATGGGCAGACAGGCTCACGTTGGTGCTAATTACCTCGGCAGCTGACATCAAAAAAACGCTGGACAAGTGTGGAGAGGTCAAGCTTGCTAACGGTAACGCTCTGGACTCTAAGGAAGGCGATCTAGCCTTGGATGTGTTTGGACAGCTCACATGCTTCAGATAAAGATGTGATTTCCACCACTGCCACAGAGCAAATTAATGAGAACAAACTGACATCATCTAAGACACTCGATTGATAACCACCTGCTGGACCGCTTTTTGCTCTGAATGAATCATGAAGCTATTGAGATCAAAAATTCATGTGAATGAAATATATCAGTTTTGGTGTAAAAGGTCTAATCATGTTTTTGTCAATTGCCCCAGCAGCAGTCTTTTCAGTGCTTCACTGCTTATTTGTACTCCATCCTGTCTCAGTGTTTCAGACTGAGCCCTAACCAATTAGCACTTTAATTCAGGAGTTCACAATGGAGGGATGTAGCTAGATCTTAAATGTCACCCACCTTCCCCAAAATCCAAATCCAATCACTGGCGACATCTTTAAGCTGCTTTGATGTAAATAGGTTTGACACTGCTGGTGTATTGTGTTAGAGTCCAGTCTGAACAAAACTATAACAAAGTCTGCATGTACTGGAAATATCAGGCAAGTTGGGCAGGCAAAGAAACCTGGCTATTTTTAATCATAAGGAGACTACACCTTCTCTATGTGAAGCCCTTTCAAAGAGTCATTACTTAAGGTTATGCAATGGCAACAGGTAGTGGGTTTTGCCTACAGGAAGCAGAGCATTGTTTGGAGTGCGCCAATTCCATGAAATCACTGGGAGGAGAGTGGATGTCGGGGAGATAGCAACATGTTTAGCAGGCTGCCCTCCCCCACCTCCCCCACCTCTTTATGCTGGTCTCTGAGAACAAGTACACAGCACTCAGCTGCTCCTATGGAGATACACTTCTAAAACCTTTAGGCCAGTTGAACAGAGTGTTTGTTTGGTTGCTCCGTAATCTCACTCTTGTTGATTCCGTTTGTTGTGTGTAGGCTATTGATTTCAGTCTTGTATTTTGAATACTGTAAGGCGAGTTTGCAATCAATATTCTGCATCACCTATGATCTGAGTCATAACATGTTTGCAACTCTATTTAGTGACTGCACTCTTGATAAAAAGGGTTCTTGGGGTGCTATATACATGCTTTAAAGAACCCTTAGGGCGTGTTCACACTGGGAGGTTTTTTCTCCAGTTGCGGGTGTGATGTTTTACATTATATTCCTATGATACAGAGATGTTTTTTTAAAAAAGGTCCCTTTTTAAACGCCCGCCACTAGCGTTTTTTCCCACCTACCCTGGGTGGTTTTCAAGTTGAGGCATTTCTACTCTCCAAGAAAAAACACCCCGCGTCAAGTGTTTTTTTGACAGCTGACCAATGAACGAGAGTTTGCGTCACAGAACTTTACTGAGGTTCTTTTTTCAAAAATAAAAATGGCGACCAAAACAAAGAAAAAAGATGCCAGCCGAACAACTAGTTGTTCTTGTTAGTGAACATGTAGAGCTGTATGACATGACCAACAAGCAACATTTACCATAAGGAGACCATCTGGAGGTCGATTGGTGGGATTTTGGGGCATAATTGTTAGTATTCATTTTCAGTTTTTATCCGCTCACCTGGCAAGCTAATGCTAACCAGTAGCAATGAACGTAACGTAACTGTAATGTAGGCTACCGGTACTTGTGCTCTAGAACGGCAGTTGTCATGGGAATTAAAATAAACTTTCTGTGCTGTTTTGGGGGAATAAAAAAACCCTGTCGGCTTTTTCTCTTTTGAAAAAACACCCAGGTCAGGTGTTTTCTGTAAATAAAAACCTCCTAGTGTGAACACCTCCTTAGGGGTTCCTGGGTGTTCAATATATGAAGCTTGCAATAGAACCATGTTTGTTTCTTTATAGCACCTTTTTATAGCACCTTTTATATAGCAGTAGCTACTGTACATAACTCACTATCCTCTGAGAGATGAAAAACATGGCTGATGAAAGGCACACGCCACTTGATGAAGGTTTCAAAATGAGACGTGCGGAGCAGGAAGTGCCCTGTAGCGCTGGGCCTGCTGTTTTCCCACTCAGCGCTTCTCTTCCTGACCGCTGGCCTTTGGTCAGAGTCTCAACAAAAACAAGCCCTGCTACTGTCATGAGCTCCTGGCCCAGGAGGGGTGGCGGAGTCTCCAGGAGAGACAAAGAAAGAGTTAGGCTGACCGTCTAATTGCCCAAACCTTTTGCCACTCCAGTAGACACACACACACACACACACACACACACACACACACACACACACACACACACACACACACACACACACACAATCAAAGACAAAGGTACAGAGAAACAGAGAGAGACACAGCCACATACAAACACACACAAACACACACACACACACACACACACACACACACACACACACACACACACACACACACACACACACACACTGCACTGTACACGCATAGGCACAGCTACAAACAAAGGCCACCTAAAAACTTTAAAATGGTATCTACAATTGCACTGTTTGCCTCCGTAAATTGAGCACTCTGGCTTTTCTTTTCTTTCTCTGCGCCACACACACACGCACACGCACACGCACACGCACACGCACACACACACACACACACACACACACACACACACACACACACCAGTCGCCTGCTGAATTCAGGCTGATGTCACACATCTGTGGAGCAGAAATGGATTTTCTGCAGGTGTGTGTAATCAGCCTGTACTTTCACGATGACCCTGTGTGCCAATCACAGCTTTACTTCTCTGGTACATGAACCATTTCTCTTCTCCCCAGAAAATTACCTTGCTTAGTTGCATAACAAATCCCCAGTGATGCCCCCCCCCCCCACACACACACACTCCATCTAAACAGTGCAGCATTCATGTTTTTGACATAGTCCATAGAAGCTTGGGATTGGTAAATGAGCCAGAGCACCAGTCCTCTTTGAAGTTTGGTAGAAATGCCATTGTACAAGATGAGAATGTGTGTGGGCTCTGAGCAGCAACACGATTAACATCCTCTGAGGCAAACCAGCTCCAACCTGGCAAACAGGAGAGCTGCTAGAGACGGGTTGGGGGCAACTGTTTGACACATCCTGTTTCGGCTGTCAGCTTTAAACAGGGCCATGCAACTAACAATAGCATTTGGGACACAGCAGGCTGAGAGCTTCACCTTTGTAAATAGCAGAATGAGATCAAAGTAATGTATTATTTCTTCTGTTAACAGACATTCAAATGGTTGCAGTGTGCTGTGCACCTACAATAATTGCAACCAATATTTTCACACTTTTAAAAATACCATTTCATTTCAACATTATTGACATAATTAGACGTTATGCATCTATTTGCATATATGTCAGTGAAAGAACTGGAGAGAAATACACTTCAAAATTAAGATAATATTTGGTGTGAACTACAATGCATTCAAGAAATATGATAAACTCATTATGGATTATTAAGCCAAACATATGTCGGTCAAACAAGAGAGGACCTTCCCATACCAACTCCAACATATCTCCCTCTCCGCACCTCCGTCTAAGTTCAGGGATGGGTTGGTCTAAGGAATGATGTAATTCGTCTCTCTCCTGCTCGCAAATACATTCCTTCATTCCTTTCCACTGTGCGGCCAGTATGGAACAGAGTTCGACGCGCACAAACAACGCGCTTCTTTCCAATACGAGATAAAGCTGCATGCTGAGAACTGGGACTAAATATGAACGGACTATATTTTATCCGAGGACGGCTGTATCGCAATGGATAAAGTTTTTTAGGTGAGGTTGCAAGCTTTTTTCCTGCTCTGAACTAGTTCAGTTACGGGGAAGCGCTCACTGCGCAGGGAAACAGACAGATGCGTGTGAGAGTGGTGTTCTGTGCGCACCAGAAGGGCACTATGTTGTCATGGCTGTTCAAATTGTGTGCGTTATTCCCATATGCTGAAGAGACCACCTAACTTACCGCCACTGCTATGGACGCATGGCAGATTTGAACTGTTAGGCAGCGGCGATTGAGAGATCATGAATTCAAAATGGATTTGACACAACTGACAACAGTTGACTATAACTCTACCGAGGATAGCAATGGTACAAAAACAACGAGACCTTTTCCTCATACCGTGCTGGCAGCGGCGTCTATCATCGTCGTCGTCACTGTCATCATTTTTGTCACGATTGTTGGTAACGTTTTGGTTATTGTGGCAGTTTTAACCAGCCGAGCTCTCCGTGCGCCGCAAAACCTTTTCCTGGTGTCTCTAGCCTCGGCAGACATCCTCGTGGCCACGCTGGTGATCCCCTTCTCTTTGGCCAACGAGATCATGGGATACTGGTACTTTGGGAGCACATGGTGCGCTTTCTATCTGGCCTTAGACGTTCTCTTTTGCACTTCATCCATCGTTCACCTGTGCGCCATCAGTCTGGACAGGTACTGGTCGGTGACAAAAGCTGTGAGCTACAACCTAAAGAGGACCCCGAAGCGCATCAAGTCCATGATAGCAATCGTGTGGGTCATATCAGCTGTCATCTCCTTCCCGCCTCTTATAATGACCAAGCACGGTGAACACGAGTGCCTGATTAATGACGAGACGTGGTACATTCTCTCCTCATGCCTCGTCTCCTTTTTCGCGCCTGGGTTCATTATGATTACAGTGTACTGTAAAATATACCGCGTGGCCAAACAGCGCTCTTCCACTGTGTTTGTCGCCCGAAACGGCCTGGAGAGAAACCCCTCACAGTCAGAGACATGTTTCGTCCGAAAGGATAAGTTCGAAGTGGAGAGCCCCAGTAGCCACAGCTCGGGAAGTAATCAGCACCAGGAAGAGTTGGACGACATCGATCTGGAGGAGAGTTGTACGTCGGACAACAAACCCAAGAACTCTCGTTTCTCCAAGCGTAGGAAGGTAGAGGGAGCAGACTGTTGCCCTAAACAGACCTGCCGCATCTCCTGGGCTTCCAACCGCACCTCACAGTTGTTCCAAGAGCCAAACAACGGCGGTCCGCATCCAAAACAACGACGGTCCGCATCCAAAACTAAAGTGGCGCAGATGCGAGAGAAGCGTTTCACGTTTGTGCTCGCTGTGGTGATGGGAGTGTTTGTTCTCTGTTGGTTTCCCTTCTTCTTCACCTATAGTCTCCATGCTATCTGCAGGGAAAAATGCACCATTCCCGGAGCCTTGTTCGACGCATTCTTTTGGATAGGTTATTGCAATAGTTCAGTAAACCCTATTATATACACTGTTTTCAATAGAGATTTTCGGAAAGCCTTTAAGAAGATAATATGTATAAGTAAGAAGCGCACATAAACTCTTTCTCACAAGTTGAAATGTATCTAGATGTGTATAAAATGTTTCATAATGTAAATAAATGTGTATACATACATCGACTGATCAGACCAGAGCTAGAGCTTTTGTGTGCGGTTTATTTACGTTTTATGTTTTATGTATATTTGATAAAGACATTTTAAAATTGTTGTTCAAAGATACATTATTATTCAGTTATTATTATTATTCAGTTATACGTTTTCTCCAAATTACTGAAGGGTTCGGAGTACAATCTGTTGATGAATGTCACATTTGTGAAGTTATGATTAGCCTACATACTTGAAATACAGTAAACCCTCAAAATCAAACACGACTTAGTCATAGCCTATACTACAAACAAATGGTCATTCAGCCAAACAGAAGAGAACAGAGACTTGCGAAACTGCATGGTAATTGAGATTATTGCGTTCATGCTGTGCAATGGTGCAATCGGAGGCATTTAACCCCACCCCAAAGGTATGTAATTATGACAGCAGGAGTATAATTAATCACTGTAACGTGGAAATATTGCGGACAGCGTCTACGTGACGACCAAAGAGGCCCGCAGGTAAAATGGGGTCTCAGCGGGATCCCCGCTGACTGCTGTCCGTGGTCCTGAAAGGTACCCCCCCCCCCCCAAACAAAAACAAGTCTTTCTCTCACCTCTGGGAGAGCTAATAGGTAGGGGGTCAGCGATACTGCGCTACATAAACCCCTCATACGCCCTACCTTTGCATTTATTTACTTTTAATTGAATTGAAATTGAATCTGAATTCTGGTCAGTTCAACTCTGCTATAAATTAGAGGGTTACTAATAAAGATGATGGAGGCACGCGCCTTAATGAGAATTTCCCATCTCCAATCTCAGTAAAATGATGGACCTCATTACATATAATGCTTTAGTTAGCTATGGCCATGGGGAAATTGCCTGTCTCGATCATTAGATTCAATCCAAATCGGTTTGAAAATATGATTGAATAAATGGACTGTACAATTGGACTTTAAATGGCTGTCACATATTTATGAGCTCTGAAAACTAAACTTGATTTACTTGTGTAATTGTTTCACTTTGAAGTAAAAGAGCCATTCGACTCTGTTGAGTATGCTGTTGGAATAACAACAGAAGAGGGTGGATTTTGAAAAGTTTTTTCAACAGCTCTTAACTGTAATCCATGTCCTTAGCCCAGAGAAATTTGAAAAAAATGTGCCACAAAGTCAGTGAGAATGAACAGCAAAAGGAAAGTAGGAAAGGTTAATCAGTACCCTGCTTGATATCAAAATGAAAACAGCATGACATTCTCTTATGGACAAAGTGGTGCGTTTCTAATACTAATCCTTTTTATGAGGCGTTTGCAGAACTGTGGAGACCTAAAAATGGAACACTGAATCTTTTTTCTTTGTTAACCCCCCCCCCCCCCCCCCCCCCCCAACAAACAAACAAACAAAAAACTTTTTCCACTTGAGTTGGTGAGAAAAAGTGATGTTAAGAAACCATTGTTAAGAGGGGTATACTGTAGTTCACAGCATAGCGCTGATGCGTTGTGATTGACAGGCTGAGTGCGGCCGGGTTCATGCTGCTGCTTTCGCGGGTCAGACAGAGAGACGCTATGATGAGGGGCAGCGCTGCAGCGGTAGAGGACATCAATGCAGCCAAGCTAGTTTACCGCTTGTTTGTTTACATATTTATATGCAGCCTAACAGAGAACAGTGGAGAGGACAGCCCGAAAAGGGAAACTGGCTAGCATAACGAAAGGGCTACTATTGTCTGCAGCGAGCGGCCTATTTATAACTACACAGACATTTCCCGCATCCTCCAGTGGCCAGATACGGCTCTGTGCCAGCGGCGCGGTGCTGGGGTGCGCTCGGGGGTCCCCAGTTCAATGCATGAGAAACTCTAGACCCTAAGATCTCTCTGGTTTTCCGAGGCAGTGGACGCTATTAGGGAAACTCGGCGAGATCTCAGCATGAGGGCTCTATTCATTTTCATATGAATGTTCCCTGCCAATGCTGAGAATGTATTTTTTATAGTGGGCCTCCACATAGTGATAAGAGATATTATATTGAGGACAAGCACACTGTTAATTTGAGAACCACGCTGTGTAAATACATGACGCAGACATTTATTTGAAACTTGAAATAGATGTTTCCATTAGAGGGGTGGGTGCAATTCAGTAAACAAATAAACAAAGTGGAAATACAATTGCGTTGGGTTTTGAAATCCCTTGAGACATAGACACACTTCTCAATAACTGCACGTAACATAGACTCATCAATCATATATTGCTTACATGATAGAAGGTGGCAATCTTGAACAGAGTTAAGTGGAAATTAACCCTATTTCAACAAAACACCATTCTCTTGGAGAAGTATAATTTGATTAGGGAAAAATAACATATGTTGCATTCTAACAACAGGCAACATTGTCTTCTAGGCTATGTGTATTGTTGCTAATGAGCTGAATAAACAAACACAGAATTCCGCTAAGGTAATAAATGCAAGAACATGTAAACAAGTCTACTCCATGTCTACAGAAGTCAAAACTAAACCACTTCTTATTAAGGTTCCACTTTCAATTAGTGTTGCTGTCGGCCCCATTCCCCACTACAACTGAAGCATGTCACTAAATTCCCTTGCCAAATTTTGTTTTCCCAGTTCAATTACCTTTCCAATCAGCTGTGCTATCAATGTGAAAAGAGAGAACAACACATTCAATTAGCTTTTGTGTGGCTGGGTTTGGTATTTCGATGCAGTGGGTAATCAAGCAGTTCCCGCTCAAACACTTCCATCTCCGGTGAGCTTCTTGTGGGCTCTTCTCTGAAGTGCTGCTTTAAGACTGGCGCTCGATCTTCCCTGAGGCCAGTTCAGGGCTCCCTCCTCCTGCACGGCCGCGCCGCCTCGCCTCGCCTGGCCTCGCCTCGCGGGCTCCATCTCCGGTGGGCTTCACATGGGTGCCCTCCTCGAGCTCTACTCTGAGGGCCATTCACACTGAGACCCTTGTTCCCCTCCAGCCACTCTATTGTAATGGCTTTTCTGGAACAATGCAACAAGGGAACGTCTAGCAAAAATTGGCACACCAAGTCTGTTTTTTTTTTTTTTTCAGCCACAATTTTTGATATTGTAGTATGATATGCTATGTATCTAGCAAGCTAACACTTGAAATCATCAAAAGGTACAGTACGTGACAAATTTCCACCGGCTATTTTTAACTGTGCCTCAAGTTTTAGATATTCAAATGAGGAATATATGAGGTGGCTTTAGGCTTCTCTTGGAGACCGCTCTCTCAAGCTGCCAGTTCTTGTTCTACCAGTCTCCTCTGTCATGAGCATCTCATGGGCACTCTCCTGAAGCACTGCTTTAAGCCTCTCTCTCTCTCTCTCTCTCTCTCCCTCTCTCTCTCTCTCTCCTTCTCTCTCTCTCTCTCTCTAATTTCACTTTCTTGAGGGTGGACTCATATTCACAAGAGCAGGACAGAGAACTGCAGAGGAAATGAGGGGCAGACTACCAAGCAAGTCCCCCTTCTTCCCTTTGCACTCTGTTCCCTTTCTCCCTCTCTCTCTCTCCCTCTCTCTCTCTCTCCTTCTAACTCAATTTTAATGAGAGCAGCAGTAGACCAGGAGAGGCAGAATAGATTTTAACAGGAAAATGGCGGGAAAAGAAAGGAACATGCATAATCACAGTCCTGTGGTTCAGGAATAGGAGGGTAAACAGCTAGAGTGCGAGAGAAACAGAATGATCTAAAATAAATCAAAACAACAGTGAAAGGTGAGAAGTCAGAGGCGTAGTGACTAGCATCATATGACACAGGGTCTTATAAATCAGAACGCATAGGGAGAGAGCGGTAGCTTTCCGTTGTAAATTGCCTGACCTGTGACATGCCTCTACTCGATTGGCTATTGTCAAATGGAAGCAGCTACGTGGGAGGGCGAACGTGGCCAGTCACACAGATTGTTTTTGTCATGATGAGTCACCTTGAGTGGAGAGAGGCCACACTGGGCTGGGTGGAGAGCACAGGATAATGGTGGCTATGTGATGGATGGAGACAGTGCTATCTTCTTGCACTCATGCGGTGGGGACACTTGATGTCAGGGTCTGGCTTTTTTTTTTCTTCACTGAGTTTTGTGACAGCTGCTTGAATTTATAGGTGATTACTAACTCACAACATCCAGTGAGAAGTATAGTCAGCACCTACAGAATGCAAGGAAACCCAATATGAAGGGCGAACATGAAAAGAGGCAATCTGTTTCTGTTCAAGCTGTATCTAGCTGAATCTTGCTGTATCTAGTTAGAGGCAGCCGTGGCCTACTGGTTAGAGCTTCCAGCTTGTAACTGGTTTGATCCCCGACCAGTCCACGGCTGAAGTGCCCTTGAGCAAGGCACCTAACCCCTCACTGCTCCTCGAGCACCGCTGTTGAGCAGGCAGCTCCCTGCTCTGGGTTAGTGTGTACTTCACCTCACCGTGTGCTGTGTGTGTTCACTAATTCACGTATTGGGATAAATGCAGAGACCGAATTTCCCTCACGGAATCAAGAGAGTACAGTATATACTTATATTTATAGTGTCTCTCAAGATGTACACACTCTCCTCCATAAACCTGATAGAACACACAGTAAGTATTTATGACTTTACCTTTCTATTTTACTTTTTACCTTTACCTAATGATTACTGGAAATTGTATTTGTAATTCTTTAGAAATAATGTAAACCAAGCTTATTAAGAATTAAGCTACGGTTCACTTTCCAAGACAAACATAGATTTGCGTGAGAAGGCAGAAAGTAAGACAAACTGTGATTTTGTGTTTCAGTCCCCCAAACACAGGCAGAGTATAAACTAGAAATGCAATTCCAAGGAATTACCAGTGCATGAAAATGCAAAAATATATAGATAGATAATGTAGATATGGTTACTAAGGTGTAGCTAGGGTAAACATGGTGGTTGCATAGTTTAAAGACAGTTGATGTGTGAAGGTAGACAGTTTAAAGCTTAAACATTCCAGTTGTAACTTAACTAATGATTTCTAAAAGGTATGATAAAATGTTATCTAACTATGTTAATTGTGGAAAGAGGAAACAGTTAACAGGATATGTAGTCTTCACAGAGAGATTGTATGCTTAAAGCCTGAGAGAGAGAGAGAGCTGCTGCAGGTGGGGCTGGCCACCTGGCATAAGATTCTAATTGCTTAACGATCCGACTGTGATGTCATAGAGGCCAATGTTAAGTCTATGGGGACATTTTTAATAGTTTTTAATTTATAGTTTAAAAAGTATAAAAGTTACAAAGTTGAAAAATACATAGCAGCATGCCCCTATTTAAGACCTACGTTGCGACGTTTGAATGAAGTTTCTAAGTTAAACGGTTCAAGCTGAATAGAAAAAATTAATTTGGTAAGCGGAATAATAATAACTAGAAATGCAATTCCAAGGAATTACCAGTGCATGAAAATGCAAAAATAGATAAATAATGTAGATATGGTTACTAAGGTGTAGCTAGGGTAAACATGGTGGTTGCATAGTTTACAGAGAGTTGATAGTGTGAAGGTAGACTGTTTAAAGATGAAACATTCCAGTTCTCACTTAACTAATGATTTCTATTCATGTTAAAATGTTGATTAGCTAACTTAACTGATGATTTCTAACAGTAATGCTAAACATGCTAACTATGCTAACAATGCTAAATTTGCTAACAATGCTAACCAGGTTGATTAGCTAACTTAGTTGATGATTTTTTGCAGTTATGCTAAAAATGCTAACTATGCTAACTAGCTAACTTGCTAGTGAGGACTTTTATTTTGAAACATTTGTTGCTAGGGTATCCATGGTGCCCACTATCAGGAAACAAGAAGTTACTGCAGTATAATCATGTTGGTTGCTATGGAAACGGTCATAAACACTTAATTTTAATGGTTGCTATGTTGGTTGCTAGGTACATGGAGGTTTCATGTAGTTGACTGGAGGCATAGTGGATGATAACTGACAGTTGGAATGGTTGAACAGTTCAATAGTTGAGTAGTTTCAATGGTTAAATGATTTAATAGTGTATTATTGCAGTGAGGACTTTTATTTTGAAACAGTTGTGGACAGAGGAAACAGTTAACAGGATATGTAGTCTTCTGAGAGACTGTATGCTAAAGCCAGAGAAACTGACAGTTGGTGCCCAGGTGGCCGGCCACCTGGCCTAAGATTCTAATTGCTGCCGTGATGTCATAATGAGCAATGTTAAGTCTATGGGGGAAATGGTAATAGTTTTTAACTAATAGTTTAAAAAGTAAAAAAGTTACAAAGTTGATATATACAAAGCCCACATCGCGTTAGTAAGATCTACGTAACACAGTTTGAATGAAGTTTCTACGTTAAACGGTTCAAGCTGAATTGCGTGCGTTAGAAGAAGAATAATAAGAAGATGAAGAAGTTGAAGACTAGGAAGAACAGTACAGTGCATTTTCATGCACTGTAATAAGAAGAAGCCTAGGAAGAACAGTATAGTGCATTTTCATGCACTATAATTACACCCATAAACTGTACATCAACATGCATTAGACACACTCTGAGCATCCTGTGTTTGTGAACAGAGCTGTGAAATCTGTATTTACACAGAACTGGGGCAAGTGAAGCCACAGCAGCTGGGTGTGGAATATAGGCCTATAAACATAGCCGCACATGTAAACAAGAAAAACAATGGCTACACTCTGCAGCGGCGACAGTGCTTTTCATGTTTTTATTGACATTTCATGTCAGACATGCCAGAAATCCAACTGCACTGCAAGTCCTGTGGGTGTTCGGCCCGATTCTAAAGTTTGTGTGGTCCGACAGAATCAGGGCTAAAATCAGGTCAAAATGGCTGCGTCTGTTCAGCTTTATGCCAACTGAAGTGGCCCCGATGGAGTGTTCTCTCACGACGTGACAGGCAATACCACCTGATGATGAGAGTGCACCTTGAGACGAGAGCACCTCAGATGCCACCCTGAGGTCAGACTTGGATATGTTCTGCCATGTAAGTCTGGCTCCATAACACTAGAGAGAAGAGCAGTGACTTGTTACTCAGAACTTTTCCTGGGAACCAGAAAGCTTAAAGGTCACAGAAACCAATATGATTTTGAGGGTTGACACTGCTGTGCATCTGAGACCATTATTGTCAGTTGCTGATGCTGAGAGTGTTCCTGGGAAAACAGTCAACAGCTTCCTGATGAGTGTGTTGTTCCGGGCCATCCACAGACATTTAGAAAAGCGGCTTCTTGCGGCTTGCACTCCACTCCAAAATGTCATTTCTGCAGGCAGCCGGTGCGGCAGGGGAGCACTCAGACAAAATAAAACGTGTCTGTATTCAGTCAACAGCCCAAGGAAAGCCACGGCTAAATAACTGTTTATTCAAATCCCTGCTTTCGCCGGGCCGCCGTTCTGTGGAGAACACTGGCGTCAGCGCTCTCCAAATCAGGGACACAGTTTATTCCCAAATTAAATATCTCTCACCCCGAGGCAGGACTGCGTGTGGGCTTGTGGGACGGGTTTCTAGGGAGCAGCTGAATCCACAAACAATCCAGCCCCAATCAAAGCCCGATCAGAGTCAGATCAGGTCCGGATTACTCTAATCCAGTTCATCAGGGCCAGACCCCACCTAATCCGGGCCAGTTCAGAACCGCACATGGGCCTCATCTGGACCAGATGCCCTACTGACTCAGCTGCCATCAACAGACGCTGGAGAAGACCATGCAGCTCAGCTTCTCCAAGCTCCCAGTTGCTAGCTGGTCCTGTGGCCCTCCCGCTCCTCCTGAAGTCCTGAAGCGTGTGTCGCCTGATTGATGAAGGCCTGCGGTGGGTGCTGAGTGTTTGCTTACTGGCGGCTGGCACAGATGAGGTGTTCACATTGTTCCCCGCAGAAAGGATGAAGGAGGTGATGACAAGCCTGCGCACAAGAACATGCCACAAGCCGAGCCTGCCAACACACACACGGTGTGAAAGCATCAACAGTAATGACCACTGGTGGAGAGTGATGGAAGAGGGGGAGTGTGTACATGTGTGTATGTGTGTGTGTGTGTGTGTGAGAGAGAGAGAGAGAGAGAGAGTGTGTGTGTGTGTGTGTGTGTGTGTGCGCCTGCGTGAGGGAGAGAGAGGCAGGGAGACTGAGGATGAGAGAGAGACAGAGAGAGAGCGAGTAGGATATTCTTTAGCAGAGAGTGAGTGCAGTGCATGGTCTAAATTGGTCTCCTGTGGTGAATTTGGATGTGTTAAATAGCAGAACAAATAGCAGTTCAAGCTTCTAACTGGCGGAGTCTCCAGCAGCACATCCTGATGGTCTGATCACGAGCCCCTCTTAAGAACACACGCTGCCTTGGCACACTCTTACACCCAATGCCAGGCACATATTTTATTCAGTGCTTGCTGCTCACAGGCTCGTTCTGTACCAAATACTCCCAATGCCTTCTCTGGCTGTCTCATCCCGGGTGACAAAATGCCCCCAACCCCCCACCATCCCCATCGCCCCAGCCCCGCGCTATGCATTATTAAATCTCTGGCATTCCTCCTACTCAAATGAGGACTGCTCTTCAGAGTATTCAGGCAGTTTGGATAATAATCTTGATAAATGCTTGCTGTGTGTATAGGGACATATATTATTAAGATCTTTATGGGTTTTGCAGTATTTCTCATTGATTGTGAAACCTGATGAATTTGCAGGGGACCATGTACAGCTATCTTACTCCTATCTTAATGTCTTGCTCCTGCTGTGCCTCCTACTCGACCCCCACTCTTATTAACAGCAATCCTGGGCTGCTTTCACCATACGATTATGCCAAACATGATGTCTATTCTTGTACTGTACATTCAGGCTTCCTGGGCTCTCCCACACACCCCTGACACCATTAGTTGTGAAATAGGTGCATTATAATGGCACATGAAAGGCTCTGTGTTGTAACACTCCTCGTCTTCTCATCACACAGTTGATGGAAGTGTTGTTTGTTGGTTGTGCAATGGGAGATTATACTCTGTGGAAAGTGCTGGCAGATCACTGGATGCGTGGCACGCAAGCATTGCCAGCTGTCAACATGGTCTCAGAGCACAACTTTGATTGGCTGGGAAAGAGAGGCTCCAAAAGAGGAGGTGTGTGTGTGTGTGTGTGTGTGTGTGTGTGTGTGTGTGTGTGTGTGTTTGTATTTGTGTGTGCAGCGGGGGTGAATCAGAAAATGTGATCAGGGACTTAGTAAGCAAATCAAGTGGTATGACACAAACAAACAAACAAACAAACAAACAAACAAACAAATACACAAACACATCACATGTCCACTCCATGCAGTGGTCACTCATGGGAAACGAGTAGGGATGTGGAGGGGTGTTGGGAGTGTGACAACAGAGGGCTGTGAATGTGTGTGTGTGTGTGTGTGTGTGTGTGTGTGTGTGTGTGGTGTGCACATGTGTACGTGTGTATGCGCATGAGTATATGTGTGTGCGTTTGTGCGTGTATGTGTGTGTGTGTGTGTGTGTGTGTGTGTGTGTGGGAGGGGAGAGGCCTGGAAGTCCACTGATCCGGCGCACCCTTGGCCTTGACCCCACGTGACCCCTCTCCATGGGAAGTGTTCTGCCGAGGAGATCCGGCTGCTATTGTGAAGTAACCGAGCTCGCTGGCCACAACCATTGTGTCCTCTTATTGTGTGCTCTCTCGTCAAACTAAATATTTAGAAATGATGAGCTGGCAACAAGTCAGATACTGTATCTTTTCTCTGACTGTGTCTTTAGTTAAGACACAAGAACAAATAAACACGTGGGTACAATTGGCCAGCCAGAGCCATGCACACAAACGACAGAGCACGGGAGGTGTTATTGCATGATATTTTCATATATTGAGATAATGTGCACTGATTTTTAGTAAATTGTGCTCTCATTTTTCTTCTTTTCATTTTATTAGATTGTGTGCTCAGCCGTTTGCACATTTTACCATATTGTGCTCACAAATGATAAATGTAAAATGTGCGCACGATTCATTGAGAACATAATTGAATGAAATCAGCGTGCTATTTAGTACAGTAATGGAAGTTCTTTTAGCCGACCTTGTTGCCTTATGATCTCTATGATAAGCAGAGCAGGTTAGTTCTATAGTCTCAGCCGTGATGCGTTGGCGTGCGTGCTGTGTATGGGAGGTTGCACTCTGGCTGCCAACCTGTCATGATCTGTTTGGAAAAAAATGTTTCAATGTAAAATGAATAATTTATGAAATACATTACTAGCGCAAGAAGAGGTAATGGAGAAAGAAAGTGTCTGTCCTTCAACTAGACCAGACTGCACAAGGTCCTTCAGATTATGTCTGTGCTAATTAACTCATTTTACTGACTGAGATGTGAAATGCTCTAAAATACCATTGAAAAGGGCACATAATGTCCCACAATGCAATAAGTATTTGTTCTCTTTTTTACTGAGTCATCATCCTGAAGTGAACTGAGAATAAATAGTGAGTCATGTCATGGACAGCCATTAAGAAACAGCCACAGAGAGATCAAGTGAATCATTTATCAACGTATTAGTTTCACTGGGGAGATATCCTGTCTGCACAGTCTCAGCCCACAGTCTGTCTGGGCGTTATTGTGCTTAAATCCGAGTCGAGTGGACACGCCATTATGAGCCCTGGGGGGCCAGAGTGCCGCAAGGAAGTGATCAATCAAAGGGACGTCCAGAAATTGGCTTTGACGACGCAGCTGTGCAGGAGGAGAAACGTTGTTTACGCAGGGGTCTTTGGCCGCATTCCTGCGTGCTGTTTCGACCGAGGCAGAAACAGACAGAGAAAACAAATGATGCTGCCTGGAAAACGAGAGCAGATGAGAGAGGTCGGAAATGAGCATGCAGATGTAATTGGAGAAAGAAAAAAAAAACTGGTTGGTAAATATTTTAAGAAGCAAGCACAGAAAAAAACATGAAGTATTATAAAAAAAAAAAGGTCAAAATCGCAATTAAAGCTATACCGTAGGGATGCAATCAAAGTCAATGCTCTCTGTGAGGCCTAAGCATCTCTCTCTCTCTCTCTCTCTCTCTCTCTCTTTCTCGCTCTGTCCCCTGGGTAATGTTTATTTTTGAGGCCACTGACTTCTTATCCCACATCGTCCATCATCTTTGCTTTGTCTGCACAATTAACCCCTTTGTTTCAATAGAAAACACAAAACAGATTGTGTGCATGTTTATAGGTGTGGGACTAAGGAGGAGAGGGGGGGGGGGGGGGGTGAAGCCAGCATGTGTAGTATGTGTATGTATGTGAGTGTGTGTATGAGTGTGTGCTTGTGTGTATGCATGTGAGTTTGTGTGTGTGCATGTGTTTGTGCATGTGCGTGTGTGTGTGTGTGTGTGTGTGTGTGTGTGTGTGTATGTGTGTGTGTGCGACAGAGATATTAAAAGATGGCACTGCACTGAATGATTAAGAGGGCAAGGGTTCCATTTTAATTTTGTACATCACAATCACAATATATACTGAACATACACAGAGTACAAGTCAGTTATTCTTCATTTCCAATCTCTTTCCCTCCACCCACCCCCTCGCTTTCTCTCTCCATTAACAGCTTCTAGATGGTGACCCCATCATTTCAAAATCAAGGCACTGGCTCCACTATGGAGAGCAAGTGTGTCCATGATGAATTACTTTGGTATTTCCATTAGAAATCCCCTTGCCCTGGAGAAGACAGGGGAAGACTGACTGTAGCCACGGGACTTTTAATCCACCATTATATAAAACCGAGAGTGAGACCCCTGCATTTAAATTAGAGCGGCGGTAAACAAGGCCCGAGAATAAGATTTATGGCACCAGCCAACACTCCTGTGGAGGAAATTCATCTTTCGAACAAATAACCCAATCTTTGCACACACAACGTATGGGCACAGCATTCCCTACTTTATTCAATGAATATTTGTCTTAAGAGGGGGTCACAGCTGTCTGCCGTTAGACAGGTCTGCCTTCCAAACTACACGCCCAGAAATATCTTCATATAGTCGGCCAGAGAAAATGAATGTATGGAGGACTTGGGGGGGGGGGAGGAGCGGTGAGACTGTCAGTGCGACGAGGCCTAAACTATGGCAGCTTGCACCAGAGGCAGACAAATACATTTCACTTGGGAAAGAGGACAAGAGAACCTAATTACTGACCATTAAGTTCAACCCAATTTAGTATTCATTGTAAGACCTTTCACTCCTGAAAGGTCACATGCCTTATTTCCTCCATCCATTAACATATGATGAAATATTCAGCCTTAAGTAACTCATGTGCAGTCTGTAGGTGTATGTGGTCTTAGTGACTCCTCAGTCATATTATTATTCATTTACCCCTTTCTTTATGGCGTTAAGGAAAGTATAAGATGATGTTCACACTAGACCATTTGGTCCGGAACTGAGCCCGTTTGGACCGATGGTTTGGTGATTTTTGCTAACGTGAACGCAGTCTACCAAACCCGGGTCCGCTAGCAAAACAGTGATCTAGGGTATGGCTCATTAGAACTCCGGTGCACTTTGAATGCTAACCGTTCCACAACCAGGAAATAAAAGGTAACACTTTACTTGAAGGTAACTACATAAGAGTGACACTGTCATGATACATGAACCCTAACCCTAACTCTAACAGCGGAGCTACACCAAGCATTCTGTTCGTGATGCTTATGCTGCAACAGTTATTAATCACTATTATCAGTGGAAGTAGCTACACCAGACGCAACAGTGGGGTGTAAGTTCGAAAAGAAATAGACCAGTCTTTTAATAGATATTTTACGTGTTGAGAACGCAACGCTTCAGTTACGTGCCTGTTGTAGCTCCCCTGTAACCCCAACCCTAACCCTAATTCTAACCCTTACCCTAACTTGTCATGACAAAAACCAAATGACACTTAATGACACTTTAAATGTCATAAAGGTGTATGACTCGTTTATAATGTTCATGACATGTTCATGACTGTGTCTTGTCACTCTTGATACCTTCAAGTGTAACCAAATAAACTGGTGGTTTTCCTAAAATAGAAGTAGTTTTGCTTGAAATAGAAGCTAGTGTTTATAACATAAACGGACCCAGTTCCGCAAACAAAAAGGTAGTGTGAACAGAGGCCAGCTGGGTCAGAGCTAGGCGGGAGTAATCACACTTGGGCATGGTCCAGTTAAACAGACCCAGTGTGAAGGCCACCTGAGATATTTTATCAACAACTGCCTCTCTTTAATGCCGGAAAGCACATTGATAGATGTCGGTGCATATGAAATATCAGAAACTCTTCCATTCTGAAACCTGAAGCAGTGCACAGACGGGTAAAAGTTCTGCCTGAGTAGCTCCATGAATCCCACACCCAGATGTTCAGGAATGCACACATCCATCCTCACAGGGGTACAGCTAAACCCTCACATCTCTAAATCAGTACAATCACCGAAGATTCCTTTGCTGTTTCTTTTTTCCCTGTCCATCCACACAAAGATTAAAGTCAACTTTCAGACTACTTCTGACTTCTTATAAAATTCTTGAGACCCATTAATATTCTCTGAGCCTGAGAAGGTTTGGAACACTCACAGAGGACCTCCCCGTTACCATGGATACTTACAGGGAGCCTGACTGGGAGCACCAAGGGCCTCCACTTGGTCCTTTCAGTGTTTTTTTTTTTTTTTTTTTATCATCTGCAGCGGGTGTTGCTATGTTGCTGTTGGCCTCTGGAGAGAGAAATGATTGAAGTTAAAGTTAACTTTGAAAACTCCCTTACTTAAAAAAAACATGCGTCTAGAAATCGACATCTTAGGGGTTTTGTCAGCACTTTCTCCACGCTGCTCCAGTAGCATTCAGAGCGACTGTATTGAATGTCCCTGAGCTTGAGGGAGAGCATGCGATGGCGCACACACACTTACTCAGCAGGAGGGGCCTCTGGACTCCAGGGGTGACCTGCCTCAACTTTAATAACGCGTATTAAAACAAACACAACTTGTTTTGTTCTGCAGTTTTGCTAGAACTTTAACTTGCCAGTGTCCCTTGTTAATAGCATGGACAACATATTCTTTTAATGAAAGATGATTTATATTCTGAACAAGAAGGAACTAGTGTCTGCTGCCCTCAAAATATGTGGACTAACATTTGGTAGACAATTTTATTATGCTTGTCATTCTGGCTGCTTGGTGCAACAATATTGTACAAGATGCCTAAGTTTGTTATAAATGATGTTTGTGTCACCGTCTTCAACAGCTGTGACAAAGGAAGACGGCTCACCTCTTGAGCGAGTTTCACCGTGATGGATTTGCACCCAAATCTGAGGTGCTGCTGCATGTTTCTCCAAAAAGGAGCCAGCATTTCTATTTTCTCTACCCAAGCTGTGCTGAGAGCCTCTGGTTGCAGATAGAGAAACAGCATGATGAATGCCACCGCAGGAGCCAATAACGTACTCCAGATCAGGGCTGTCTGAGAAAAAGACAAATAACAGAGAGACGGAGAGAGAGAGAGAGAGAGAGAGAGAGAGAGAGAGAGAGAGAGAGAGAGAGAGAGAAAATATGGGATCACTATTATTAGGTTATTCATCCTTTCTTCTCACCGTGGACATATGAAAAGGATTTACTGGGTATATAGGGTCTCTCTCTCTCTCTCTCTCTCTTTCTGTGTGTGTGTGTGTGTGTGTGTGTGTGTGTGTGTGCGCGTGTACCCACATTAGAGAATATTTGATCCACTGCCCCCTAGCTGGAAGTCCAGTATCCTACCCCATCCAACCCCATCCTCGCACAGGCAGGCCTAGGAGGTGATTACTGGAGGTTTTTGGGTCTATTTCCCCCCCAGACAGGCTTATGTAACTCTCACAGAAGTCATTTTATTAATGAAAGCACCTCCCATTCATCCACACTGTGTCAAAGGTCGGCCTGTGACCTGGATGTCTGGTAAGAGAAGCCGGTGCAATGCATCACTGCTATTAGAAAACAGGATTATATGACCCTCACAGTCATGGCCAACTGAGATAACAGAGCTCCACCACAAACAGGGCTTACGTAAAAGCATTAGCTAGGTGTATGGAACCTGGAGACTCAACAAAGCTGAATTGGTCACCTGGTAGCCCCGTTGTGCTACAGTAAGGTCACTCACTCGCACATGGTTGTGTGTGTATCAGGCAAGAACAGGAAAAACACCCACACACACCCACACACACACCCACACACACAAATATACAGTCTGATCTGATAGTCTGGCTACTTTTCTGGATGTCTGCACCAGCACACAGAAAGTGTGAATGAAGGAGTTATTATGCATTGGCTGTGCTGTTCAAATGGATTCAGAACAGTCATCTGATAACAAGTCACAGTTTCTTTAATCAGACCACTATTATGAGAGTGATCTGACTTCCAATCACCGCCACTGTATAATCTCCTACAGATGTTTGGTGTCGCAGTGCAGCCTTTTGTCCTGGCTGTCACAGTATCATACGATCAGCCTCCTTCGCCTTAACTGAATGAAAGCTATATAAGAGTTTAGCAGTCACTTTGGTTGTGTCTACATTGGGCTTTTACCCATTCTGTTTCACATAATTTGGGAACAGATAAAACAAACTAAGTGAGGGCTATCATTCTGTCTAGTTTTATTATGACAGCAAATTGTGTTTTCAACTGAAACTATCACCAAATATCCCACATTTTGAATTAGGGGTATACTCACAACAGTAATAATAATATAAGGCAACCGTTACTATAGTGATATGAGCCCCCACACTGACCAACAATAGGGAGGGTCGCTGATCATGTTGATGAATGCGATGTCTAAAATTCAGTGGATTACGATTGGCTGTCAGCTCTTCATCGTTCTTGATATCGCTCCGAAAGTGACCCCAAATGATATTGCTCTTCATGTTATTATCTGTATTACATGCAGTGTGAACCTGTATATCAACTAGAACATGCTCATGATCGGAGCCATGATCCTACCCAATCAGCAGTCATGCAGTGGAATACCAAGTGTTCCAGGCACACACTCAAATGGCAGGGACTTCCTCCATATCCTCCATATTATAAGTCAATAATGTAGCATCAAAATGAGGATTGCTTGAGGCCCTCCCATGAAGCCTTTATTTTGAGGTAAAAGAACTGCATTGTGCTGCTTTAAGACTGGAGTCTGCTATGTGTTTGTTCTCACCTGCATCTTCACACCTGGTTTGAACCTGGCGTTGGTACATTGGGCCAAGAACGGTCCACACGGCCTATTCTGGAAGTTGTTATTGTTGTTGTGCAAGCCCAGCCTTGCAAGCTTTGTGTGGAGCCCTGAGCAGCTCTCCAAAGCCCAGCACCATTCAAAGAGTCTAGCCTGGCTGTGGCCTGCCAGCCAAGGTGGGCAGCTGAGTCTGACAGCTCCGAGTCATAGAGAAGTCTCCTGTCCTCGGCCTGCCATCTTGCACAAAGAGGTTTCAAACCCGCCAGAAGCCCTTCTTTGAAGAAGTATAGATTTGCTTTCACTGTGACTGTGTGTACTCACGGATGATAATATGTCACAAATATTGTTTTACCCCACAAAAGATTTAAGATATAGAATAGGGTTGTGACTCACAACCCTATTCTATATCTTAAATCTTTTGTGGGGTAAAACAATATTTGGAAATGTAACATGTGTTTTTGCTCATATTGGAGTTATAGTTTGATCATCATTCACACAAACATTTTAAGAAATGCACTGATCCAGTGTTGAGCGCTGGTGTTAAATATTCTGGAATATAACTGCAGGGAGTGTAAATGCTTATCGTCTCTGAACCTTAATAAGAGAGACCAGGCTGAGGAGGAGATACAGAGGCCTTTCTTGTCTTAATTAAGTAACAAATTAATGGAGTGTTTGCTCTAATTAATCAGACAGATGGTCAGTGAGGGACCTCGGAGGCCCCAAGGTGAGATCAGCCAGAGAGAGGTGACGCATGGCCCCATCAGGGACCTGCCAGAGACATCACTCCAACACCTGCTTCAGAGACAACTCTCCTTTCTTCTCTTCCTGTATTAAATATCTCTGTCCTCCTCTTTTTTCTCCTCTCTCTTTCACTCTGTCTCTCTCAGGTCTTTATCTCCTCTTGTGTATCTACAAACGTAAATGAGGAGATGAAGAGGAAGGGAGAAGAGAAGAGAGAAGAGACGAAGGAGAAACAGTGAATGTCCCTGCAGCAGATGTTGTGACATTTCTCTTTTGTCTCTCTCTCCCTCTCTCTTTCTGTCTCTCTCTCTCTCTCTCTCTCTCTCTCTCACACACACACTCCGTCTACGTCTACGTCTTCCACTAGTGACTTAACAAAGATGCATGTACCATGCTAATGTCTTGAAACTGGGAAAAAAGGATTGTTTCCATGAATTCCTGCTCCAAGTCCCAGTGCACATGTATTTGTTTCGAAAAGGACCTTGAATACTTAGTTCCCACTTAACAGTGGGCGAGAATGAATAGGATGATGAGGTTAATCACCTGTCAGATAACACAAAATGGGCCTGGGAGTAGGAGATGGAAGTCTTTTTACACAAATAAAGCCGTTTCCCCGCGCGCTCCAATCTTGCCTTTGCCATGGTGACAATGTAGCACCGGTGTTAATTTGGTTCTTTTTCCAGAGCCTTCCTATTGTGCTCGGTGAGGGCAGAATATATTATAAAAACATCAGCATGACACAGACTTGAATTATGCATCACTCAGGTGGAATGGAGAGCCGCTATCTTCCGCTGACAGCCGAGCAACCCTGTAAGGACGATGTGCAGAAATAGGACGCACAGCACTCTTGCTTGCGCCGGACCGTCTGAGCAAAGGGGTCGATAGAGGTAAACAAAACAGAAAAAAAAACATGATGAAGAATAGAAAGCTGGTGCTGGAATGAATTATGCAGGCATGAGTAGGCTCCGCTGGTGGCCCGTGATGACAGAGCGGGAGATTTAGACTGGCACTGTACCACGGAGACGCGCACAAAAAGCCCGACATTCCCCTGCAATCCTGCAGCACAAATGGGATATGGATCGCAGGCAGATGCCTGTTATAGGAGTCATCGCACTGCTGACGAATGCTAATGTGTGTTTTACAGTTTGGCTTGAGGATGTTCACAATCCTTATTTTTGTGTTAAGAAATGTTTATGTCTGACTACATATCCAAATAAATGCAGAGGAAACCTCGCAGATCTCCTCAAGTTACATACTGTAGAGGAGACTAGCAATTGGACCCAACCCCTCAAAATAAAAAAGAAAGAAAGAAAAGAAAAATAAATTGAGCAGACATTTAAAGAGCAAATCCAGTAGGTTAAGCCCTGGGAGATTGGGCAATTTATTATAAACTGAGCTTTGGTATAAATACCAAAGTTCACAAAAATAGTAGAAGGGCAGACCAGAAGAGTTCACTTCAGGAAAATATGTCAATAAACAATAAACAAAATAGCACTGTTTGTTTCATATATATCTTGTAAATTGCAGACACATTACATTATATTGATTGTAGAGTTCATTTTGAGAATTTTAAAATGTATTAGTCTGGTGTGGCCACGCTACTGTTTGTCTGGAGAAGCTGTGGAGGTGTAGCATGTTGGGTCTTTTCTCTGGAGAGAGAAATATAAACCACAGACACAAATGAGATATTCATTACTGAAAAACAGTAGATTGGGTTTTTTTGACAGGCCAGCAGATCTCTCTTTCTCTTCCTTTCATTCTCTCCCTCATGGATAAAATGCTTCGCAAACACAAGAATATGTCTCTAACATCTGACCCGTCCTCTAGAGAGTTGAGTGTGACTGTTCTCTGCCATCGCCTCCTCTAGTAATATGTTTTTCTGGCAAAGGGAACAGCAGACACACTCACAGATGCAATCAGATGTCTGAGGCCGGTGGCTGCTTACATAACAGCAGACTGTGGTGTCGCTAACTGCTGTTATGACAGCACTGAAGTTTAGCAGTTAGCATTTTTCTGTCGATAACACACAGGGCACTCTATCTCTCTCTCTCTCTCTAAAAGTCTTAGAGGGCACTTTTGTCATGTAAAATTCTAAATGTACTTGGCCCTGTCGCTGGGAGATATGGTTTGAAAAATGTTCCACATTCTGTTTTCTTTCTTTTAGATGACCCTCGCAGACACAAGCATGTACTGAATTATTTGAGGAAGCTCTCACAATGCGTCTGATGTGCAAGTGTGTGTGTGTGTGTGTGTGTGTGTGTGTGTGTGTGTGTGAGAGAGAGAGAGAGCGAGACAGAGAGAGAGAGAGAGAGAGATAGAGAGAGAGTATTTGTGTGTGTGTGTGTGTGTGTGTGTGTGTGTGTGTGTGTGTGTGTGTGTGTGAGGGGGACTTTCACCTCATTAGAAATTTCAGCTAATTTAATGATGATTGGTTGGGAGTGCTTGGAAGGTGAGGTTGGCTAAGGGCGCTTTACCAATGAAGCAACTGACCTGCATCCTGGCCTACTGGTGCTCTTACTCACCAAATGAAGTTTCACTTTTCAGTTTTATTTGCTCTTTCTCCCAGGGTTTGTACTCTTTTATATCATGTAGGCCTACTGTATCTTGTAGCCTACATACCACAGGTCTGTTGAAGTGAATCGTTCTGTAAGGGAGTTCCCCTCCAGTTGATTCCAGGACTTGTGATGTTCAAAGGCAGCGGGCTGAATTGGTCATGTAGGCCTACTGTACTGTAGCAACCGGGACTCTCATCAGTACAAGTGTGAATGCCAGGGAATGCTTTGATCTTGTGGAATAAATGAAAGAGAGTGAACACAGACTGTGTCTCAGAAATGCTGACGCAAGACAGTGAATTATATTAAAGATTGTTATTAATTCTCTCTGATGGGCACTAAATAACAATGAGTCTTAACCATTGCAAGCTAAAGAAGTGACAACCAGCCCTTTGTTAGAAGACTGCTACCCATGATGCAACACTTCTTTCTCCACTTGGACTGATTAGCTCAACTTGCAAACAAACTAGCTAGCAACCTTCCCTTGCCAACCCAAACAATAGCACAGAGAGAGAGAGAGAGAGAGAGAGAGAGAGAGAGAGACTCAGCCAGGGAAGTGTTAACATCATAATTTTCAACAAAAATCTGAAATAAATAGATAAATAATAATAAAAAAAAACTGTCCCCTTGGTTTGCCCATCGTGTAGGATTGTCTAATCCTATGATGAAATCTCATCGCAAACACCATTCAGTACAGCTGGCCGGGATTATAGTTAGCTATTCTAGTATGTCTAAAACATCTGTTCCAGTCTTACAGCAGTGACAAACCTTCAATACGTTTTGGAGATAAATAGGTTTAGCTTCCAATTGTCTCAGAATATGCATGATTCTTTGATGACGTCTGCCTGAAATCCAATGTGTGATCCCCTTCCTGATTGAGGCCCCATGTGTCTGTGACATGGGTTCACTCTACGGGCTCAGTTGGACAGACGGGCTGTGTGTGTGCATACTGAATTTGATCCCAAAAGCCCATATGGAGAAGGCCAGGGAGGCCATACCGTAATCACGGCACAGGAGAAATGGCCTGCCAGTGACACACGCCATCCTTGCTGAACTTCGTCATATCACCTGCCCTCTTCAACACACAGCATCAGCTCATGCTAATCCAGGCCCCCTCAGGACTGTTTGTGACGGCTGAATGGTTTCCACCAGTTTGTCCCTCTCCCTTTCAATTTGTGAGCCTTCACACTCCAAATCTGCCAGATGTTAGTTGGTCAGTGCTGCCTGGTGCAGTTGGCAGGTCACAACTGGTCTCTGCACATTCAAATGGAGGACAAATGAGTCACTCTTGCTGGCAAGTGCCTCACAGGAGTGATATCCCACTGGAGGGGTGACACAGGTGGACACAGGAAATGGGCAGTGCTGCAACTGCAAGGCTGTGGATCGGTTAAATGAGCAAATGACTAATGAGGGTATGGAGGTGTTAGTGATTTGTGTATTATTATGGCCATGAGTATGCCTGAATAGGCCTTTGAGAGGAAGAGAGCCAAGTATGAGGGACTGGTAGGCGATTGTCGAAGCAGCGGATGGAAGACCCGATGTGACCCCATCGAGGTTGGCTGCAGAGGCTTTGCAGGCCAGTCCCTGTACCAGGTATTGAAGCGCCTGGGTGTGAGAGGGCTGCAGATGCGGAGAGCCATCAGGAGCATCACCGATGCCGCAGAAAAGGCATCCAGATGGCTGTGGATCAAGCGGGGCGATCCGTGGAAAACCAAAGCTACTTGGGCACAAGCTGGGGACTGATCACCTCCAGCTGGGTCGCCTGGGTGAGGGTGTCTGATGTTGAAAGACCCGAAACACCCGAGGACCCCAGGTTACATCACTGATGATGTGCCCAAGTTGCATCAGAAGATGTATGTAAGAACCAGAATGATTGTGTGTGTGTGTGTGTGTGTGTGTGTGTGTGTGTGTGTGTGTGTGTGTGTGTGTGTGTGTGTTAGAGAGAGAGAGAGAGAGAGAGGTGGGTTTGTGTGAGTGTGTGTGTACTGTATGTGATTGGCAGTGGTAGGTTTGGTTTGGAGGGCTCTGATAATAGAGGATTATGGCTCTGTCCTATATATCCATGCACAGGGGTTTGCCATCAAGGTTTGTGACACCTGTGGTAGTGTAATTCCAAGAGAATGAAACTGTGTATGTAAGAGGGATATTCAGCATCCTCCAGAGGAATATGCATGGATTCACACACAATCCATCAAAATCAGTATTTCAGTAGTCAGATCAGCATTCAAGGGACAACCAGTGGTGCATTGCAAATTAACATCCAAAGTAAATAGTTATTCTCTCTCTCAAATCTTGAGACACAGAGAGAGAGAGAGATTGAGAGAGAGAGAGAGAGATGCACACATGAAAATTGAGTTGAAGGTAAACTTTAAACTAGTAAATAACACTGAGGTAATATTTGACAGAGCTAATTTTTGAAAGATTTATCTATTAAAGTTCACATTCAACCGACAGAATAAAATGAAGAGAAAGGGTAAGGGAAGGATCTGTATTGGATCAGGCGATAACTATGTTAGATACAAACAGCTCAGCAAAATATTTGGACAGTTTACTTTTAATCAGGGTTAAATTTATGCAAATACTTTCAACCACTCCACACCGCTCTCAAATGGAAAGAAAGTCCCGGGCTTAATGATTTATTTGTGTTCATATTAAGAGGGAGTTTGCGGGAGTAGAGTGGCAACGCAGTAAGCTGGTTCAGTAGAAACGCGTGGGGGGGCAGATGAGATTTAAATCATCTCAGCTGCACACTAACAATGCTGCGAGCGCACGTCATTAGTCCAGTCCTTCCCCCTGCTGATTTGCTGGCCTGAGTTTTAATTAAAAAAGCAATCGAGCAATGGGGCAGAACGTGGAGCATCAGTGCTTTTAGAGATCGAGTCGTCTCCTAGCTCCAGATTGGAGGAGATTCCACGAACAGCTTTTTGAGTCAGCCAGATTCATCAGTGGCCATTGACTGAAAAAAAAGGAACCGATATGCAGTACATCAAGTATTCCATTACAACTTCCCTTTCCATTGGCTAGCAGCATTCGTTTGTTTTGATGGCAATGAAATGATGTCACCCCCGTGCTGACCCTGCGCATTCCCACGAAAATAGCTCTGCAGGAACTTCTCTTCGCTTCGTTTGTGTTTGTGGAAAATAGCAAGAACACTGTGTGCTTTGCATGCAGGCCATCCATTACCCCCCCAAAGCGTTTCATCCATCTCTATTGTCTGCCCACTCACTCTGCCTCATACCTCTAGCCAAAACTTCATAATCAAAAGCATCAGGTCAGTGTGTCTCCAACAGATAGTCGGAGAACTAAACCCACAACGGCTCCCCGATGCAATCCATCAAAGCTGGAATCTGATTCAAGCCAGTTGTGAGACTGGCAGCCCATGGTATTTTATTTCTCTTTCACTACCAATGAAATACCTCAGTCTCAGGTTCCTCTGGCCCGATGTCAAATATATAGTGCATCAGCACTGAGGATACTAAAGCTCTATTTCCATTCATTTTTAAACTCTTTTGGCAAGGTGTTGATTTGTTTTTGCACAGAAACAAGCTCATAAGAATGAAAAACACAAACACTGTGAATGAGTTGTACACACATTATGACATTTATCACAACACGCACACACAAAAACATTTAAATCATTTTATCTGGATCATGACACAGCAGAAGAATACACACACACACACACACACACACACACACACACACACACACACACACACACACACACTCACACACTGAGAGCGAGAGCGAGAGAGCGTTAAAAGTAATTTTGGAGCTCTTAAAATGTATTTTGTTATTCAGTGGTTGTGTTGTTACGCAATGTTAGCTGCAGGCCCCGGCCGCTCTCTCCCCTCCCCGCCCTGCACAGGGGCCCCGGGGCAGCACTAGAGAGCCACATTCCTGCAGCATCACTCCTGCACATCTCTGGGGACGGCCAGGGGACGACCAGGACAGCCTCGCCTTCTGAGCCTCCACACAAGTCTATTTCAGACGCTGCAGGAATGACCGGACACATACACACATGCATACACACATACATCACACAAACTCTCACACACACCCACACACACACACACACACACACACACACACACACACACACACACACTGAGAGAGAAACACCTACACACACACACACACACACACACAAACACACACACAGAAGCACACCAAAACACCCACACCGCACACACACAAAACTTCCACTTCTCACTGCATGTCCAGACAAAGTACATATACTCCTATGTGACCGCAGCGAGCTCCCCCATTATACAGGTCTCTCCCCTGCACTCTCTCTCTGCCTGAGACCATTTCAGAGTTGCGCCGAGTGAAAGATGCACCGACAAATCTAGTGTGAGCCAGGTCAACAGCACAGTTCCAGCCCATGCAACATTCAGATAGCCTCCGTGTGTCTGTTGATAGACGGTCGGGTTTGGGTGCAGCAGAGACTCAGCGTAGCCCCGGGCACATCTACACTGAGGAGCGCAGAGGTCAAGAAAACAGGCAAACAAACAGAACAGCAAGACTGCACCAAACAAGGGAAGAGATACAGAAAGTACTATAGGCTGCCAGCAAGGAAGACTCGTATAATTACAAATTAAACAGGGGCACATAAAAATAGTGTTACTATAATTCAACTGGAGCAACAACATAACAACATGGGTCAATACCCTGGGAGTAACCCATGAATCTGTGTTTTACCATAAAGGACTTTGAACAGATGCTGCCTAATGAGCACATTTTATTCACTTATTTATGACCCTCTAAAGCAAAACAAGTCGGACGATATGGGGACATAGAATGTGTGTGCTGTAAAAGGTTGTACATTTTGGCATAATTTCACAGCACAACGGCCACACTTTCATACTGTGAATGAATTTTTCAGGAATGCATACCATATGTACGGGATAATGGACGACACGCCGTGCGGTTAGTCAAAGTTAATGCTCGCTGTAGACGGTGATACGGCCCGACGCGAAGTGGAGGAAAAGAAAAGTGAACTTTTCCCTCTAGAAAAGTGAACGTGAAAGTGAAAGTGAAAAGTGAAGCAAGAACAAGTGAGAAACATGAAATGCTTAAAATTCTCTGGACATACACACGCCCCCTCAAGCACTGGTCAGCCATGCCTCCTGGCTATAAGATGGCTTCATTTTTTAGATGTTCATCAATGCAAAACCAGCAAAAAGACCAAAGAGACGGTGAAATATGCACCCCAAAGCTGTAGGGGGAGCTCTGTAGAGAAAAGTGAGAAATCAGCGAATAAATGACTGGAATTACAGAACGGCCCTTTAACAGGCAGGTCCACCTGCTGGCAGCCCAGTTCTGCTGCTGTGGAACACGTGTGACACTGTCCCGTGTGTCAATCAAAGTGCCACTCCGCCTGCCGACCCCAGCGGATGTTGCCTATGTTGTTGATGTGGAACACTGTCCCGTGTGTCAATCAAAGTGCCACTCCACATGCCGACCCCAGCGGATGTTGCCTATGTTGTTGATGTGGAACACTGTCCCGTGTGTCAATCAAAGTCCCACTCCACATGCCGACCCCAGCGGATGTTGCCTATGTTGTTGATGTGGAACACTGTCCCGTGTGTCAATCAAAGTGCCACTCCACATGCCGACCCCAGCGGATGTTGCCTAGTGTTGTTGCAGTGGAACATGGGTGACACCATCCCGTGTGTCAATCAAAGTGCCACTCCGCCTGCAGACCTGCAGTGGATGTTGCCTATAGTGCAGGCTAACGTTCAGAGGAGTTTTAATAGCAAAGTTGTCACTGCTATGAGAAAACGAACGTCAAGGCTTGAACTCATATCTTGCACAGCCCTTTCACAGCCCTATTTAAGTCAGTGCATAACCTGAATTCTTGTTGTGGTCACCACTATCATATCAGAAGTTGATTACTGAATGCAGCACAAGTGACTGTCAGTGGACACAAAAGGATGTTCGATAGTTAACTTGTACAAATGTTCTCCTCACAAGATGGCAACAGCCAGAATAATAGTAAGTTAATGTACTGACTGCACAAACAGACCTTCCTTTAACCTTTCTGTACACTTACAAAGTCAAACATACTTCATTAATTGCCACACTTTTGTGTTTGTTTTAATTTGTTAAATTATTGTGTAATTACCTGCTGATACCTTGTTGGTGCAAACTGCTAGGTCTTGATTTGGGTTTCTTTGAGTTAAAGGACAGTGTTAGAGTCATGTTACAGTTTGAGGTTTACTGACTGATTGACTAACAACAAGGCACTGTGTTTCAATCCCAATACATTTGACACTCGTAGTTTACTGACATATATTCAAATTGTGCATTATTTTGTGGAGTGCCTAAAAAAGGTGACCAAATAAATCTTGATATAAAAGGACAGGAATAAATTATCAGCACGCCTCCCTCATGTAAACTCAACGTAGTGTGTTGTTCTGAGGGCCTGAACACACCTCACTCGTCTCAGTTTGAAATTAGCATAGCGCCGCCACGGGGCATTACTGGTACAAAGTCTCTCTCTGTTGCCCTTGCTGACAGTTCTTTACTGGTTGTCCTCAGAAGCCAGTGACAGGGATGACACAGCGAGCTGGGGGGGTTGAAATTGGCCTGCGCATTGTTCCTTTGATCACAAACACTGGTGTGATGACACTGAGCTTACCTTACTATGAATCGCACCTCACTCTGCTCCTCGGGCTCTTCTGTAAAGCAGGCGTTGTTTCGGAGCATTCTGGTGAAAACACACACACACACACACACACACACACAAATCCAAATGAGCTCACAAGTTGTGGTATCTTATGAAATGTATGTGCAACACTATGTAATAGTTTCTAAACCTCCTCTTGCAGGAGAGATTATGTAAAATATTTCTATTCATATCTCTGCTGTGTTGCTCTGATATGAACACAGACACCTTCAACTGGGAGGTAGGATCCTGTGGGCTGTAACGCATGGGCTGTAACGCATTTAGAGAGACGCCTATGAAATCAGTGGCCCCGAGGGACATGCTAATGCCATCAGTATGGTAAAGTCATGACTAAATACAGGTGATAGGCAATCTCCTTTCTTCCTTTATTGCAGAAAATCAGAGTCACAACTGAATTATATCCTGTGGGAAGCCATGTCCATGAAATGATTAATCTCCGGAAATAGATCTCATCTTACTCACTGAATGCATCTAAATGATTGTGTGTGTGTGTGTGTGTGTGTGTGTGTGTGTGTGTGTGTGTGTGTGTGTGTGTGTGTGTGTGCACACTCGCTTTTGTGCAGTATAATACAGCATAATGTGAGTCTGTGCACGGGGGACTGAGTTTATTAATTAAGCTCCTTGACACGCTAACTTCGCCTTTGCATTTGTGGCGACTGGTGAGCAGTGTCTAGCAGGAAGTATCGACCTGCATGATGAATTGCTGCCTCACCTGATCCGCTGCCTGTGGGGCTTTAGTTGTAGACTCAGCTTGTGCAGTAGACATGTCATCACTCTCCAGGGATGGAGATGAGCACAGCCATGAGGCAGTGGCACACCACCCTAGACCATGCCCAACACAAGCAGGCTGCAGTCTCTGGAGTAGTCTCTGGAGTGATTAAAGCACGTTGCAGTCTCTGGAGTGACTGGTTGCAGTCTCTGGAGTAGTCTCTGGAATAGTCTCTCTGGAGTGGCTAAAGCACGTTGCAGTGTCTGGAGTGGTCAGAAAAGGTGCCTGCAGGTACACACCACTCACCTGAACGCTAATTGAAGAGAAAGATGTGGACAAACTCCAACAACTCCATCCAACACACACCAACAAATGCAGACTGCCTCTTGTCTGCGCAGTCATCTGTGCTGAAATGGACTTATTTGCTGCATGTATTATTTATGATGTTTACAAATGAGTACACAAGCGGAGTATTCTTTGATATAGATATTATGAGAATACAAATAGTGGATGCCTCTGAGGAGATGAAGCCAGTGTAAAACAGTGTGTTATTCCATGCAGAGGTTTTGCATGTATAAACAATGCAATGCAAATAATAAAACACACCCTCCTTAACCTGAATAGAAATGATATCCTGTGCCAACTCCATCTACAGGTGCAGCTGTGCTGCATACAGCAGCTCCAGTACAGGATTCCCATTCCAATTTGTTGTTCTCCATATACATTAGAGAGAATATGAGCTACATGTCTATGGTTGAATATAGCTATACGGATCACACTGTTGTGCCCGCAATAATATTACCAGAAGAATATTGGTGATTCTCACATGGTGAGATGTGCATGTGTGCATGTATTGATGTCATTTCTTGACAGAACAAAGTTCAAGGCAATGGAATCCACAAAGGCTCTGAATTATGCTGGACCACATTCCAAAACGCAATACAATTCATACAAATATGAATAATTCAGGTTCAAAACATGGGGCTATTTACAATGTCTGTTCTCAGCACCACTTGAAGACCCAACTCCAAAGCCAGCCCACACAGGATGGAGTGGAGGCACAGGCCGTGTTGTGGTATGCCTTCAGGTCCTGCTGAGCTAAATAAATCATGCATGAGGCTCAACGCCAGGCTGGTAGACTAGGGCTGATGTCGGAGTACAGCCAGAGCACAGTTCACAGGCATGGGTGGTTAACCTGTAGAGATAGTGTGGAGGAGGCATATACAGAACATGCATGTGGATGTGTGCGGAGGGAGGGCCTCATGCATGGATGCTGGCTACCTCAGCTCAACTCTTTCTTTTTCTGTCGTTCTGCATTTACCCACAATCCTCTCTTTCCCTTTTGTACACGTTTCTTTTCTTTATGTTCCGCTTTTCATCACTTGTTGCCTAGAGCTGGGTCTTTTCATACCTTCAGCTCAAGGACGGCAGGCCTCGTTATTCAAGGCCGGCTGCAGGAGACTACAGCACTGAATGGGCCGCAGTGCTGTGAATGACCAAACAGCACGCGTCTCTCTCTCGCCACTCACCCTCAGGGACATGGAGATCACAGATATGCTCGCACACCTTGTTTCAGTGCACTTCCCCATCATCTGACGGCAAGCACCAACTGTTCTCACAGACTCTATTGACTTTTCCCAGCCAGTACAGGAGTCAGATGACTTTGTTTAAACCTTCATTTGGCTAAACAATCACCCAGCAGAAGCGGGAGCCCGAGTGTCCGGGCTAATTTGATTCCCTAATGGGGACCTTGCCAAGCTGGGGTGCCAAACGGGGCCAGGATGAATCTATCATGGCAGTCTGACACCTGGGCACCCTGTTAAGCCAGTCTGCCGACGGAAGGATGGGTCCTCATTGCAGAAACCTATCAGGTGCACAACACTAATGCATAACCCATCACATGCTCCGGGGCCCGGCAGAGCTGAGAGGCCTGTCAATTAAAACTAATTGTTTATGTGGAGAGGAGCAGAGAGAGGAGAGGAGAGGAGAGGAGAGGAGAGGAGAGGAGAGGAGAGGAGAGGACTAGAGCAGAGAGAAGCAGAAGAGTGCAGAGAGCAATAGAGAGGAGAGGTTTTTTATTTTGGTCCCGAATCATTTGGAAAGAGAAGGAAAAAAACCCCATCTGTAGTGTATGCATTTATATTCATTTTCACGTGCTGGTGTGGGGGTGGAAAATTCCATAGCCACGGTGGGCATGCTGCTGACCGCGTCTGGATCATTTAAATATTGAAATGTGCCGTGTCCTGCACCGTGTCCTGTACCGTGTCCGGCACTACTGTCCTCAGGCGGCTCCGCTCCTCTCCGCTCTCTTCATCGGGCAGAGTGCCAAAGCAAACCTCATGGGGATCAGGGGAGGCCATCCACTGTTTTAATTTCTGTTTTCTTTTACAGTTTAAATGAACTCGAGAGCTGGTATTAGTCTTTGGACGGGCCTCCCTTGTGTAAATAGCTCGGCTGCGCGGCGTGGCATGGGGCTCAGAGCAAGACAAACAGCATCTCGTCGACCCCAAAGCCCTCCCTCTCAGCGTGTGACAGGCCCGCTGTACATTAAATGCCCCTCGGGGGCAGGAACATATCGTCTTTATGGGAAAAGAGTGGGAGAGAGAGAGAGGAAAGGAGAGAAACAGACAGATTGACAGAGAGGTAGAGAGGGAAGGAGAGAGACAGAGAGAAAGAGAGGGATAGGGAAGGAGAGAGACCGAGCGGATGAAAGGGAGAGGGAAGGAAAGAGACAGAGGAAGAAAGGGAGAGGGAAGGAGAGAGACAGAGGATGAAAGGGAGAGGGAAGGAGAAAAACAGACAGGCTGATAGAGAGGAGGAGGGACAGGAGATGTTAAAGGATGTTTTAAGGCTGGACAAAGACAAGGTAGAGTTCACTGGTAGGAGTTTATTAGAGCTATCCTCAATGTCCAGGGGCCAATTAAGGCAGTCCGGCCTTACTCAGCCTTCGGTTGATGTGAGTGGGAGTAGCAGTCTGGCTCCCTCTCTCAGTTTAAATCACTCTAGAGCATTATAGGATGCTTGTACAACTGAGCCCAGTTATCCGTGTTATTGGATCCGCCCAAGACAAACATTGATTTGTTTGATTGAAAACATGCTGTGCTGTTCACATGCAAATGCAGAAGACAAATACGGAACATCCGTGATGATGTTTCACTTGGTTGGCGAGGCGAGGCGCCAACCAAGCGACAAAAAGTACACTCGCTCACACCTTTTGGTCACTCCAGGACTTGTTTACAATGTTTTAACATTTCACTGTTCACACACTGAGTACAGCAAGAGGGGGTGGTCTGGGCACCGCTCCCAGACTGCGTGTTAAACCTGATAATGTCTGAGATGCTGTTTGTCTGACTGGAGGAATTCCAGAAAGTTCCACGGGCAGAGGCTAATTTGGCTTAAGCTGCTGAGATGTGGAAATTGCGCAGAGAAAAGTGAGCAACAGTGAAAAACAACAGTGTAGAGTTGTACTCACAGAGTGAGCAAAGCTACATGAGAGGCAATCCGTTTTGGTGATTGAAAAAAGCATTTCATTTGAAATGTTCTGTATTAGATGAATATGAGTTTTGTTTCATCATGGAAAGACATCAGAGAGAACCAGAGGAACAACATTGGTTTTACAGTGATTACAGCTAATATAATGTGAGTGCATGATTACACACACATGTGCATGCACTTTATCAGATGATATTTCATAATGCCCTCTTCACTCACACACACACACAGGCACGCACATACTAACACACACACACACACACACACACACACACACACACACACACACACACACACACACACACACACACACACACACACACCACGCACACACGCACGCACGCATACGCACACACACACACACACACACACACACACACACATACTTCAAATGAAGCATGTCATCAGCCGTGACCTTGAGCAGCCAGGGCTGAATAAATAGACATCTAACATTTTAACGGCTGGAACATTGTTTTTACTGCCTTCTTATTCTACGGCTTACACAAGTCAGGTATTATTTATCCATAGGCACCCAAAAACCAAAACTGTCATTAGGTTTAATGGTCAGCAGTAGTCACTCTCAAGCACAAAAAATGTCTCGCCCCCAAAACTTTCCATTTAAACTGCCCTCTCCCATACAAGATCATGTATTTTCATCACCCGCTGCTTTATTTAGCTTATGTCTCTATGCCAGGCCTGGTTGATTACAACAGAGAAGATGGAAACTATCACATTGACTGAACGGCCCAGTGGCTCAAAGCTAAACTAAATGCGGCGTGTGGAGTGAAGAAGCCTATTGGTTCTATTTGGAGTTGTGGGTCCAAACGCTGGTAGTGGCTGGCCCTCTGACTGCCATTAGCTGCCTCATTTGTGGTTGAAAGAGCTGGTTGGGGATGTGTGGTGCAGCAGGAGGTTAGGGAGGTTACAGGAGACTGTTTACTCTGAGACAGTCCTCCATGACCAACTGTCACGACAGCACACTGCAGCCAGGACACAGAGTTCTGCTGGGGCCGTAAGCAGGAGCAGACATGCTGCGGGATAACATCATGGCAGATGCCAGCTAATTCTGCACTGTACAGACCATTTATGATGACATTACTCCATTACTGAACTATCAGTGAACTCTCGTTAATGTCACGTGCTAAGAATTCCCATAATGTTTGACGACATGAGAGCTTACAAGCGGTTGCCTGGATAACAACAAACATTCCAAGAGCTGCGGCGGTGATGTCTTATAGTTGTGCTTCAACATTGTTCTCTGATTACATGTACTCTGTCATAGTGGATTAGGCCATGACAGAATATGCAGCATCGTACATCTTGAAGCCATTCTGGGATGATGTTATGCATGTTCAGAGAAAAACCTCAGCTTCTATTACAAAAACAAATGGTTATATATTAAGCAAACTGAATAAAGTCTAACATAATAAGGGGGCATTATCATAAACTGTAATACAAACAAAATGGTAAAATTATCATTGAAGCAGGGCTTACCAGAAGGACATTTTGATAGAGAACAGAAAGGGGTACAGGAGCACAGGAACTGATTTTATTCAGTGAATATAAGATGCTGAGAGTCAGGTGCTTGCACATGAGAGAGACGTTTTTTCAGACACATGGGGGCTGGGTGAAATCCAGGCATTTGTGCACCCCCTCACCCCCTACACCCCACCCCGGGAGAAGTGTAGAGAAGCAACAGAGGAGAGGTCACAGCCAATCAGTCATTTTGTGGCTGCCTCTCTGTTCAGCTCGTCTTGTCTATCAGACATGCTGGCACCATCCAGCATTCATCATAGTTGTGTACAGCTGTGGCAGAGATGCTCTCCGTGTGTGAATGATCCTGTTATGTTACGAGTGTTTCCAAAGTGTTTCTGTTTCTGTTGTGGCAAGTGCTGTATGTTTGCAAGCATTTCCTCAATTTGCAAGGCTTTTTGACGCAGCTGTGTGTTTGCCAAAGCTTTTTGTCAGGGCTTTGTGGATGTTGTGATAGACAGCTTTGGAATTGAAGAGGAGATCCTCACAAGGCACTCATAGCTATGCTCTTTGGAAACCCATTAGGACACATAGGCCTTCTAATTATCCCACTATCCACACAGGCCTGGCTAAACAAGCTGCTGATTGTATCTTCCCTGTCAAATTGTTTACCAACTACAAAAGAGAATGAAAGAGAAGACATAGGAAGGCCTACAGTAGATTGAAAGATGGAGAAAGACACTCATTTTATGAGAAGAGAAATGCTATTATTCAGCATCTCTCGCAAGATTGTTGCATTTGTTGTTGTCAACTTGTATTCTTTGACAACTGCCTTGGTGGTCTGATCCAGGTCTGATGCTCTGCAGGTCAGGGGACTCCATGCTTTTCTCCTCAAAGAGCTACTTTGACAAAATGAACATGGCCAAGAGCTGCTAATGTTTTATAGGCTGTTAGTTTGGGGATGGAGCTCCAAGACAGCTTTGAAGACAGAAGAAACAGATTATTTTCAATGACTTTTGCGTATTCTCATTGCCTTGATTCTGATGTGATTTTCAAGGCACTCGTAGTGCTTTACAGTGAAGGGACAACCTCACTAACCACCGATGTGTATCACCCACCTGAGGATGATGCCATTATGCACCAGAGCACGTTGAATGAGCCAGGTTGTCTAGGGATTGTTTTTGACCACTGTGTGTCAGGACCTCGGTTTAACATCTCACCCGCAGGATGGCAATGGGATTCGGTTGTTTGGCCAGAGGGAAGATTGCCACCTACAAGCCGCCCATCAGCACCACTTCCAGGAGCTAGTTTTCCCTGGAGGTGCCAATCAAGCTCAAACCTTAGCTTCAGTAATTCAGCAGAGACATGGTGTGCATTGGGCTGGCTGCTGGCCACTGTTTATGTGTTCAGTTATAAATGTCGGACTCTTGTATTTCTTTGTTAACAGTCTTAGGATAGGGAGGATACTACTTTTTCCGACTACATTCTCCATATAAACTACCAACAACTCCATGGATGTATTCTGTGTGAGAATAAAAAAGGCAGTGTTACTTCACAGATCTGGATGACAAGCTCAAGCTTGTCCAGGGCACCTCCCGCATGAACTGTAATGACCAGAGACATGGTGGGGCGACCATCTTCATTATTTGGTGTGATCATGGAGACACTGGACTGGCAGAACAATCCCAGGACCGTTCACACGTGTCACAAAACCCAACTCCAGACGTGTGCAGGAGTGAGAATGTAAACACATGCCTGTCAGCAGCAGAGGAAACAATCTCATCCTGTGCCCCGAGACACTCAGCCGACGAGCGGGCTCATCTGAAAGCCTAACGTATTTTTATGTACCGAGAGATTTTAATTTAGATTTGCAAAGGGGGACCATCAAGGACAATGACTCGTCCTTGTTTATCTATTAAAGTGCTTTCTATTATTTCCAGGGTCTGTTTTTACTAGAAGAAGTCAACAGAAGTGCAGTATCTCTCCACCTATGAGTGTGTACAAAAGACTAGGCTGCTTCTCACCGGAGGACGAGGGATGGTCTGGGTCTGAGAGAGGCATATTAAAGGCTCATTACAGCACGGGCGGCCCGGTCTTGCCTCCACTGTTTACTCTGCAGTGGGCGGTTAATGACGCAGGCTATTAATACCTGCTGCTGTGTCTCAGGGTTGATGAAGAGAGGGAAGTACACATCATCTGCATGTGTAAACCCTGACTGCTATACAGTATATCCACTGATCCAACTCTGATCCAACCACATCGGGGTTTACTCAAAATCAACATTTTCATATTTTTACACTTTAACTGGAACTCAACTGAACTAAAACTGCCTGGACTCTTTTGTGAGTGATTAGAAGTATGCCTAACCTGTGGCATGCCATAGTCAAACTGTAATATGTGTTTCTTGAGCATTGGGCTGTTTATGGCATTTGCCAACTTTGCTCTACAATAACATAAAGAATTTAACATCTTGTGTTCTCTTCCCGTTGAGTTGACTAATTGGAGAGGCATGAGCGGCAAAGAGAGCCAGGCTCAGAGTGGAGAGACATGTCTACACCACAGCGGGAGTGGCCGGAGATTCATGCTGACGTACAGTAGGAGGTCAGGAGCGAACTTCAGCGAGCCCTGAGAAGCAGATTTGGAGTCCCTTTTGACCAGGGCCACTGCCTGTGAGGTAAGGGCCAGAGACGAGGCTGGGTAGAGACTGGCTGGGTAGCCAGAGCTGGTGGTCTGGACGCAGTGCATCTGTGCATGTGGGGCTGCTGAGCCGCCGTTGTTGCCGAGGGAACTGAAGTGGGCTGTGTGGTGGTGTTCTGCTCTGGTATTGTGTGGAAGAAGCTTCAAACAAACTGAACCGGAGTAGAGGAGGCGGTTGTTTGGGTGTTTTGGTTAATGACAAGTATAAGTTATAAAGTATTGCCCGTTGTCAATCTACTGCCTTGTTTGACACAACACCGGGATCTGGTACTGGCTGTAGCTCACTCTCCTGAACCAAGCGATGTCACGTTTGAACATGTCCACTGTGGCTCACTGCTCTCCATGCCTGGGGAGATTGGTTCAATTCAATGACGTTACCAGAGGTGAACTCCCACTGGTTAAAATCTCTTGTTCTCTACCGAGGTTATACGTCCTGTGTATCCCAAATTCCTGTATCAAAAAGTGAACTGAAATTGAAAACAAAAACAATGTGTGATTTTGTTTGGATGCTCAGAGATTAACCTCTGGCGTCTCCACCTGTTTTTGTATTCTAACCTCTGGCCGTGGCGTGTAGAAGCGCTTGAGTGTGTGTCCCGCCCAGCAGGCCCCACTCTGCTGCTACAGGAGCTTTTATGAGCGCGGCGGGGAAGATGACTGGAGAGGGGATGGTTGTTTACACTCTGTTTTTAAAGGTGAGTAGTGAGCACACAGGGAGAGGAGAGGAACTAAAGCTCAGCAACCACTTCACCCACAGCAGGAAACTCTGAAATGAAACGGAACACACACGCACACACACACACACACACAGACACACTTTCTCTCTCTCTCTCTCTCTCTCTCTCTCTCTCTCTCTCACACACACACACACACACACACACACACACAAATGCACTTACACATACACATCCATAGATGCTCACAATCACACACACACACACACACACACACACACACACACACACACACACACACACACACACACACACACACACACACGCACACACACACACACGCACTTGACTCAGTCAAGTCTACTTACAGGTTGACAGATTCTCTGCATTGTCAGTGTGAGTGAGATCTTAACTCTTGTATGGGTCAGACAGCCATGAGACCATTGGCCGGTATTGACCAGAATCTGATTCATCTGAGGAGCATGTTTGGACCAGGAGCAAAGTAATTAGTTTCAGAGGGAGAGGAGTCCTTGTGTCTGAGGGTTGTTATGGACCGAAACATGGTGTACCTGTCTGGGGTGCCTTTTTTATTTTGCTCTCAGCTGGGATCTTACTTCAGTTATGTATTGTAGTGTAGTGCATTGTATGTGTTAAGGAAAGGGCCAAGTAATCACAAGGCTGAAGGCCAACACAGTGAATACATATTGAACAAAAAGGTGAACACAGGATATTAGATTTTGCCCCTATTTCTCATGAGATGAAGTAAAATAATGTAAGATACAAAATATCTATTTGTTAAAAAAAAGAAAAAAATCAGCATTTGCGAGCACTTCAATCAAACTTTTCGCTGTTTTGTGTAGCATTTGTAGTGTTTGTGGTTACAGTAATTGATCCACCACTCCATACAGATCCTCAGCCAGCTTCTCACGTCTTTGTGTTTCATTACTCACTTCCGCAGGCTTATACCTCAATATCGCACCTATACATTTCAGTTTAATAATCACAGTCAATATCTTCATCCTAATTAATCCAAGATGTAATGTCTCATAATGTAGTCGTTCAAATGACAGAGATTTATTATGTGAAGATTGCCATACTGGAGCAATGCTGGCCCAGTGGATATTGGTGGCATTATTGATGGCATACTTGAGCTTTAGTGTTTAGTGTGTGTGTGTGTGTGTGTGTGTGTGTGTGTGTGTGTGTGTGTGTGTGTGTGTGTGTGTGTGTGTGTGTGTCTGGCTGTCTGTGCCAATGAGAGAGAAAGAGGTTGGAGTAGAGGGAGTATTTTTGTGTTCAGCCACAACACAGCCACTTTAGTATTTATGGTCAAAAAGGAGAAATCCAAAGAACATTCTGGAGTTTTGTAAAAAGCATTGATCATCCCTATCAAAGTAAAGCTCAAGGCCTCGTTTGACAAAATATGAACAAAGCACTTTGCAATGCATTATAACACATGTTTTAAAAAAGGAGAGTTCAAGCACAGAGGCAATAGCCTATGATTCAAGACCATTAGACTAGGAGATTTGCTACCGCAAGTTATCATTAACGTTAGTTAGTGGTTATTACGTGTCAGTGCTTATTACAGACAAGTTGACACTGACAGAAACATAAGGGTTGAGTTGAGATCAATTAAACCCTGGTTGGCAAAAGGGGACAATGCTTTGGGGCATTTGTGTGACTTTAAACATTTGTGGACTTTAACACGTTTCTATTTTCTGTGCTCTTTAGCTTTCTCTGGGTATTTGTAAAATCATCAGCTCTTGCAGTAAGAATTTTACATCTTAAGCTTTTGATTATTTCTTTTCTGTGATAGAAACACATCACGATTGATGACACTGGGAAGCAATACTGTTAAACAGCATAATTGGAAAACATTGTAAAATAATTCATGAGTGCACCTGACATTCAAGCACAATTATCTCATCAATCCAACAAAGGTGATAATTAAGAAATAAATTGATTTTTCAGGAATGCTCTAAAATCTAGATCTGTGGCATATCCTGGCAAGCTATAAAAATACAAAATTGCCTGTAATAAGAAAAGATTGTAGTGCAGTTTGCGCACAGTACAACACTGACACTACTGTATGTATTGTATGCACTGCCTAACATGTTAACAAAGTGCTGAAACAGTAGTATCCACATCGCCTCTTTTAGAACAACCAAACTAATCAGAGCACCAGATAGCAAAACTAGTGTCCCAAGACACAGATTCTACTCAAGCATCCACAGTACATCCCTGATCCCTGATCAGCATTAAATTCCTATTCTAGCAGAAAAATAAAGCAACCTTCACAATCCTCAGTGCCGCTGGTGAGGCCCCCTGCTGTCTGCTCTGAGTCAGTGTGCGGCTCATCACTAGAGGGGGGTGCTGTTGCACCTCTCCAGGCCTCGTAGTTTAAATACCCGCGGGTGAGAGGGCACCTCTTCCAGGTACGAGAGGGCAGGATTATCGTAGGCCACCGGCGAGCTCCCTTGCTGCTCCGCTGGTGTTTTAGGCTCTGGCGTCACCGTGACGACCGCCTCCGGGTCCGCCCTGGCGGGGCTGCAGCACACGGTGGCCTTGGCGATGGCGCGGTCCAGGGGCTTGAGCGAGTGCATCCAGGGGGGCAGGAAGTCCCAGCTCTGCAGCAGCGTGGGCAGGTGGCCGGGGCTGCGGGCCTGCAGCAGGTTGACCAGGCCGATGAAGAGCATGACCCCGAGGAAGGGCGCGCCCACCGCCGCCATCACGCGCCAGCCCGCCAGCGACAGCCCGAACACCAGCGAGGGCAGCAGCAGGAAGAACAGCACCAGGTACAGCACGGCGAACCAGCGGTACTTGGCCGTCCTCTCGCCCAGCATGGACGCCATGCGGATGGGCAGCCGCGTCTGGGGCACCGGGTACCACAGCAGGATCCCGAAAACGTTGAAGAACAGGTGGCACAGCGCGATCTGTGGGAGATGCCATAGAAATGATGTGCTCTTACTCAGCAGCTGATCATTATTATTGACACATTTGTCTTGTAAAAGTGGAAGCCACATAGTGGGAAATACATTTGCAAGTGTAAATATAATAAACAGCATTTGTTCATTCATCATTAATTGCCCTCATTTGTTCCTTAATTGCCCTCATTTGTTCCTTAATTGCTCCCTATTCATTCTAATCTTCATCCAACAAGCCACACACCCACTGCAGGCAGCTCTCTACTGTATGTGTAGCATCATTAGACATTAGTGCAGCATATCACCTCACAACAGCTTCATGCCTGAGCCCTCCACAGCAATAATATGACTGGGTAATGTGTGTGCCCCAGTGCCCCATACCTGGCACGCAGCGGGCAGCTTATCCCCTGGGCTGGCCATGGCGGCGAGCATGGCTGTGGTGGTCGTGCCAATATTGGAGCCCAGCGTGAGAGGGTAGGCGCGCTCCAGACTTATTACTCCAATACCTGAGAGAACAGCAAGTTAATCTCTTAAGAGTGGGCTGAGACCATTCAGCTTTTCATGCCCAGGATTTATTGCAATGCGTATGATTTCCGGGAAAGTCTCAAACTTATGAAGCACTGTACGTCATTAAACTTTACAAAGCGAGGCTGACTGCATGCCCTGGCCGCAAATCAGTCCAAATGAATCAGGACAAAGACATGATTTTTATTTGCTCTCTGCAACATTAGTTTTAGCGCTGTGCTTTAGGAGAGAAAAGACGCGTGGCGGTAGCAGCGCGGCAGATCTGAGCCCTGACATGGCTCTCCGTGACAGGTCTCCCAGTTCATCGGCCATCGCATTTGAAGAGCTCAGCAGAACTCTGCTAGTGAGTCACGCCTGAAGAAGCACATTTGCATAATAAGCGGGTCCTAAACGCTCAGTCAATAATTTACATCCATTTGCACAGACTGTAAAAAAATGACAGCTTTTACGCATTTACGTTGGCTGCTGTTTGATGTTAATGCTCGTTTGAACACCCAGGCTCACCTGCTGATCAAAGTTTAACCAGAGGAGCGAAACGAACTACATGAGCAAATTCATTAGTAACTATGAAGATAAATGTCTTCAAACCCATTTGTTTCATGACTCTACAAAAGCCTTGAAAGACATTCTCTCTACTGAAAAAGCACATTCATTTAATGAGCGTTGATTAATTAGTGTTGATATACAATAGTAGCGAAGAAGACAGCAGTCTGTAATAGTTCTTGTAATTGGTTTCATGAAAGCTGTGAGTCAGCAATTGAATGGCAGGTTTGCCAGATTAGTGGATCCTAAGGGGCGACCTGTTTTGGACACTGAACTGACCTATGAGTGGGGTCATCGCAGAGGTGAACACAGAACTGCTCTGGACAATAAATGTCATGCCTGCCCCCACAAACATGGCCAGGTAGCCAGTCAACCAGCCGAAAGGGTACGGTGGGTCTGCCAAAGAGAGATAAAGCACATTCAGTTTGACTGCAATAATGTTCATTTGAAGGCTTCACATACAGTATGACAGGAAGTAGATAATACTGTCAGGTGTGTCTCCTTAGAAACAAATCCAAACTCTCATTTGAAATTCTGATGCTCACTTCCTGCTCTGCTCTTCCTGACATGGATGGGCTCATACCTGTGTTAATGATGACCTGGATGACCTTTGCCACCTGACCCTGGAGTAGCGAGTTGAGAATCTTAACGAGCAGCAGCAGGCAGGTGCAGAGCACAGTTAAGGAGCCGGCCAGCAGGATCAGCCCCACGGCCAGGTCCGACAGCTGGGTGTCCACGAATATGTGCTTGCCTGGGGGTGGAAGGGGAGTAAGTGAGTCAGAGTCTCTCTGTCTGCACTGATTCCCATCAGCAGCCCAGGCTAAAGGTATTATGTTTCGCATGCCGGGCCAACTGAAAACAAGCATCTGTGAGCGTAGAGAACAGTACATGGGGGGTCATGTACTGTACAGAGCATAATAGCATTCAGGTGAAAAAGCATGAGAAGACTGGTTTTGACCAACAAAAAGTACTTTCAACTAAAAGGGAGTGATTCTGCCTAGTAAACAATAGAAGCTGTTATATATGCCACTCTACATTGATACACCGAATTGCTCATCTGCAGGGTCGCTCACAGCTTTGGACTGCTTGGTGCTTCTGCTGCTAGGCCTACTGCTTCATGGTGCTCTCCAGACGGCCTGTCTAGCGCCGTCTTCGGTTGGCCTGATAGCTAGGCTAGGCTGTGCGTCTTCATTGCCCTGGGACTTGAGTGCAGTCGATTGGACTAAGTTGACGTGGACTTTTCTGTTTTTTGTTTGTTTTATTATTTATTTAACATTTGTTTATTTGTTTGTATGTCTTGTATTGTATGTCTTGGTGTCACGGGTACGCTGGCGATTACGCCACTCCGTCTGGCATCTTGTCTTGTTATTTTGTGAATTTGTTTTGTTTGTTGTGTTGTCATGGGTACGCTGGCGACTACGCCACTCCGTTTCGGCACTGTCTCTGTGTTCTGTAAAGCGCTTTGGGCTGCACTCAGTGCACATTTAATGCGCTATATAAATAAAAGTACCTTACCTTACCTTACCTTACACTAAGGTTATTCATTAGGTTATTCATCTTTGACAGGAACTCACATTTCTCAATGTTGACAATGGAGGTCATATTCTCTGTTGTCAAGGTGACATTGCTTTCTTGTAAACAGCCTATAGCAGAAGAGCAGTTGCTGGCAGTGACTACGGTGACGTTTGAGGAGCTCTGTGGAGAGTGAGACAGAGACAATGGGAATGACAGGAAAGATGTCTGAGTGGCCGCTAATGAAACATTATCATATCAATAATGTTCTTCCTTCAAGGCAGGCAAAGGCAATCATTACATCTCCACTGTTAAATAGCGGGGAGAAAATTGCCTCAGCATCTGTGTTTGCATTCCAATGGAAACATTTACATATAAATGATTTTCATATATGTCTATATATCAGTAAAAATATGATGAAATTCCAATGATGGAACATTATTGCAAAGCTTTCAAATGTAGTATGAAATAATCTTTGTTTAGTTGACACAGTTTGTTGTGGTCTGCCAAAGGGTAAATTTAGCACAGGTCATTACCACAGAGGTGACAGTGCTGGCTGTCTTGCACCAAACTTTCACAAGACTCCTGTTCCTCATACTCTGGTCTCCCATAGCAATGCCTGTGACGACAGATTTATCCAGCTGTAACAGAGCAAAATGTAGTCAGTTTAGCTCACATATTTACAACTCTCCTATAGAAAGTTAGCGAAGACCATGAGGAGCTTAGGAGTAGGCTAACTACCTGATGATGAGTTTAGCAAACCGCATCAGTGATGACTCATGTTTCTATAGTCCAATGATGATGTTGATATTATTGTGCTCAGTGATAGCATGATTTATGTGCTTAATGCTAAGCTATAAGTACTCTTCTGAATTATGAATATATGTGATTAGCCTACTCAGTGATGAATGACCTGAAAAATGAGTTTATTGACAAGCTCAGTGGTATCTCTACCTGAATGATGGATTTAGTGATGTGTTAAGTGATGTCTAATTTGATTTTTCACATAAATATCTGATTCTCAAGGTCACAGAGTACCGTCAGTACAAACAACGCCAAAATCAATCGGTGCTGCCTAGCTTGAGCTGCTGCAGCCAACAGCTAAAGGCCAGGCAGCTACAGTAGGCTACTCTGGGATGGACATGTTTATGAACTCCCATGTTCATGCCCCTAGGGTGTATTTTCGTACCAACAGTACTCAGTGACCTCAAGAAACAAAGATCTACATGAAAAATCGCCGGAATTCTCCCTTATTCGGTTTCATCTGAATAACAGGTTCAGTACTTACTAGATGTCTAACCGAATGATGACTTTAGTAACAGGCTCTGCAGGGACGACTCACCTGAATGATGAAATTAGTCACAGGTTGGGTGATGACTTTGAGCAGCTCAGGAGCTTCTTCTCCACTCTGGACATGGAGGCTATGCACCGTGAGCTTGGCCAAGGTACTCAGTAGCCCAGTTGCCACCTCCAGGGGCAACAGAACCAGAACAGACAGCCAGTTAAAGCAGTCGTGTATGGTGGCACCAGCAAAAGCCCTGTTAAAAAAAAAAAACAAACCGTCTAGTATTCAAAAGGACTCATTTCAACACTTTTAGTGTGTTCAAAGGCACCATAAAGCTAAACCCTCTCTCATGTTTGTCTGATTATTCCTCTCTTTAACCAGTCAAAAAAGCTCACAAAGTCTTTGATTATAGGCTTGACTTTTTCAGTCGTAATAGGAGTATAAACGCAGCAGTTCAAGGGAGGTGAGCGAGGACTTGTGTTTGTATCTCTGGCTGGCGACACACATCTATTAAACTTCAGCTCTAAGCCCAGAGTTGAGATGGACCTCAAGATCACAAGACCCTCTGTGTCTTTATCAGAGCTTTATCAGATCTTGTCTTCCACTCACTGCGTCAGTCAAGATCAAGGGAACGGCTAAACTAATGTGCCAAAGAGAGAGCATCTCAAGGCTGTCACAGACACAAATCTAATCACAAAAACACTTCAGAAATGGCATTAGGTGAATAACATCATGTTTTGCCACTGATCATTAGTCTAATCATTTTTGAGGCATGGGGAAAAACATGTTTGCCAATTGTATAAGTTAATAACATTGACATAATTGTAAACATAATGAAAAGGATTATAAATAGGAAGTACTTAATACAAGTATTAAGTACACATTATATTGTCGTATCGTGTACTGTAATGTTTAACTTGCTATACAGCTTTGTGAAAACACACAGTCTCACCTCTTGAATTCATTTCTCTCACCAGCCTGCATCAGAGCCACTATGGTGTTGGTGACAGATGTTCCAACATTGGTGCCCATGATGATAGGAACAGCTGCACTCACCTCAAGCACTACATTAATGCACACACACACACACACACACACACACACACACACACACACACAATGACAAATTTAAAGAATATCCACACTGATCACAACAGAAAGACAGAGCATGAATAATACTAAAGTGCTATATGGATGCTAACACAAATGGCTTTCCCAGCTCTTTATCTCTTTCTTGGGTTAACTGGTTGAAGGCTCCAATATGACTCAAATAACCAGTTATAAAAAAAGGCAACATAGTTATGACAATGAAGTTGAATCTATTATAATCTAATCTAACACAATATCATGCCTGTGAGTCTACCGGTATTTACCAGTGGCCCATACAGTAGGCAGTGTTCTAGGTCATAGATGTTTTTTTTTCTTTCAAATTCACAGTTTATTTCAAGTACCTCTCACCTATCCACACCACAACATCAGGGGTGTAGCCATGTTAGTGAATGCATAAAGATAATGTTATGGACCTGAAACATATGAGGTGTCACACAGGCACTTGAACTAGTACAAAAAGCATGACACGCACACGCAGGCACGCAGGTACGCACACACACACACACACACACACACACACACACACACACACACACACACACACACACACACACTCACACACTCACACACACACACACACACACACACACACACAAAATTCAATTAAACAAAAATGTCATATTAAATTACACACATTTTGTGGATTTGACGGCTAATTTTCCACTTGAAGAGCCATAATTAAATAGTTTGTGATAGACAGGATGATGATACACTCTTGTCTAGTACATCTGAATCTAATAAAAGATGATCTGTAGCATCTGCAAGATCAACATCCCTTAATTTGCTGCTGGAACTGTGCTGATATGAAGAATGCCATGCTTACAATATCTTCGGTATGGTTCAAAGGAAATGAATCATTCTCGCTGTAAGTGGCTTGATGACTGAAATAGGCTTTCTTTCTGGGAGCCACAGAATGAAACGGGAGCAGGCTTTGGGAGATGCTATGGTGCCCGCAGGTGCTGGACTTGGCGTTTACTTTAGAGATGGGATGTAATTGCAATCACGCCCAGCGGCTGCAGCGTAACACTGATGTGAATGGTAATTAGCCCCAGCCTCAGAACAGGAAGTAAGCGCTGGAGCTGCTCATGACACCAGCAGGTCTTAGCTTATAGCCTGTCCAGATCTCCCAGACGCCCAATAGGACCCCACATACCTTAGGTGCTTTTTAGGAACTCAGGCTTAAGATGAAGAACTCTATCAGTATCCACTCTTTATCTCTTTAGAAACGTTTGGCCCACTTTTGTACATCGGGAGCTAAAAACCAGTTTGGTTCCAGGAAGCTCCGTCAGAAGTTTTTTCCTTTACATACTTTGTTAAATCAATATGACTTGCATTAATCAATGTCACTCACTGGTCAAACTCCAGCGCACCAGGAGGACGGAGAACGAGTTGGGAGAGAGAGTTTGGCAGCATGTGTCAGGAGAACAATTACTGTGATTTTCGACAATCTACTACCTCCACCCAAGTGATAAGACCTAGGTAGGTAGGTTTGGTCAGTTCACTCACGTCCGGACGACACCAGGCTGACGACGATGGAGGTGGAGGTGCTGGAGCTCTGGACGAGCACCGTCACCAGGATCCCCACCACCAGGCCTGCCACAGGGTTGGAGAGGATGGCGTTGTCCTGGAAGATGTCCCCCGCCACCTTACCTTTTCAAATCAACAGACAAATGACACAGTGTGCTGTTTACTGTTTTACCATTGTTAAGACCCTGGGTCTTAGGACTGTTTAGGAGTCTGACATTTGCTGGGGCTCCGCCCCTTCATTCTACGTGTTTCCTATTTCTATGTCCTGCAGGGTGCTGAGTGGAAGGGTGGCGCCTAGGACTTAATGGGCTGGACTATAAGGCCTGGGTTTTCGATGGCTGCTCTCTCTCTACTTACTGCTTGCTGCTTGCTGCTGCTCTCTGCTCTCTGCTTTGGCGCATTTGGTGGCGTGATACGTTGAGGAGAACATGAGAGAGCCCTCTCCGACTGCATAGCTCTTTGCGGAGAACTCCCTTCGTCTTCGTTGCGTTTAGCTTTTGTTTAGTTATATTTATTGTTACCCCTAGACAACATATTGCATTACACTTTGCTTAAATAACATATACTGACTTTTCTTATGTAAATAAATATCATTTATACATTGAACACTACGGTGTGGTCTCCCCATTTATGTCGGGTCTGCTGTGAGCCAAGCGGTCCTTGACATGTGGGGGCTCGTCCGGGAGATTTTTGCCGCGGAGATTTATGTTTTTGCGTTAAAATTGGTTGTGCCTTGTGCCTGCGAACGCACAAAGGGTTGCTGCTATTTTTGGTGAGTTTCAGCAACGTAATAGGCCAGCTGATGTTTAATTGGGGAAACCCCCGTAGTGATTGGTTAGTTGAGTATGATGCGCATGGGAGTCCCACCGGGATCATTTGTGTGTTTGTAGTTGGAGCAAACTTTTTGCGCTCACGTCTTGTTTGGTCTAGTAAATCAGTGGTTTCTGCTACAAAGGAGAGAAATATTAGCAAATTGGATTTCCTTGGAGCAACGAGAACACCCTGCCTTAGGTGAGACCGCCAAAACTTTTGGTTTCTTTCCTGCTTATTTGTTGTTTTTGCGTGTTGAACGAGGGGGGGCTGAATTCAGCTCAATCACGAAGACACGTGAAGAGTTAGAGTTTGGAAATAGGCCTTTTGTTTTGCGGGGGGAACTAGATGTGGGGTGCTCCAGTCTAAATCTTTAGTCCTTCATTGTGTCGGGAACCACTTTAGTCAAGACGTGTGTGTTTGTGAGTTAAAAGCGAGAGTTTGTATGGATTTGGTTTTGTATTGTTTGGCATAACATTAGTATTGGAGCTATTTAGCTAATCGTTTGGTTGTAATGTACTTGAATGGAAACAAGTGTGTTTTTGGCCGCCCCTACGGCAGATACTTTAAAAACTTTAACTAAAGCGCAACTTGTTAAAGTAGCGGAGCATTTCGGATTTGAATCACGTATTCCTAAACGCGTTAAGAAGGACGCATTGTTTCAGTTAGTTATGGATGAGCTGGGCGAAAGAGAGGTAATATCGATTAATCCGGAGCCAGTGGTGCAGGCTTCAACGCCTCAACTCACGTCAGGGTTAACGTTTGACCAGCAGATGAAATTGTTGGAATTGCAATTTGAACGGGACAAATTATTGGCGAGCGAACGAGAAAAGGATAGGGAATTAGAGTATGACAAAATGCGGCAGGAAGAACGGCGTTTAAACCTGCTTGATGAGGGGAAAATACCTGGCTCTCCCTCTTCACGTCAAGACAGGGTATCTCGTATGGCTAAACTTCTGCCCAAGTTTGATGAACGCGAGCCCGACATTTTCTTTTCTCTGTTTGATGTGCTTGCGGACGATCATGGCTGGGGAGATTCGGAGCGCATATTGCTTTTGCAGAGTGTCATTTCGTGCAGAGGCCAGGAGGCATATGTTGCGTTGGAGGACGATCAGCGGAAAGATTATGCTGTAGTAAAACAAGCTATCCTTAAAGCGTATGAATTAGTCCCTGAAGCATACAGACAACGATTTAGAACTTGGCATAAGAACGATAAACAAACGCATTTGGAAGTGGTTCGTGAGTTGGCTGCGATGTTTAATCGCTGGCGTACAGCTGAAGGAGTAGAGACGTTTGCAGGGTTGTGTGAAATGGTTTTATTAGAACAGTTCAAAAACATTTTACCAGAACGTATTGTCACTTATATTAATGAGAACGATGTTAAAACAGCGGCTCAGGCAGCCGAGCTCGCTGATAAATATGTTTTGGTCCACAAGCAAAGTTTCGGTGTCCATAATGACGAAGTGTTTCGGCCCCGTCGTTTTAGTACATCCAAACATGATCCTGATATGAGGGAAATTGAGTCCGAGATGTGCAATTACTGTTTGCAGAAGGGTCACTGGAAAAATGAATGCCCTGTTTTACGGGACAAGCGACGTGGTAAGTGTCCACCAAAGGGTGTTGGTTGTGCTACAAGGGTTGGGCGTTATGAGAAGCGGTTGTGTGGACGATCCAATGTCACTTCAGGTAGTGATGCCACTGTGTTGTGTTCAGTAAGTGAGAGTGCTGACACAGCCAGGGAGGGGATGTTTTCAGAACAACTGCCTGTTTATAGAGGTGTTGGTGAGGTCCACAACCCGTTCATCACGAAAGGTTATGTTGCAATGATTGGGAGCGATGAGAGAGTGCCGGTGCGTGTTTTGCGCGACACTGGAGCGTCAGAATCCTTCATATTGAAATCCATCTTGCCTTTTTCTGATAAGTCCGACACCGGTTCTTCTGTCCGTATCCGAGGTTTTGGGATGAAGACAATCTCTGTTCCGCTGCATCAGGTAGCTTTGGAGTCCGAGCTTGTGAAGGCAGATGTTGTTTTGGCTGTTAGTCCGTCGTTGCCTGTAGAGGGAGTTGACGTGATTTTGGGGAATAATTTGGCAGGAGGGCGAGTGTGGCCAGAGATGCCGCCACCACCTGAGGTTAACATGGATGTTGGTGATGCCCCGCAAATGCGTCGCCGTTTTTGTCGCGTTTGCCTTGACAGACGCAAAATCATGGAACGCGACATGGGTGTTGGTGATGCCCTAACGCTTCGGCGGTTTTGTCGTGTGGGCCTTCGAACATTTTGATGCGTATGTAGGAGTGGGTGATGGTCATTGGTGGTGTTTTAGACCATAACCCTCTAACATACCTGCACACATTACACAACCCCAATGTTTTGCAACCTTACTACTTGAATAATTCCTGTCTCATGACTTCTGTTCCTGTTACCTTTTCTGCTGTTCATCTTAAAAGTGCTTTCCAAGGTACCAGGATTGCTGGTGGAACAGGAAGTGGAGGTTTGGGGGTATGGGGAAAATGAGATTGGGAAATGCACTTGGTGGTGGTTGGTGTGACATCTAGACTAAGGTTGTGTAGTGGGGTTTTGGGTTATACTGTACATTATGGTGGACTAAGGATTGATGTTATGCCTGGAAATACTTTATTGTTTTTTGTTTGTTTAAATATTTGTGTTATTGACTAGCGCAGAGTCCCACTTAGGTGGGCCTCTGTTTTGAAGGGGGGGGTACTGTTAAGACCCTGGGTCTTAGGACTGTTTAGGAGTCTGACATTTGCTGGGGCTCCGCCCCTTCATTCTACGTGTTTCCTATTTCTATGTCCTGCAGGGTGCTGAGTGGAAGGGTGGCGCCTAGGACTTAATGGGCTGGACTATAAGGCCTGGGTTTTCGATGGCTGCTCTCTCTCTACTTACTGCTTGCTGCTTGCTGCTGCTCTCTGCTCTCTGCTTTGGCGCATTTGGTGGCGTGATACGTTGAGGAGAACATGAGAGAGCCCTCTCCGACTGCATAGCTCTTTGCGGAGAACTCCCTTCGTCTTCGTTGCGTTTAGCTTTTGTTTAGTTATATTTATTGTTACCCCTAGACAACATATTGCATTACACTTTGCTTAAATAACATATACTGACTTTTCTTATGTAAATAAATATCATTTATACATTGAACACTACGGTGTGGTCTCCCCATTTATGTCGGGTCTGCTGTGAGCCAAGCGGTCCTTGACACCATACATATGTACAGTGCCTATAAAAAGTACCCCCCCCCCTTAGATATGGCCCCTTTTATTGCTTTAATACATTGAATATTTTCACATATTTGAATATATGTGAAAGCCGATTTCTATGAAGTAATTTAAATTGATTATGAATATTTGATGCAAAATGAGCGATTGCATTAATATAATATTCGCCCCTTAAAGTGACCGATCTAAATCAACAGCGGTCCTGCCAATAGTCTCACAATTAGTGAAATGGGGATGTATTGTCTAGACATGTAAAGGCAATTACATCTAGAAGGTCTGGTCACTGACTGGTCAATCAGTATTCCTGAAATCAAATCTCTATAGGTGATTGGCAAAGCTCTTAATCTAAGTTCACCCAAAGATATGTGGGAGACTCCCAGGTCAAATGGAAGAAGATTTGGTAACACTTTACTTGAAGGTATCTACAGTATATACGAGTGGCTTGACACTGTCATGACACATGAACCCTAACCTTAACCCTAACCTCTTACCATAACACTAACCCTAACCCTAACCCTAACGCTAACTTGTCATGACAAAAACTGAATGACACTTAATGACAGAAGCGTTGTCATAAACATTTGTTTATAAAGTTTATGACACATTCATGACAGTGTCATGTCACTATTATGTAGATACCTTAAAGTAAAGTGTAAGTGAAGGTTATTTAGTCTGATGAGATCTAATTTAGCTTATTGACCAGCAGGCTATATACTACTGTATGTTTGGTGGACATCAAGCATATCACCAACAACGCACCAATCCCTAATTTGAAGAATGGTGGTGGTAGCATCACGCTGTGGGGATATTTCTTGACAACAGGCTCTTTAAAATTAAATCAATTCAGCAAAATATAAGGAAATCATGGGTGACAATCTGATTCAGTCTGCAACTATGACTTGGGAGAGCATACAGTGAAAACTGCACAGAATGGTTTAAAGGCCACAATGTGAATGTTCTGGAGTGGCTGAGTTAAAGCCCAGACCTCAATCCTAGAGAAACTCTGGCTGAACTTGAAATAGGCTGTTCACACCCAACCCCCTCCCAACCTGACAAAGATTGAGCAGTTTTGCAAAGAAAATGGAGTAAAATGGCAATATCCAGATATGCAAGCCTAACCGAGAGTCAATGCAGGTTTTAATTGCGGCCAAAGGTGCATCTACTAAATGCTGACTTGAAGGGAGTGAATATATAAGCGATCACTTATTTTTGCATTATAGATTTGTAATTAATTATCATTACTTTGTAGAAATCTGCGTTCACTTTCACATTAAAGTAGGGTTTTTTTGTAGATTGCTGTAAAAAAGGTCAAATTACATTGATTTAAAGCAAAAGGGGAATTACTTTTATAGGCACTGTATGCAATACACATCTTAATTCTAGCTCTGCATCACAGTGACAATCAATCAACTAAACTAAAATGATGAAGTTTACTTTTAACAAACATTTGCACTATGGAAATAGTTCACCACCTGTTTAATAATTACATTTACTGCCAGTAACAAATTACAAATAGAAACTAGAAACTACAGTACACTTGAGACCTGGTGATGGAGAGCCACGCAGGAGAGATGTTTGTCTTGTGAAATCATTTCAGCACTTGTAACTGTGTCCTTGGATCAGAGCGTATGACGCACAGTGCAGTATGCACGCCATGATTACATGATTACATGATCGCATGACTGTGTCCCTGATTGCAACATTAGAGCGGCTCTTCATCCTTATTGCTCTTAGTTCTCACAGGATTAACACAGAGCTCCACATTGAGCTCTTTTATTCTTCAGACAAAAAGAAGGAAACACCTTCTAGCTAGAGCCCTCTATGACTAAATGAGCTCCACTACAGCGCCCAGTAATGGACACGGCTGCCATAATCAGGGTACAGGCCTGTACACATGTTTTATCCCATGGAGAAGTGAGCTTGATGCGTAATTACCCCCGGCTAACTGGAAGGCTGAGCTAAGGACATCCAGCGAGCAGACGAACAGGAAAAGGAGGACAAGGAGCTGCGGGATCTTCAGGAGGACCAGGAAAGTCGACAGCGCGGACCGCTCCGGTTTGTCTCCGGCGGACTCCGAGGAGGACACCCCTGGAGCGTAATCAGAGAGCACAAGGCCGGTGTGATGATGAGACACAGCACATGATCAGCTGCACTGAGTGAAGATGAGGCTCCATTCATATGCAGCTGTAGTCTCGCCTGTATTTCTTCTCCACTGTCTATCTGCATTAGATTTGTGATACATGTTAGATTTTGAGTGAATTTCAGTCTGAATGTGTTGCTTGTAGCAAGTAAGTCTTAAAACAGCCCCAACAAAAAAAATAATTAGACATTTTTTTAAAGGCTATTGCAAAAATTCACATGTTCCTGCAACGTTATTCAGAATAAGTCTCACCAGGCCTGCCGTCGTTCTGCTTGGACAGGTCCTTCTCCTCCTTAAGGTCTGAGGAACTGGTGCTGGAAGGTTTGTAGACTTGTTCACAGTTCCTGATGAGGTCCAGAGTGGGACCTATCACCTTTTCCTCAGCATCTCCAGGTCTGCTCTTCAAACCTGACCAGTGGTCCCCTACAAACAGATTTGTAAATCACTGAGCACACCAGCAAGTTTACATTACAGTTCTATACAAATATTATAAAATATTGGAATAGAATACAATTGGCTAAAATCATTTTTTTGTGTATCAGATTATGCTGGCATTTGTAGCAAGTGAACGAGATTTAAAAGCCAAGGAATCTAAAACCAACAATTCAGATATTGCTAGCACGATTAGGAATATATCTGCATATGATTTCATAAGATACTGTATATATTGCCATGCATCTTGGGGAGACCTGGAATACAAAGGGTTAAGTATTCCTTTTTTGAATACTGGTGAACTTCCTTACCCTTGTAATTGATTGGCGGCTCTCCAGTGGCTGTTGTGATTCTAATTGGGCGGGATGCCATGCTGTCTCTTACTGTCTCTGTGAGTAAGAGGCTGGAAGGGACATTTTTCCTCAGTGTAATCATACTACATACATGTAGACCAATTAATTGCATGGTTGGTTTAGATACAGTTGGGTTCTGCAGGGTTATGTAGCACAATTGACTGTTCAATTAAAAAAGGAAAACATGGCATTGCTGGCATCCAGCCACCTACAGTACGAATAATTGTTCAGAAAAAGGTTAGGAAAAGATATCAGGAAGGGTCTTATTTAATTACAAATTAGCGTGAGTGATGCTATTGGCAAATTGTCTCCTGACGCTGTCAGCAGAGCAATTACCCACTGTTCACTTTTATTTCTGCTCTTCAAAGTCTTAGCAGTAAATGCAATCTTGTCAAGATATAATGGATTACAAAGCAGACAAGAACAATGCCATGTGACATGTGGACACGGCTTGACTTCTAAATACTTCTGCCTTATTTGCAACAGCCATTAAAGTTGATTCAAATGCATCTTGTTCCAACAACAAGTAAATGCATTTTTCTACGCCAAAGCTGACATTTTACTTAGCTAACCCTGAGAGGAGATGGCTGGCTAATGCAACCTTCACGGAAAGTAACCCTGGACGACAGCATATTACAGCTGAAGGATGATGATGATCCTCTGTCAACACCAGTTTCTTCCTGACAGAATGAAGGTTGTCACAATTAATTCTGAGAGAATTCCCTTTGGCCCTTCACAACTAATTCTGTCACTTTTTAAATCAGACTTAAGACTTATATACAGTCTTTTATACAAGTTAAACTGTCACCTCATATTCAGCAATGACAGGATAATATGTTGTTCTTTTTTCTGTCCTTTTCTTTTCGTAAAGCAGAGCAGAATATGAATAGTAAATAAATCTTCAATGTACACCTTCTCCCCCCTGTCCTTGTCTTGTAACAGCCTTATATTGATTGGATGCAAGTCCATGGAGTGGGAGTATTGTTCTCAGCATACACTTACAGTATTGCATGAGCCAAACCCTTAACAGGCTTACAGTTTATAAATATAGATACTCTTTTGATCCCATGAGGGAAATTTACATCATGAAACATGTCCAGGGACTAAATGTCAATGTACACGTCAACTAGACTGAGCTATTATATTGCACAAGAAAGTTCATAGCACTCAGAAACGATCATAGAGAATTACAGTCTTTAAGTAAAAATGACCTCATCTACAAGTAAAAATGACCTCATCTCACCTTGTTCACGTGGACTGGTGTGCTCTGATGGGCAGGGTATCAGTTGTGTGTAAAACATAATGCATCGGGGTCTGGTGTTTTATAGTGTACGTCCTAACAGAGTTTAAAGTCTGAAAAATAAGTGTCCTCATTAAACAACCTGTCTTCGCCATTAGGGCACCCTCACTGTTAATTAACAACAAGGTGACCAACATACCTAATGCCTAATTGGTGATAGATAGCGGGAAATCTACAGGTAAAAGTTTAGATTAGACTTTAAAAAGTGATCCTTTTTTGGATAAAATGCTGAATTTGGACAGTATTTATTTCATTTTTACATTCATATGCCTTCTGCTGCTGCATAGCAGTAATGTGACCTCTAGTGGATATATGGTGTAACACCACAACTAGCACGGCTGGTTCTGTCTCTGGTGAATGCTAGGTGAATGTTCTTTCTCTAGAATGTTAGCTTTGACCCAGCCTCAAAACAAACTCTAATAAAATCCTGTGGTCATAACAACATCCCACATGGGACAAGAGAATGCCGAATTATTCATACTTCTGTCTAACCATTCCATTTCTTTGCCTCTTTGCTCAACCACAGCTTTGCCCCTGGTGGTTAATAAGTAATGTGTTCTGCAAGATGGTCCCAAAACATCACCGAGCAAATATGTGAGAATGTACTATTTACACCCCCCTTATGGTTTATATGGGGCGATGACATTAATGAGGTAAGACATTGTGTGTGTGTGTGTGTGTGTGTGTGTGTGTGTGTGTGTGTGTGTGTGTGTGTGTGTGTGTGTGTGTGTGTGTGTTCCTTATTTATTTTGTTCTTTCGTTCTTTTGGTTAAAAAAAAATCCAAGAGGAATAGGGAGACATAGGCTTCTGACATCATAAAGCTTTAACAGTATTGTAAGACTGCATTGAGACCAATTTTTTTTTTTTATGTAATCTGGATCAAAATTATCTGGATTTGGAAATCCCATGTTTTGCTATCCAGAATCACCTGATCCATCTTACATTTATGCCATTTTTTTAAGGAACACTGGATTGGATCACTGTGAGGCAAATATAGAATTTCAGGATAAACAAATCAGGTTTACCCGAGCTTCAAATACTGTAGATCCCAAACCAGGTTTACCCAAGCTTTAAATAGATCCCAAAACCAAAGTTTTGAAAAACCCAAAGGGCAGGTTTGATCCAGTCCAAATGTATGATCGGGTTATTTCATCTGATCTTATTTTGGAATCCCTCTTTTGCCTTTGAAAAACCTATTTCCAAGGTTTGATCCAGTCCATTATCCAAAATCTCACTATTACTTGTGAAAAACTGGGCCCTGGGTAGTATGTCTACAAATGAAGCAAATATTTAATCTACATCCATAAGGAGAAAACAGATCCTGTCATATTAATCTCAGTGATGATGAACTCCATTGCTATTTGCATGTCTTTCAGTGTCTCTGTTTGTGTAAGTGTTCACAGTGTGCACCTGTGTGTGTGTGTGTGTGTGTGTGTGTGTATGTGTGTGTGTGTGTGTGTGTGTGTGTGTGTGTGCACATGATGCGCAGGCGTGATATGAGGGGTCCAGTAATGATTGATATTAGTCGAGCTCTGCTGGTCAGTCACTGGGGTGAGGCGGGTCAGCTGTTAATAGTTACTGAGTCTTCAGCACCATCAGCACCCTGCTCACACAGGCCACGGTGTACCATCTCACCCCGGACAAACCCTGACCTCTGCACACACTTACTTTCACCCACGCCCCACACACACACACACACACACACACACACACACACACCTACACACACACACACACACACACACACACACACACACACACACACACACACACACACATACACACACACACACACACACACACACAGGTGAAACAAACATGGTCATATCTCTCCAGCTCAGCTCTCCTACAATTATTAGAAATATTTAGCATATTGGTCCGGTCGGCCCATATGGAATAGGTTTATACTGTACAGTACATGCTATGTATGTGAGCCTGACTTAAATTTATCCTCAGAAGACATGAAGTGGTTACACAGCTAAAAAAAGAAACAGAAGCAGTCTTGAGAAATGTCCATATATAGTTCTGACTCGTATTCATCTGATGTGTGTGCCACATCATAATTAGCTTTGTATTTGTATTGGTTAAAACATGTAATGACTGTTTAAGTGGATGTTTGACCGGTGAACTTATACTTATATTTTTGAGTCTTGCCCCATGACACCTCTGTCCCTGTTGTGTGAAAGGGTCTGTTTGCTGTTTTGTGCTATTTCAGTCCTGGCACAAGCCCATTTATTAAAAGAACACATTCTTCCAGCATGGCCATGAATCATATTTGATAGTCTTCTGCATTGAATTCTCTTCAACCTTCATGCAAACGCACAGTCACAAAGGTGTGCGTGGGCACCCACACACACACACACACACACAGAGAGAGAGAGGGAAAAATGTCAGTGTCCAGAGCAGCAGTAGTAGCCATGGCAGACCGTCGGTGAAGGCTGGAGAGTGCCCAAAATCCCTTTTAAGTCTGTGATAATGCAGCTAAGACTCTCCAGCTGTTTGCTCTGGCCTGTCCCGTTGCCACGGCTGCTGCCAATGAGAAACAAACACTACGGTGCATGTGTGGACGTCCAGCGCGCGTGCTTAGTAGTGGATTAAGCCTGCGCCGCCTGCGTCTCAAATAACCGATAAAGAGTTTCATTTGCAGCCTAAATGAGCCGCCAAATTCCACTGTCTGCATGGTAAACAACAGGATGTGTGTGCTTGTGTGTTGTGTGTGTGATATACTGTACTGGGACAAAGTGATTCAGGTCTGATTTGATGGAGGTCTTCCAGACTAGGGGGGAGAAATGGAGAGACACAGAGAGAGGCAGACTTAGAAGAGGAGAGAAACAGAAAGACAGGAAAGGAGGGAGGATCAAGAAAGAAAGAAAGAAAGAAAAATGTTTGGAAAAGACTCAAATACAAAAGGGAGAAGAAAAGTGACAAGGCAGGTGATATAGATCAGGAATCTGTAGAGGCACCCTCATTAAACATGCATGTGTGATTAATTACATGAGTCAAAATGGTCACAGTGCAGGAAAGCACAATGTAAATATTGTTCTCCACGTAATGGCAACATCATACATCCTGACGGCACGGCACATTCCTACAAAGAAAAAACAATATCCAATAACAATATCATATCCATAGTTTTCATATGCTCCATCTTACAGTACTTCATTGTAGCTAAGGGTTAATGATAAAATACAGTACTACTTGTGTTAAATATTAGTCAAATATGTATATCTATTCAATCACAGAAAATAAAAAGGCTGTTGAGGAACTGAAATGTGTTTTTAAAAAGTAACAGCATTAACATTTTTAAAAAGAGAAGAGACATCTCAGCATAACTACTTTATTATGAATGGACATTCAGCTGGCATATGCCACTCAGCATAGCATGGCAATACATGAGTATGCAGGAGTGCTGTGAAAGGGGATTTTTTTGTATCATACTTCAAGATTCCAACAGCCCTCCATCGTTGTAGAAATCTTTCTTTGCAAAAACTCTAACTCTAATTCATTATGTTTTGTGTGTGTGTGTGAGTGTGTCTGGACAGGGAGAAGTAGGAAATATGACGTGTGTGTTGTCCCGTAGCCCTCATGCTCCCGTCACTTAAACTCCTCAGTGGATGAGGATGGGCTCTCAGACTCCTCCGGGCCTTCCTAAAGTCAGACACAAACAAACACTCCCGTCAACAGCATGCAAGTTTGAGCATCCGATTTTTTAGAGCACTCCAAATTAACTGCAAGTATTTTTTTCCACCAAGTACAGTGCCTATAAAAAGTATTTAACATTTCACCTCCCTCGGATATTTCAACAAAAATCCCCTCTTGAATGTCAAAGTGAAAACAGATTTCTACAAAGTAATGTTAATTAATTACAAACCCACTGCATTGTTTATTCCCACAGCGTGATGCTACCACCACCATGCATCAATTCAGGGATGGTGCATTTTTGGCGATGTGCAGTGAGCAGCCAAAAATAGCATCTAGTCTGATGGACAAAAAGCTCAATTTTGGTCTAATCAGACCAACAAACCCTCTTCCTTTTGACCTTGGAGTCTCCCACATGTCTTTGGGTGAACTTTAGTCAAACTTTAGTCAAGATTTAATAAGAGCTTTGCCACTCAACCATAGAGTTTTGACTGGTGAAGAACACCCTTATTCTTCCTGAACGGTCACTCAGTTTGCGGTGATGGCCTGCCCTAGGCAGATTTACACATTTGCATTGTTCCTATTTCTTAACGCTGCCGTTGGCAGCATTTTTTTGGGTCATATTAGCTTGAACTGTCATGGGATTCTGGAGGTAGAATATTAAATAGGCTGTTTAGGAAAAATCTAGCATTCTCTAGCTCCCTCTGAAGACTGTAATTGTGCTTGCAAAAATCGAGGGCTCCCTATTTTGTTTAAGCAATCACGTTAGGGGGGAGGAATCGCTACCTGTCAGTCACAGCTTGTGCACACGCTGCTATCCAACCGCTGCTCTGCTGCGTGCTCACGTGCACAACCTCGTCTCCGGGGGGGGGGGGGGGGGGGGGTTTGGAGGGCAGTTAGGAGCTTGGTAGAGGTTGGGGGAGGGACCTGAAAGTTGTATCAGTTTGAATTTTCCGACTTTAGACTCGGAATTTTGAAGGCAGCTTTAATGGTGGATTCCACTGAACTCCAGGGGATGTTCAGTGACTTGAATATTTTTATATCCATCCCCTCACTTATGCTTTTCAATGATATTTTCTTTGTCTTCATGGTGGACCTATAGCTACAGTAGGAATACTGATTGACCAGTGACTGGACCTTCCAGGTGCAGGTGTCTTTATATTGCTATACTATACACATTCACTGCAGGTCAGTCATTTGTGTAATCGTTATTTTGCATCAGGGAGTGAAAACTGAATGATTTTCATTTTGGTTTGAAAAAAATAAATAAATAAAATATTTTTCTGCTCCAAAGCCTTTCCTCAAAATGGTAACTGCTTAGAGTGTGTGAAAAAGAAGACTTCTCCTTTTCCCCTTCTGATAACTTTTTGACTCTGCCTTGGGCAAACACAGACTTTGCACACACATTTCACTAGTTTTGTTCATTGTTGTGTATGTGTGTTTGGTAGTCTGTGTAAGCTTTTGATTTTAACAGTGGTGTTAATGGTACAGCCCCCCCCCCCCCCCCCCACACACACACACACACACACACACACACATGTCCTATAGTGGTTCAGCTCAAGCACTAATTGGTTAATTGGCTAGCCTATTTAAGGCAGGGCTCTTATACACAGGGTGAAAAAAAAAAACATATGAGAGTCACACACGGGAAACAGGGAAGACACATTTAAGAGCTGGAGGTCCAGGAAAAGGGAAGTAGTTCTTTGAAGTTTAATAAGTTAAACCCTTGCTTGCTGCGAGGCAAAGGGGAGAAATTGGGTCTGTAGTTTTGCAAAGTCGTCTTGTATGGACCTATTGCCTAGTTCATTGCCTAGTTCGTTGCCTAGTTTGTTGCCTAGTTTGTTGCCTAGTTGGACTCTGGACACACCTGGACTCTGACCTGATGGTGATTCCCTGTTCTGCCCACCATTGGAAATAAATGGATATTTTGTATTTGGAACTGCTGTCTCCTGCCATCTCCTCCTCCACACCAACACATCCATTGTTGCACCTCCCACAACATGGGGTGGCCGCCTCGGTCCCTCACAGAGTGTTATACAAGAACAGTCAATAATGATCCTTTAAAAATACACTGTCTTTACAAATTGTCTTTTCTGCACAACAGTCTTAATACTGCTTAAATGAAAACACTTAGATTTCAAGGCTGTTAAATACGGTAAAAGCGCTGCGCCTGAATTCCTGCATGGGGTGAGATTTGAAAGTAGGCAATTAGCCTATGTAATGAAATCCTCAAAAAGGTCAGATAACCATCTTCAGGCACAGAAAATGTCCTTGCTTTAAGCCCTGTAAAAGCCTAACCTATGCTGTCCACTGCACGCCACCTAATGTTTTTAGTGTCTCTGTACTTTAGGTTGAACATTTGGAAAAGGTGGTTAAACAGTGTAATAGGCCTAGCCTATTATACAGGGGAGACACCAATTCATACAATCTGACTAAATATATCCTATTATGGGGTCTGGGAAACTGTGTGAGTGTGTGACTTTGCCTATTGATTTTTAATAATCAAAGAAATGTTAATTGGAACGATAAATATCGTTATTAAAACTAAAATTGAAAATAGTGTTTTCATTCCGGAAAACATCAAGTCGATTTCATTCCCATTTTTTCCCATGACATTCATCCAAAAGTGTTTGCTTTGTTTATGTTTTCATTTCGAACCATTTCTAATCCATGTTTTGCCTTACTTTGGGGGTACTTTTCATAGGCACTATACTTCATTTTTCAATCTCTCACCTTCACTTTTTCCAGGTCCGACCGTCCAGGAAGGGACTTCTGAGGAGTGTGGAAGGCCTGGAATGTACAGCCGAGGATCAGAACGCCTCTTAGCACAAGCCATTACATAATAGTCCATTAACCTCAGCTGAATGGGCCACACAACCAAGGCACATTTCTTATGTGTGGAGACCTACTTGGCTATAAACCTATTTCTGGTTCTGATCCTGAGTCTGTATAGGCATTGCATAATACGATATGTGTTCATCATCAGCGCTGACATTTCATAACCCCCAGCACTTCAAATGTCAGAATCATTTCAGAGATCTTATCAAAATCACTATAATATGCATCTGTCAATTTTGTCCATATAACAGCATTACGGCATGTCTAATGCATCTGTGCATTATGGCCATAGCACCATAGTAGTGTACTTTGTGTCTATGCTGGAGATGCTCTTGGAGATGTTTACCTTCTTGGCTTGCTGGATCTCCTCGGTGGACTTGGATCTGCTCTTCACAGGATGCCTCTGGGGGGAGCTGGCCTGGATAGGACAACAGAGCTGTTTAACAGAGCTCATATATATATATATATATATATATATATATATATATATATAATATGGCTTTGATATGAGAGCAGAAGAGAGATTTGGAGTACCTTCTGTTCCATGGCTGTGCTGGAGTGTTTGATGGTGATGTTCAGAGGGTTGGTGTGAGGTCCGTGGGGAGACTCTCAGTGGTCTGGTCTAGCACTGGTGTGTGAAAAAGTGAATACATCAAAAAAGTTATTCCACAGTCAGAACAACGTGGATTATTTAATGTCAATGTGCACAACTGACCACTAGATGGCAGCTTTGATCTGTAAGGGTATGTACAGTACCCTGATTAAGCAACAATATGTCATGGTGTGTTAGAATTAATAACAGTAGCGTTATTTCCAAACTATTAGCAGCAGTTTATACAGTTATTTTCCAAAATGCCTTCATCTATGAGGTTAATAAACAGGGCAATTAATAGGGTATTAAAATGGTTTTGTCTCTTTTAACTTGTATAAAACACACTGGACTCCATTGTGTCAAAACCATTGTAGAAATCAACCATTAAATGCAAATCAATGCACAATGTGCTGAGGCTGAGAGAGAATTTTACTACATGCAACTAATCTGGGAACTTCTATACAAGGTGTTTTTTCTTGGTCGATCTGTTATGCTATCTTTGGGATGGGCCCATGTCTCCTGATCTGGAATAGTCCCTTAGGGGAGACCCTGTGGATGAGGAGTGATGTCAGAAGTCTTGGCCTGCTGTTCTCCACTGGAGTCTACCCTCCCCCTCTCTCACACACCTGCTGCCAGCAGTCTAGCCATGCAATATGCATCAGCGTGGGCATGGGATGAGACTACAGCTCTATCCAGCCCACCCTGACATTAGACATTGAAATGCTTTTTTGTCTACAATTTGGTTATACACAATGAAACTGAAAATAGGATTTGATCAAGTCTGAGATGATGTTGGAGAGAAACATTTCTGTTAAAGGTTCAGTCTTTAATGTGATGCCGTCATTGCCCTGCGACGACTCAATCAGAGTTAGACACTGTACCATTATGACTTAACAGGAGACTATACTAGAGTGTAAATATTTGGGCATGAAGACAACCGCAACCGCTTGGATGCACAATTAAAACAAATGGAATGTGTTCTCAATCTGGACTCAGAGAGAACATGTAAGTTGTGCTGTTTTCGATGGAACTTGAGTTATTTTCAACTGATTTTGTGCAACAAATGACAAAAGTAATGTGTTGGTAACAACACAGACTGGACACAGAGGTGTGTTAAAAACAGCGCAAGTTGTGTTGTTTCAACACATACTGTAGGTTTTAAATGTGTGTATATAGCACTTTTACAGTATCAAGGCACCCCCAGTGTTTTACAGTGAAGGGGCAACCTTACCAGCCATTAAGTCAGTATGATGTGAAATATCAATGATATAAATAATATTTTTTTGGTGCCTAATTCACAGTGATGTGACTAAACCTGAGTGTGCCGTTTAACAGAGTGTGAATGTTTGGGAGGACTTCATAAGGGCTGTGGCAGTGCCCAGTCTCTAATGGATTCTGAGACCGTCTGGCAGAAGCACCACGGGTGGCACAGAACATGGCATGGGCTGGCATGGGAGGATGCTCTACCCAGAGGACAAACACATAGAGATCATATCACCATGGAAACGCTAGGGACACCCACAGGAGATAAGTAAAGTTGACAGTCCATTTACTGGTGTACACACACACACACACACACACACACACACCAAAGTCTCTCTCTCTCTCTCTCTCTCTCTCTCTCTCTCTCTCTCTCTCTCTCTCTCACACTCACACACACACACACACACACACACAAACAGCTATCGGCACTGAGCTCTTATCCCCCATGTGATAAAGTGTGATAGAAACTTAACCATTTTCTGCTGTCAAAGGCAGATAAATCTCGGCATACTGTACGTACATGACATAACTGCACCTTTACAGTGGGTTTTGTAATGATTTTCTTTTTCTAAAACTGCCAGTTGATTCCACCCAGAGAAGGCTTGGTCAATTCTGCCTGACTGAGCTAAAAGCAACTCAGCCTGATTCAGGGACAGATAGATCCCAGCATCCTTAGAACACACCCATGTTTTCTTTTCTTCTGCCTTATCCCCCCTCACTATAAGAGCAGAGAGGGTGAGGGAGGAGGAGAGGGGGAGAGGGAGAGAAGGAAAGAGAGAGGGGGAGAGGGAGAGAGAGAGAGAGAGAGAGATGTGCATCACTTTGTTCCTCTATGAGATAGAACTGGCTGACAACTTGAGAGAGCTCCCCTTGGCTCGGGAGAAAGCCCTTCCCATCGATTCAGTCCACATGACTGAGCGCAGCCACCACCAGGGTGGCATCCCAGGACACGCTGGATATCCTGGCCAGAACACCATGGCGCCTCACCCCTGCACATGCAGACCCACGGCAGCATCACAGCTCAATGACCTCCATGTGGAATGCACAATGACTGCAGACAGTCTTTGATATGGAGATTGAAAATGAAGTCATTTTGCTAATGACAGGGTTGCGTATGAGGACATGCTGGATACTATGTACAGGGCAGGCACCTCCTACCTTGACATGCAGGGGGATGGGAGTGCAGGAGAGCATCGCTACTGTACATCATGGCTCAGTTTCTCTGACATGGATTAAACCTTCAATGGATTCAAAAAGTTAAAATTGCCACTATAAAACAGCCTTTTAACTAAATTAAAATTGAAATGAAATTGATGGAGTGTAGACATATGACATGGCACAATATTTCACAATATTTCTTTCCTGTCTGTGTTAGATTTTGCTCACAATGTGAACTACTTCAACTACACTTTGGCCAGTACTTCTTCTTACACTTCTGCACGATTGTTATTGCCAAAGATACTTAAATACCGTCTCTGTTATTGCTTATTGGATAAAAAAGGTCTGGTGCGCATCTGGCCCAAAGGGCGGCCAGGCCGGCCCAGTCAGACCTACTCCAGAGACGTCGTTTCTAAAGATGGCACTGTGCATTATACAGCAGGAGTGTCCCGTGAGATGGCCGGCCCAGTCAGACCTACTCCAGAGACGTCCGTTTTTAAAGATGGCACTGGGCATTATACAGCAGGAGTGTCCCGTGAGAGAGAGTGGACACGCGTCTGGCTTTGCTTCCTAGATTCCCTCCCCAGGCAGGTACACCACTATTCAGCTGTGCACACAATAGAGATAGATGGGCCCATCGAGCTTTTAGGCAATCCTTTTAGGAAGACCAGGGCAAAGGCAGAGATATTACTACACTCAGCATGTACTGTATAAAGGTTGGTTAATAAGGGTTTATTCTCCCTTAAGGAGGGGGAAGTATTAAAATGAGATACACACATCATTGGAGTAATTACAAAGCGTCACCCGAAGAAGCCCTGTGATATAACCTCGACCTCCACCCATTCCCTGCTTACACAACTTCACAAGCCTCTGCCAAAGAGAAGGGGATCTCTCAGCTGAATGAGCAATAGACTTTGCTTGACTCAAATGCAGGTCCAACTACACTACTTTCTTCCTTCCTCACCCAAAGGGATCCAGAGATGCGATGATTAGCTTACCTAATGATCTAATGGGACGTGTGTGCATATGAATAGGCCATTGGCATCTATGGTCACAGGCTCTATTCCATCCCTTTGTCTTTTCCTTTTTTTGTGTCTTTGTCTCCCTCCATCTCTCTTCATATGAGTGCAGTATGGGTGAGAGAAGACTGAGTGACCCCTGTGTTAACGGAGTACATTGCATGCCAGGCTGATTATGTGAATGCCATGTCACAGGGCATGAAGTCTTGGCTGCCTCACGCTTGACATACATGGTATCCATCTCCAGAGAAAAGCTTAATATATCCCCAGGCAACACATGGTGAGCCAGTTCCCCATACACGCACAACAGAGACACGTAGGCGTGGACAGCTCTGATGGTGTCAATCGCACCTTGTTTTTAACACCGAAGGAATTAGTCATTGGGACAATCATTTGGATGACTTACTGCACTGGCATGACTGGCAAGCGTGGAAATTCCCAAATGTCATCTTCATGCCAAGACTAAAGCAATCAATTCCACTTAAATGCCTCAGTGATGAAGGACAAGACCAAGCATCAGAGCCACTAGAAGTGCAGTTAGGGAGGACAAATGAGGCATTAGCGTTTGCCAAGAGAAGCTGCCACAAAGTGCCCATAGGCCTGCGAGACCCGCCCGCCTAGTCACGTAACCACCTCCTGCGCTAAACTGGCCTATTAAGTCCAATGCATCTCCTCTCAGTGCTCCCGTCCACTGCTCAGAGCAGAGGCACAGTGCATCTAATCTTAGGCAGCAGTCCAACCAACAGCTACACAAGTAAATCATCACAATGAAATACACTGCACTTGATAGGCAAGTGCTAGTATGACAGTCACACAATCACAGCCACATAGGAGCTGGGGCAGTGAGTCTTGTCCAGACAGTACTCCCTTGAGAGAGGAGATCAGTCCTCAGTGTCCTCATCATACCCTCAGCAGCGTCCCCCCTGACTGGACACAAACATGCTTGACGTGTCACAGACAGGTAAGCCCTCACAGCAGGTGAATGCACCACAAGGACAAAGCATCAGGCAGGCAGAAGGAGCTCCCGTAGGCAGCCTGGTGTGCTGACAGTGACATTTTCCCCACTGCATTCAGAGCCTCTCATTGTCCCCGAGCACCAGTGCCTACATGGGTGGGGACCAGCCACTCCTGTGTGGTTCAGATGCCCTGTAGCACATAAACAGTAAGCAGAGCCACTGGTTCCCTCACTGCATCTTTGCACTGTAAAAACTGCCGTTTGTGTTTGGGCTCGGTGAGGCTCGTCATCACACACCACCTGGCAATTTGCGAGGCAGACTACAAGCATGCCGCCGAGCGCCTGGGAGCAGCCATACGACAGACACAGAGGGAGGGGAATGAAGCAGAAGAATGACTGAAGAGATGAACTTACCTTTGGTTTTATTCTGGCGCCCCGATCTCCTCTCTGTGCTTTGATGGGGATGAGCTGCTGGTGTGTGCTCTTGTCCTCCTTGTCGCTCTCTCCTCGGCACGAGTCCTCTCTCTCTCCTTCTCTCCTCTCTCTCCTTCTCTCTCCCTCCCTCCCTCACACAGACTCACATCGTACACACGTACCACACATCGTCTGCCCATTCACAAATTCACAGACGCGACACACCCACAGACGCAGACCTCTTTCAATGCTGCCAGCATGCTTGCCTACACACACACACACACACACACACACACACAGAGTCTAGCTCTCTTTCACTGTTTTGTGCATTCACACAATCTCACACAAACACACATTCCCTCCTTCTGTATGCACACACACACACACACACACGTCTGAAGTGACAAATACCTTGAGATCTGGTGTGGACTAGGGACTTGTTGTGACCTATCAGATGGTCTTCGGTGTGTGTTCTCTGCTCGGACATCACAAATGTTTGATAAATGGACAGGGCAAGGCTCTGCATCTCACAGGGCAGGAACGACCAAAAATAGGTCCTCCTACGAACCTCTCTAAACTATTAACAGACATCACTCTTAGTTAGCCCGTCTGCATACTGGATAAAAGACTATGCTAAATTACCTATAGATAAATGTGCTGTATAAACAAACCTTTGGTGCAGAGGGAAAATAATAAACCACTGGGAGAAAAAGCATCAGCACCTTCCTATCCCGATTGGCAGATTGATCCAAGATCCACAGAAGAACCAATCATTTTCAAGAAAATATGACATGTTTTCCTTGGCTGGCACAGGGACGGTCACCTCTTTATGACAGCACAGCGAAGCGACAGGTGGCGAGAACACAACACACTGTAAGCAGAGGGATGATGTGCATCTTTATTAGTCCTGCTCTCTGTTGCATGCTCTGTGCCAGAGGACAGTCACAATTCTAAATCTGCCCGGAGACTGAATGAGACAGAAATATGAAGGCACTCAGCAGTGCGAATACAAAACAACTGCATCAGTTAAAACACACATTAAATCTCTACCAAGTGGCAATGGCAATCATATATATTTCATTTTCAAGACCTTTGATTGAAGAAATTCACCATTTCATAAAATATTAAGTGTCACTTTCCCATTCCAAACACACACACAGAATAGGTCTCACCCCAGCTCTGACAGATGAAGTGCTTCTGACTGATGGAACATGACAACACAAAGTGCAGGACATGATTGAGATGTGCTGAAAGAACATCAATGACCATATACAGTAGCCTCAAAACAGATGGCTTTAAAACACACGCACACACATACAGTAGGCACACACACACACACATAGGCAGGCGCCTGCACAAAGGCACACAACACACATACACACGCACACAGATCATTGCTTTGCCAACCATTACACACACACACATGAATCAAAAAAAATAAATGAAAGCATTACATTTTTTGAAGGGCAAACTACAATCAGCTGAATAATTACATTTTTTTACATGCTCAAAGAAAAAGCTGGTAGTGATGAAAAGCATCAAATATATTGAAAATAAATACTATGTGACGTGAAATGCAACTGTACAGCATATGGACAATAAATATGTACAGTAGAAAATACATCCTGAATACATCTTGAAGCTCTTCCATTGTCATAGAAACGTACATGTACAACTTATTCACATAATTTGAAGTGTTACAGGTAGGTGATTACAGTGTAAATTCATAATCGCAAGAGCCCCCAATCACCCCCACCCCCCCCCCCCCCCCCACCACCCCCACCCCCTCCCCGCCCACCACACACACACAGACACGCACGCCCACGCACGCGCACTCACGCACACACGCACAGTCGCACACACTTCTTGAGACTCAGATGACCCTGAAGGGTCAGCAGTGAGCTAAACTGCATTCTCACTGGGCGCCTTACCGTCCTCCCCCTCCCCCTGGCCCCCTGGTCCATTTACTTGGGCCCCCTGCTCCTCCTCAGAGAGCTGCAGGAACTGAGGCAGCTCCAGATGCTCGGCCCTCAGCAGGCCCCGCTGGTCCTCCACACGGCTGCTCTGGGCACGGGACAGCAGCTCCAGCAGACCTGGACACAGGCCACAGGAGGGCAGGGAGAGAGAGGATGGACAACATTCATTCCTTACTGGTTTTTTTTTTGTTTCTTCATTGTGTGTGCGTGTGTGTATGTGTGTGTGTGTGTGTGTGTGTGTAGAGAGAGAGAGAGAGATAGAGACAGAGGAAAAGATGGAGTTGGCAAGAGTAAGTATGGAAAAAGAGAAGAGAAAGAAAGGAGAGATTGACAGCGGAGACAAAGGTGAGGGAAAGAGAGACTGAAAGAGGAGAGGAGTGAGGGAAAGAGTGAAGAGAGCAGGGTGGTGGGTGGAGAGTGAGAGAAGAGGGAGGAGGACGAGACACAGAGAGGAACATGCAGCGAGCTGAATGTCATAGCACACTGATCAGCAGTGAGATCATACATGTACACCTCAGACTCTCACCGTCCATGTCGTAGGGCTTCCTGGTCCTCGGGGAGCCTTTCGGAGCTGTAGCCTGCGCAGCCCTCTGGCCTTCAACGCTCCCTGAACGACCAACACACACACACACACACACACACACACACACACACACACACACACACACACACAGACACACACACACAGACACACACACACAGACACACACACACACACACACACACACACACACACACACACACACACACACACACACACACACACACACACAAAAGTACATCTGAAACAATCCGTTCTGCTTGAAACCAAACCGCTAAACCACTAGTGGACAAAGAGGGCTTTGACTTGACGTCCTGTTCTCAGCGGAGCGGAGAGTAGAACTGGACGCCAGGTCCAGGCCCGGCCCGGCCCGCAGCCGCTCACATCGCTCCGAGTCTGATGGGAGGCCAAGTGGGTGCTTCGTCACAGCGTGGCGAGAGGGAGTCTTGCGAGCGCTGAAGTCGTAGTGACATGGCACAACAACAACCCAAACGCACTCAGACAGGCTGCCCGGGGGGCAAGACACAGGCGCGGGCACACATCTACATGCCCAGGGAGGGAGCGCCAAGGCACTCGCGCATCGCTAAACGGTACCCTTTAATGCCCCTTCATTCACTTGGACTATTGGTCGCCATGTTAAATTTTTTTTTCAAAAAAAGACCAAATTGTCCCGTTAGAATGATAAGGTTCTATCTGACATTTTTGTCAAAACTGAGTTATTGGCATATTCTTATTCTGTACCATGTTCATAGTTGCATGCATTTCTGGACATTATATCTAAAGTGTCATGTTCCACTTATTCTAAAATTTCTATTCTGAAATGTTGAAGCTGAATATCTCAGAGCTACTCAAACTGCAGTTAGAACCCTATCATTCTCGGGGGATGAAAGGTAAATAGCATAATGTTTCCCATTGGACTAAGCTGAAGCGGTGAGAACATTTCCTGTATGATTACGCCGTAGAGATGAAGAGTCCACAAGAGAGCAGGAGGGTGAAGGCTTTGCTCACCTTTGACTCGGTCCAGACATATCGTCTTGTTGGCCAGGCGGAAGACACTCATGTTTAGCTTCAGTGGCTTCTGTGATCCACTCTGAAGTAAAAGGTCATTTGACACAGTTTCAACCCACACTCAAATGCTGATTACAAACATTCTTTCTGAAGTCATTCGGAATAGCCATTTCCTTACAGGCATATTTTGTGCACACGATTGGCAGAATTATACATCAGTCTCCGGCAACTACGTCAACATGCCACCTAAAGTACAGTATCCCATCTACTTACTCTCACTCTCTCTCTCTCTCTCTCTCTCTCTCTCTCTCTCTCTCTCTCTCTCTCTCTCTCTCTCTCTCTCTCTCTCTCTCTCTCTCTCTCTCTCTCTCTCTCTCTCTCTCTCTCTCTCTCTCTCTCTCTCTCTCTCTCTCTCTCTCTCTCTCTCTCTCTCTCTCTCTCTCTCTCTCTCTCTCTCTCTCTCTCTCTCTCTCACACACACACTCACCATGGTGACGAGGGCATCCTGGGGGGGTATATCATGCTTTTGTAACAGGGTAGCAAGAGCATCCCGCAAGGTCTTGCTGGACTTGACAACGATACCCACAGTTTTACCAGTGGACTTCACCTCTACCCTGGTAACACAAATAACAACAACAACACAACACTATTTTAGTTTGGACAAAAAAGGTGATGATGACACATTTTGTGTGTGTGTGTGTGTGTGTGACACACTTACGCAAGCGTCACCCGGACTTCCAGAGACACCTGCTGATCGCTCAGCACCAAGCTGTCCTGTTCCAGTGACAAGGGTTGCTATGGCAACAAGAAAATATTACTGCCCTCGGCAAATGATACAAATGTTCAGTGGAAGTAAAGGGTTATTTTTCTTGGAAAAAACTAAACGTAAACACACACACACACACACACACACACACACACACACACACACACACACACACACACACACACACACACACACACACACACACACACACACACACACACACACACACACACACACACACACACACACACACACACACACACACACACACACACAATGCCATTATGTTATCCATAAGTGAGGATGGATGACGGTCATCTAATATCAAGGTCTCTGAACCTATCTGCCTGATAAACTATCTGCCTGTCACGTACAACACTCCACATTTTGATGCTCTGTTTCGGCTCAACTTTAAAATCATGACTGAAGTACAGATGTATAGTCTTTCAAACCATTAATACCCACTCAGAGAGCAAAGCATGACTACAGTAGTTGTAGCAACCGCAGTGACACCCTGAGTATGAAGACTGAAGTACATCAGACAAATGTAAAAGCTACACTTTAGATTGTTTCAGCCCTTTTCAACACACAAACAGTAAATGTCTATTTATGAGCTCCACCAGTACATCAGTCAAACTAGACACAGACACAGCCACAGCATCCGTAGCCTTGGCCACCACTGACCTTGTCCTTGCCGTGCAGGTAGATGATTACATCTTTGAGAGGGAAACCCCGTTTGTCACAGAGTCCGCCCAGCATATCCCGTAGTGGGTACCCTGGTTTGGTGGGCACCAGGCTCCCCGTGCCATCTGGGAGGTGGACGTAGCAGTACTTCTCTGGCCGCCCCGCACGGGAGCCACCACTCGCGATCAGGTCCGCATCCCACAAACTGGCTCGCCCATTCTTTACATGAACAAGAAAGATCTTCAATGGTAGCGCCATTTTGGATGGATGGATATATAGAACATGGTAGGTACTGTAGGTAGGTTTATTCTGAGGATGACCCAGTGGTGTGGTGTGATGTTGGATCTCCCACGGCAGAGGAGGAGTGCAGCTCACCTCAGATCTACAGTGCATGTAACCCAGCTCTACACTACTGGTCGACTTCACCGAGATCTGGGACTCGTTCCGGTTTAGGGCAACACGTTGGAAGGTTACATCTGCTGAAATGGACAAAGCAAAACACAAGCATGCTGAATCAATGGAATATAAACATGATTTAAATGAATATGAAAAATACAGGAGGATGCAGCAGTATTTAGAGAGCAGACACAAGTAGTGTGAGAAAACCATTTTCTACTAAATCAGTGACATAAAAACTGATGAACATGGCTAATCCCCACAAAAACACATGCCACACTGTTGTGGCTAACTGTGGTAAGACTTAGGAACAAATTGCAACACAAAAGGCCATTCATTTCCCCACTGTAGTATACCTCCCCATGATCCTCTTTTCTCCAGCCTCTTCCTCCTGTTGGCCTTACTGTCCGAGGAGGTCAGTCGCATGTCCAATTCCTGCACACAAAGTCACATTGTTCACAGCAGGCAACACCTGTTAAAACTCTCTCTGTTTGTCTGTCGGTCTGTTTGCCCCCCTCTCTCTCTCTGTCTGTCTGTCTGTCTGTCTGTCTGTCTCTTTCTCGGTCTCTCTCACCTGGTTTAACCTGCTTTACCAATGAGTTCTTAGGGAAAAAAAAACATTGTCCATGGCACAACTGGTGTTAAACTGAGTCACAATATGGAGAGCTCACGCCCTATCAACGAATCACATGTGACAAAACCACTGGTAGCCCTGCATAAACACATGGACATACGGCGTCCACTGGGTCATCTGCAGGGCCTTGGGTGTTTACCTTCGTCCTGTTGCTGGTTGGCGTGATGCACTCTCGGGATCCCTTGCCGTTGCCCAATGAGGGCAGCGCTCTCCCCTCAACGCAGGCCAGCATGCAGCCCTGGTAGAGTGGCGAGCGGACGAAGCGTGCGTAGCTGTCCATCTTCATCAGCTTAAAGATCTGACCGAGAGAGGAAGCAGAAAAGAGCAGTGCTTACGGTACACTCTACAACGAAAACAAGGCCAGTGACACACGCATGCACACAGACAAGCACGTACACAGAGTGAGAAAGAGAAAGAGACAGCGACGAGAGAGAGAGAGGAAAGAGAGAGATGGGTGAGAGATAGAGGTGAGAGACAGAGGAAAGAGAGAGAAAGAAAGTAGAGGGACATTCCAACACATACACAAGCATGCTCACACACGCAAACACACACTGCCAGAACACCATGAACAAGTGATGGTATTCTCACTTTCACCACACTAGAACTTTATTCATGGCTTTGCTGATAAAGGAATCCTAAGTGTAGAGTGTCTACGGTGTCTCACACTCTATTATGTTATTCTCAGGTGGTTGGCATGCGAGTACCTGGTCTTGGGCTTTCTGAAACATGGCCGTTGTTGGGCGTTCCAGGTCACCCTCGTCTACGCGGGCCGTGTCATCGATGTTGACGGCATGAAAGGAAGTGTCTGTGAGATAGGTGTCGTAGATCAAACGGGCTTCCTTCTTCAGCTGCACAAAAGAGGAAGCACCGGGCCGGAGGCATCAGACACCCTCATCGCCGAGGTTAACCCACTTACAGGTTTCTCACAAGCACAGCAAGTTCAAACTCGCAATTCTGTTTGCGTTGCACTCCTAAGAAGGTTTGACGAATACCAATTTGAGTGACGTTGGTGTTTTTTTTATGCAACTGGTCTGTTTCTGAGGCTTTAAAATGGCTAAATACAGATGCACGGACACCAACTATGGGTATGTGGGGCCTTCAAATGTGTCATAAAGTTATATGGCTATATTCCTCTGGTTCTGTATTGTATTGACACCAATGCAGAGGCAGAACATGTCTGGAACTGCCTAGAAGACCACTACAATATGGTTTGTGATCAGGTTTTCCTTTAATCCTTTCCACAAGGCTCACAGTGTGATACAGCACTGTCAAAACCACATTTTGCAGAACCAAGGGAGTGGAAAAGACTGTGAACTGGTGACAGATGCATTGACAATGTCAAAACATAGACAGAATTCAACTGAACACAGAAGTTCTCCCTTCCCTGCAGTGACAAAGGCCAGTCCCCCAAATGACACAATCCACAGGCCAGTCTTTTTCACCTTACAGCATTCAGTTTATCTTCCAATTCTGCTCATTTTGCTGAACTTTTAACCGTGGAGCTCTCAGGCTTAGCAGTACACTTGTCCACCAACACTTTTTATCTGATAATAAATACATTAGCCATGTTTATAGAATACGGCACACATGTGTGTATGACCACAAAAAAACATGATGGCCATATAAAAGCATAGTGCTGTATAGCTGGTAAAATCTCTTTTGCACACAAATGAGCATGTGTGTGGCTGGATCACCTATCTTCTTGATACACGCCATTTTGAGGCATATTTCCATCCCCCTACCTCATCCTCCTGGCTCTGTGGGATGAGCCGGAACTTCTCGCAGGCTTGCCAAAACAGGATGTTCTCTGCACTCACTTCGGACTTCAGAAAAGCCTGCCGTACACAATGACACTCGTGAGACAAAGCAGACCAAATCATGGGCAGTCATGAGTTTAATTTGAAGTCAACGGAAAGATGTAGAGCTGCTTGCACATGTCTCTTATCACCCCGCTATTGCACCACCGACAAAACGCTGAGCTGGAACACTCAGGCTGTGACTAACATGAGGGTTGTACAACCCCCAGGATTGCGTCACTGTGACAACCCTGTTAGTCACCATTAGATGATGGTGAAGTGAGAGGTTCCGGAATGTCTTGAGGTTCATCCTGAACATCAGTTTATACACATTTGTGTGTGTGTGTGTCTGTGTGTGTTGTTTTTGATGAATGAATAAAAGTAAATGTATTCATAATCGGAACTTTTGCTAAGTTGTGACATGGGATTTTATGAGTCAGATGACGAGGGATTCTACAAATACATATGCATGACACACACACACACACACACACACACACACACACACACACACACACACACACACACACACACACACACACACACACACACACACACACACACACACACACACACACACACACACACACACACACACACACACACACACACACACACACACACACACACACACACACACACACACACACACACACACACACGTTCCAGCAAGTAGCTTTCTTACCGTGAAGTACTGAACCCCCGTCGGGTCCTCCAGGAGCTTCTCAAAGCCCACGGCCCAGCTGACCACTTGGCTGGCAGCACCGTCACTGCTCTGGACTGCCGAGGTGCCGAGGCTGTGGCTGCTGCCTCTGCCTGACAACTTGGACATGTTCAGCTCTTAAGAGGCCAAGAGGGCAAGACAAGAACATACACATATGAGAGAGAGAGAGAGAGAGAGAGAGAGAGAGAGAGAGAGAGAGAGAGAGAGAGAGAGAAAGAGACAAAGATGGGCTTCCCTATACGTAACACATTCACATTATTTCTCTTTTTCATTCATCTTTGATGTGATAAATATAAATCTGATAGCCATCTGAGAGGTCAGACTATTGAGTTCTGTCGTCAGGCACTTTGGCCCTGAAAGTAAATATATGTGTGTGTGTGTGTGTGTGTGTGTGTGTGTGTGTGTGTGTGTGTGTGTGTGTGTGTGTGTGTGTGTGTGTGTGTGTGTGTGTGTGTGTGTGTGTGCACAGTTTGGAACTACTTCAAGAATCTCCAGAGAGTGCTGCTGTTTAAACTATTGCCCTTTTATGCTTTTATGTACTATTATCTTGTGTGGTTTAGGCTTTCTTTTGTTTACTTCTTAAACTCTTCTTTGACTATAATTGCCCTCCTATGCTTTTCATAGCCATTCCTGTTTGCTCTTGTGTATGCAAAGCACATTGAATGAAATGTGTATGAAATGCGCTACCGCTACATAAATATCATTCAGTCTCTCATTCATGCTCTCTCTCTCTCTCTCTGGCATTCTCTCTCAAAGTATAAGGAAGGATGCATTGTGTGTCATGTGTACTGTATGTTGTGATGCGAACAGAAGTTTGCTAGTAAAACCCAGTAAAGTACCATATACAGTTACAGCCTGTATATATGTCTATGGTTACAGCCACCTGTGTGAATGTTCACCTCTTAAAATTTCCACAAAGCATGTTGTTTTGATCACCCTGTTATACAGTAACTGTTTTGTGGCTGTAACGGCTGTACCGCCCCCCCCCCCCCCCCCCCCCCCCCCACACACACACACACACACACATACGCGCACACACACACACACACACACACACACACACACACACTCCACCCCACCTCACCACAGCTCTGGTCTTACCTCCATCCGACACAGCCTGGGTCTGCCAAAGTAAAAGAGAGAGACAGGCATCAGCCCCCACCATGTGATGAGTAACACGGTATCCACCCAAAACCACCACCACAGAGACAGCAGAAAATCACATACGGGCAAGGGTCCACACACAAGATTTGTGCTTACTGCAGCACCATGCTTTTGATTCACGTAAGAGTGACTGTTAAACACAGGAAACAGGTTCTTCTGCAAACATGCTTCATTCAAGTTTGGAGACACTGCATCTTTGAAGGCGGTGTGTTTTGCTAAACAGCTGCATATGCCATTAGCCATATGTTTTTTTTCACTAACTTAATGAGAAAAAATACTTGGTTTACAATTACAGTCAATTCTGCTATTAATACTGAAAACACATCTAGACATAACCAACACAATAACACACTTGATGTACTATGAAGTCTACTGTGAAGTCTATTACACAAGGGCCATTCATCAAACCATTACCACACGTAACTGTGGCCACAATGCATCCTGTAGCACATGGCAGTATCTCTGTAATGATACTGTACGGTAACCGGGTTCCCAAGGTATTGGGCCCATATGATGGATTGGAGGTACATTTTTAGGTTTTTCCATAATTTTGGAAGTTTAAGTTCCATAAACTTCACGTCTTACTTCTGATGCTGAACTTTGCCAAGTTACCCAACGTAAACAATTTAAACACAAAGTCCACTGGGAAAGTGGCAGCCAAAGCAGTATCTTAAGGCAAAACAACCCAGGACAAACAACCCAAGACAAACAGCAGACTAACAGCAAACCAAAGGAGAACTCCTTAAGCAGCACGTTGTACTGTATACACCACTAGGATTCCACTACAGCTCCCATATACACAAATGACCCATCACAGCCCGTCAACAGCACATCATTGATTTTCTGTCACAAATCTCTTGTCTTCATTTGATATTGAAATAGCAGCTGAGTTGTACATTTTATCAACAGCAGATGAATGAAAAGCAGACAGTCCCTGGAGTAAACATATGAACTAAGTGCTGCTGATCAAATTACTATACTGGAGCCCCTCTTGATGGTACCCATCTGAACATCCCCTCAAAGGAATGTTAAACTCACCATATGCCCAGGTGGAAGTTCAAGGCTTTTCATGCTCTTTGACATGCCAGCTGTATCACATGAAGAATCCAAACACTAACTCCAGCAGAGACACACCCTGTATCAATACACTCTCACACCCTCACAGAGATCATCTCAAGTCACTTCCTGCCTGACTTCCTGTTTGCAACACACAAGAGGAAGTGCGGTTACTCTGGCAGAAACCCACTCGCCTGAGTCTTCAGACGGAATCGGAGCAGCACAGCAGCTGTGCGTCTGCCGATGACGATCCTTATACCCAGAAATATAGCAATTAGCCAATAACATTATTTTGAGCGTAGCATTCAGATATGTCACAAGACGAGCAGACCCATGCCTGATGTGAGCCACATTCATGTCCACCCCGAGCTCTATCGGACTGGTGCATACTGACCTGTACTCTGAACCAGCAGCTTACACGACATCACTATTGGCCTTGTTGACTGATATCACCTATTGACAAATGTATATGACATGTACCTACAGTATGACAGTGACTGATGTCCCTCTGCTGCACTTCTGCACTAGTAAACATTGTGATACAAAAGAGTAAAAGGCTTCACATTGGATTTGATTCATATTTTTGCTTCCACCTTACTGAAAGGTATAATTAGCAGCAACAGGACCTAAGCAAACAAAAAATGAAGAGAATATACCGGTCAAACCGTTGATTCATACATTGATACCACTATCGGCCCAAAATGTCATAATCACAGCATTCCTAGTGTTCCAGCATTAGCCTGGGACCACACAGACCTTCACAATTGCACAATTAGGAGTGAGTAAGGAAAAAGAAGACTAAGTAAACCCAGCCCAATCTGCACTGCAGCTCCTGCTGGAAACCTCCACATTTTTCTATCCTGCTTCCGTTACAAATCTGTGGGGGGACCAATCACAAACTGGCTTATCCACCTGGCACACCCGGATTGCTGGTCTGATCGGTTGAAGGACTATCCAGATGTGTAGGCTACAGACAGCTACTGTACAGTATGCCTATGATCACACCTCTTGTGCAGTAGAGCAGACCCCCCCCCCCAGGCTAATGTTCAATCTTGAATGCTTGAGGAGCCATATGGAAAAGGTTCACTGACTAACTTCCAGCAGGGGTGCAGTGAAATTAAACTTAAATTGGTACATAAAACTCTTACCAAATCGTTTTAAAGCTGTAGCAATCTTGTAAACAAAAGTTTAAATTTACTCAATTCCAAAGAAATACACATCCGTACTGGTTTAGCGATTGTGTTTGCGTGCTATGTTTTAGGGACATTGGAAATGGGCTTCAATGGCCTCTTGGCCAGCCAGACCTGCAGCGCAAATCCCAAACTTGCCAAAAGGATGTACAGTATAGGAATAGCCTAGGAATACACAGAGCTAATCTATTTTTTAATCCTGCTTGTGTTATACAATAGCATGCTTAAGAACTGTTCAAATAACATAATAATACCTATCATGAAACCTTGCTGGATCAATTTCAAACATACCTCTGATCATAAAAGATCGTGGGCTATAAATACATATTTAACTTTAACTTATTGTGATAATGAAATGGGGGAAAAAATGATGACCAAATAAAAGCTGTGCCACAGCTGATAGACAACATGGACTTACTTGATGAGTTTGTTTATCTGAAATATTTTGTTCAATATATCATTTAAATAGAATATTTTTGTAAACAAACAAACAAACAAACAAACAAACAGACAGACCTACATTAGTGCCATTGCCATTTTTCGCCTGACTGGCTCATTTAGAAGGCAATTAAGCATACCTACACCCGTGGAGAGTCGGATGCAAGCATGCCTCAACATGTGCACATTTTATCCAAAACTGCTGCCCCAGTTGTTAAACCAACGCTTACCAACACCAACCAACCAACGTCTCTGAAGTAAGTCTAAAACGCAATTTCTCTTACCAAAGAGTCAGAAGCTGTGGATCTTTTTCGGACACAAGTAGTGTTTGGTCTGTATTCACCAAGTTTTCGGTACAGTAGTTTCAAGCGAGGTAAGAGTTTGCTGACGCCTTGCAGAGCAACCATTCTGTTAAGAACACGAACAAGCATAGTAAACAAACTATGTAAGACCAAATCACACAATAACATAAGCGTACATCATACAGTTGTCTTTAGGCACGAACTCGTGCTCACCTAGTCTATTACTAATGTCACACCTCATTTTCACTACACGTCATGCAGGTAAACCGTTCGTCAGAGGGTTGGGCTTTTCCGACTGGCCAGTTATGCCAATGTTTGAGAAAATGACATTGCATATGAATCATTCTTTCTCGGGCGCACTAACTATAGGCCAAAATGAATATCTGCTGTAGTGCAATAATTTTACTTTACAATATGATTCCATAGCATACTCATTTCGCTAAATGGCTGGCGAGAAAGCCAGAATGTTTTTGAAGATGTTCCACAGACTACATTTCTCGACTCAAAAGTGTCACCTGGTGGCCATAGATTACCACCTGTATCAGAATTAACTGTCAAATCAGCAAGGCAAACGATTTCCATCCCACATTGCAGAATAGATGTGAATTGTAGCCTAAAACATACAGTATTTAACTGACTGTTTGTAGAGAAATCTTTTGGGCATATAGCTTTTAGCAATGTATCTCAATGTAGTTAAACAACAACAACAACAGCAACAACAGCAACAAAATAATGGCACAAACAGAAAGGAAGGCTGAATACATTAACATAACACATAACAACAACAAAATATAAATAATTTGATGAGATACATTTAAACTAATGATGAGTGAAGAGTGCCAACTATCTGTAACATTTAAATGTGTACAGCTAATGGTGATATATAGGCTACAGCTCACACTGCCCAGTGCTCACCCAGGCCAATAAAGCTGCTGCTGTTGCTCTACACTACTGCACATGGAGTAACAGAACATCACTGATGGATTCCAAGAATGTTCCGTCTTTTACTGCACTATAGGCACTATTTGGAGTCTCATTTGCATTCTTATCTGTGTTGTATATCTCACGCTTCCCTACTGGCACACTCCACTCTGTTCTCTATACTTCCTGTGCTGAGACTTGCTTGTGCTGACTCCTGGTTAACTTTCTTTTTTTCTGTTCAACGGCAAAGACCTCGGGGAAACACTTACAACAGGTAACATGCATCTAAATGAATACAATGATGGCAAATACTTCCTCTGAAGATGTAACATTATAAGATGTATGCTATGTGTGTTGAATATTTAAGAGCTTTGGCGTTATGATGACTTTAAAAACACATTCTCTGTGTTCTCACATACATAGGCCTACAGTATATCCAAATGATAAGTCTAAAAAAAGATTATGATTATTGATGAACTGTTAAAAGTCAAGAGATTAGAGATGATTCATTATTATTTTACTGGACCTTTGTGGTGCACAGCGGACGAGGTGTCATTGCCAAATAGAGTTGTAGGGGCCATATTGGCTATATATTTAAAGAACAGAACAGAACAGAACAGAATATTTAGATAATTGTGATTTAAAGCAACATTGTGGAAGAATTTATATTGCCCCTTGGTGTCAATACCATGCTAAGATGGCACCCAATTGCTGTAATCAAAAACCAACTGAAAGGGTCATGATCCTACCCGATCAACAACATGCGCAATGCAACATGTCCTGTGCACGTATGGGCAATGGTATAGAGACTTTATTCCCCGTATTATAATTGTAATGAGTTTGAAGCCATTATTGTAAGGTAAAATGATGTCCTTATATGCTGCATTCATATAGCCTACTGTAAATTGGAAAATTGCTGTGTTATTATGCTGTGTCTCTTTTCACAGGTGCATGCTTGTCATGGACATCTGTCATTATATCATTAGCAGTATGTCACTGCTGGGTAAGAAACCATTCTATATCTGAGTTCATGTACAGTATGGAGAGACTCTCTCATGCCCTAATAATGTTTGATGGTTATTTGTTTTGGTATAGGGCTGGTTGCAATGACAGAGGATTGCATGCCATTGACATGTATGAACTGTAACAGCACCCAAAATGGCAGCGTAGACAGTAAGAGACTAAGCTATTGACATGGCTATTTTATGAACACATACATCACTCGGAAGGACTTGAATTCATGACATGAATTTTGATGTATGGAAAGACTACAGTGTGTGTGTGTGTGTGTTTGTTTCTGTGTATGTGTGTGTGTGTGTGTGTGTGTGTGTGTGTGTGTGTGTGTGTGTGTGTGTGTGTGTGTGTGTGTGTGTGTGTGTTTGTGTTATTGTTGTTTTTCCAGAAGATTGCAGTGATATGTGTAAAAACAACACATGCATCAGCGGTAGGTGATCCTCAACTTTATTGTGTTGATAGTTACATTATGTCAGTTTTTCTTTTTCACCAGTGACATGCTGTAGCTCTGTGTTTTTCTTTCAGGAGTAATGCCTAATTCAACCTGCATAAAAGGTAAACCAGTCTGCTTCAGTTATGCAATAGGCTGTCCAATCAGTTGAAGCCTGTGTAGGATTATGAACATAATTTTTATATTATGGCATCATCAAAAAATATCCATCCATCACTAGTTTTAAATCTAGGCTCTTGACACACCTCCTCTCCCTGGCTTTTCCTACCCTTTTGATACACCTGTTGATATTGTTGTTTCTGGACTCATGTATTGTCCCTTTTTCTGTAACTTAGCTACAGTATGTGTGGACATAGGTGTCTGTTTCTTCATCTGCTTATTGCACTCTGCAGGACATTTTTTGTCAGTGTAGCTGTATTTTAAATGCTTTATAAATATGTTTTATGGTGCTTACTTACTTACTTACTAAAAGGAGGAGGAAACTGGGAGTGCTGGCTTGGGGCCATGTTACTCTGATGCAAATTACCAAACAAATGTTTACATCAACACATTAGCAACCATCCAAAGCATGTGTCAGATTGTGACTGTTTATATCTTTCTATGCTTCCTGGAAATAAATAAATGAATGCCTTCTGCATTGCACTCAACTATCAGAATAGACCTTCATTAAAAGAACTTGGTTCATCAGGAATTCATATAGTTTATAATCTTTTACACACATTTATTTCCTTATCAGGATATCAGAGCAATGAAGTACTGTACTGTATGTGAGCATAGGTACATGTGGTCTGACCACATAGTACATTGTTGGCCAGCTTGGAGAAAAACATGTCTTATTTCAATCTTCATCAGATTTTTCACTGTGGCTGAATGCCTCGGCTGAAGAGATCGACGAGGGGGAGGACTTCACAGTCAGCTGTGAGCATAACCTCACTCTAGACAACATCAAGGAATTTATTTGGCTCCAGGACAATGTAACTGTACCTTGTAAAAACACAAGCAAGGTGAACATTAATGACAAGTTTCCATGTAAAAAAGCAAGCCAGCTGACCCTTGATGACCAATTCCAGAATTTCAACATCACCTGCAAAATATATAGTCAATGTGGTAACTTCACCTCAAACACCCTGACGATCCAAGTTAAAGGTTAGCATTGTCACATATTATTGTCAAGTGGTTCAACTCTACATTCAAGTTAGTTGTACATCTTGAAGTATGTTTATTCTGTTCTATAATTTATTGTTTTTCTATTTTATTATTGGCATTAAGATCAACCCCCCCCCCCCCAAAAAAAAGATGGTTTTATATAGTCAATACACAATTTTATATAGTTATACACAAACATACATGTGAAAACTATTATGTCTGTTATGTCTGCCTTTCTTGTTTCTGAATATGGTTTTCTTGTTTCTGAATATGGATTGCTGGGAACGCCAGCTGACGGCTTATTGATCCTGGTGATTTGTGGAGTGACAGCTGTTGCCCTTCTACTCATTTTCACTTTGGGCATGAAGCTCCTTCTCAAGAGGGATATTGGTAAAGATCAAATTCCTTTGCTATGTAGTCTTCTGAAGTTTACAGTAGGTCAACAATAAACTAGTCAGCTTTAATCTGTTACTTAAGCAATATAACATGGGCTAGAATGTATTAAAAAAGATTTATCAAACTAAATATGTAATTGCCTTATGCAGTAATTAACAAATAGGCCTATAGCAAGCAAGAAAGCCTAAAACAGCGTTAGTTTTAATACTGTAATGTCACAATCCATCTCTCAATGCTGCTCAATAACTGAGTCGAAAAGCATAAACACTTTCAGCTTAATCACTGCTAAACGGTAATACATGAATAACACCATGCTTCCATGACCCACCTTTCCCCCCAATCAATCACATTTCTAGCTGAGTCATACTCCTCTGCATACAATAGGATAGATCTAACCAATCAGAGCAATGCAATATGTGAATCCATCAGGGAGAATGGCAAAAAACACCCTTCTTCTTTACAGATGTCTTATGCTGTTTGTATAACAAATGTGACAGCAAAATCTAAACTTCTCCTCCAGCAGAAAGTTCTCTGTTGTGATCAAAATCAACAAATCAACGGTACACTCAGGTCATGTGGATGACTGCATCAATGTTGCTCATCTGTCCGTCGTCAGACAAAGCCTGCTCAAATGATTTGAACATACCTTCACCAGTTTAGACCTCTGCATGGAGCGACTCTAGACCAGATTTCCTGATCTCAAATTTGGTGTCTGAAATAAGTTCGGGCTTGCTACCAAGCTATCACATTTCATGACTACAGTGAATATTTGTTATCATTTAGACTTCGTTCCTCTTCCCAGCTCAGAGCAAGACCAGAAGGAGGCAAAACAACACCATGGGCCAAACAACAACTACTACCACGTCTGAATGTAAGGTCTGCTTACCCACACCAAACACATATCACTATTTACCACATGCTGTATGCACTATTTAGCCTTATGTACATACTACTGTACATCTGTGAGCAAAGTCCTGTTGCTTTATCCTATACAGTACTGGGGCGATCAGACCTTATCCAACACAATATGCCGCATTACCACACAATTTCTTGTAAAGCCATGCTTCTTTACAAACTGGACTATTGCAATGCGTTGTTAACTGGCCTGCCTGCTTGTGCAGTGAGACCTTTATGATACAAACTGCAGGGGCACTTATGGTCTTCAGTCAGCTAAAGAAAATACATGTAACTCCCCTAGTTACTCTTCGTTTGGCATCCAATATAGCAGGCAGAATTCAACTCAAATCCCTCACTTTGGCTTATAGAACACTCACTGGATCTGCACCTTCCTATTCCTGAGGTCCATGGTCCAGCTCTGCGTCTCTTCTCTTAGCCACTGCAGTCCTCTGAGGAGTGGCAGTGGTGTCGGCCTTCCATCAACACGAAGAGGTCTCTGTCAAGATTCTCTTTTCTTTATTGATGGAATGAATGATTTACACAATGCTCTTCATTCTAGTGGTAGTTTGGGGTAGCAGTGATTTGAGTTATGGTTTGTACAGGTTTATTGCTATTTTTAGTATTTTTATTGTTATTATCTGCTAATTGTTTTAATATATTTGTAATTAGTGCTTAATGACTAGGCCTACTTTAGACTGTACATTTTCCTGTTATGTTTATTGATGTCGCTTTGGTCAAAAGCGTCGCATTACCACATTGCATGCATCCTGTAGCATTATTTCCCTGTCCCATTTTCTTTTGTACATGTTTTGAATATCCCCCTATTTTTATGCATTGCCCCTGGTTTGGAATGATCCAGGGACTCATCACAGAATATCCATTGACTGTGATGTTCAGGACATTACAAAGTACAAATCCAAGCTCCTCCAGCAAGATATAGAAACAAGTCAGTAGAGGTAAAACCTGGAGAAAACCTAGGCACTCATCCGATAAGAAAGTTAGTTAAAATGCCTTTATTTTATGGGCAAATCATGCCACCACTTGGAGGTCCGGGGCCTTTTCAGGCACTTTGAGGCAGTCAGCTATACCTTGAGATTTTTACGTTTTTCATCTAACTAAAAACATCTATGCAAAAGTGGCACATATGGTTATATTCTAGAGGTCCTCCTCAATAATTATATGAGAGTAAAGTGGATGTAATGAAACACCCCCCCCCCCCCCCCCCCCCCTCCGTTTTACCCAAGGGGGCAGGCATATTCCCAGAAGTAGAAACACGAAATGAGCTGGTGATCAACGCTCTGCTAACTCCCATGGACGGCCATAGATTGCAGATTTTTTTGCGATCCCATAACTTCATGTAACATGTGCCCTGTGTCGCCCTTATAGCTTCTGTGAATTCTATATAGGGTATCGAAGGCAAAACTAATTCACTTCTTCCTCGTATATAACGTTGGTTTCTCGTAAAGAAGTATAGTTAGCATGTCGGTTGGAGGGAAGCTAACGTTCGAGGGGAGATTTCCCATAATGTTTGGATAAGAAGCTGAGTGAGCCTGCACAGAAACCATGATGGAAAGTCATTCGCAAGATCAGTGAAAAAGTGTGTAGCCTACGGTAGCCTACTGTTTGATAGGGTAAAGCATTACCTAGAGGCAAGTAAACATGATAATAATACCTATTTAAAACGAACGTTAATAACAGATTGACAGTTGTTGGGAAAATCCCATCTATCAGACGAGTTACAGCAATGTACAGGATGGCTAACGTCACGAAATGAGTACGAGTCTGCGCAGTACGATGGAAAGTAAACGGATTTTTGTTTCAGCCCCCTCCCATTGAGAACAACGGAGTCTGTTTGTCCATTTCTTTTAGGTCTATGGTTTTACCTGGCAGCGTATCAAGAGTATTTGCGTCCAAACGGATCCATCTCAATACGACTCAACACGCTACTTCATATTCCAAGCCTATACGTGGCGCTGTTTCAGTTCACCAAATCACCAAAAACGGAGAGGAAGAAGTTTTAATAATACGTCGAGGTGAAAATTATTTTTACAGTTTATGAGTGGAAGGCTAGAGCATACCTGCCAAAAACTCCCGTTTCCCCCTCGTTTCTCTCCTATCTTAAAGAGGAACAATGCAGGATTGGCGATTTCATCTCTGGTTTCGGTTTCGTTTTTCGTTTTCGCTCATTTTATGCTTGCATATTTCTCTGCAGAGCTTCCCCGACAGCTTTAGCGTGTATATTTATACATATATAGGCTATATATAAATATATAAATTGCAAGCGTGGTTCTTCTTGTTCCTTACGACTTCCAGATGTAAACAGACGATCGTCTCCTGCAGAAACTGCAAGGTTGCATTAGCGGATAGGGACACTGGGGGCGGGAGGAAATATTACTGTTTTCGAACGAAACTGGTCAGTCAAGCAAAACAACGATTTCTGAGCGATTTTATGACTATGAAAAAGTTGCATAGGGTCTCTTTAAGGTCATCTCCTGCTGCCCTCCCGTTTTGTTGTTTCTCCCGAAAAACTCTCGTAATTTGCATGGCCATCATACTTCATTCGAAAATCACTGATCCATTCATTTTCTGACAACAATCACTTACTTTCAATTTATTTCAAATGTTCTGTCATAGGCTAACACCTGGCAACGTAAACCCAAATAATAAGGAAACCGGTGCAGTTCACAACCGAGTCTCGAAAGCAAGCAGGCTAGTTAGCCTAGGCTACTCCAGAATTAGCTGTTGTGAAATGGTTGGAAATTGAATTGATTAACACATCATAAACTGTTCTTGAGTGTTGGTAGCCTAACTTGTGTCCTCGGAACAAAATCTGACAGCAGCTTGGGAGTTTTGGAAGTAGGCTGCCGGTAGCAGTTGGATAGGCTGCATATAGGCTCTAGGTAAGGTAAAAACAACGACCGAAATGCAGTAACATTATCCCGTTATTTTGAAAGCTAAATGTTGACAGCTGTGGATAGGGGTCGAGGAGTGTGGCGATGACATCATCGAAACGCAGGTATGCGTCTTCCCCCGTCCAAACGAACGCTAGAGGGCTGCGTATTCGAACTTATGCACTCTGGGACCCGGTTTCAGATCGATTAGTTTTAGGGCTATGCGTTTGCAGTATTCGTTTGGACGAACGGCTAAAACGATGCAAAACAGCTGCGTTTAACCCAAAATGCGTTTCCGTGTGGACAAGCCCTTAGACTCCAGAGGGTTAAAAGACCACTTTGACTCGTTTCGGCTCAGACAGCCTCCGTCAGGAAGCACTGTCCATGTCTTAACACTCTCACAGACTGACACTGAGAATGACGGTGTATTAGCCTACTCCTCATTATTTATTTGATCACTCATGTAAATATGTAATTTTATACAGTATATCCCAGTATGCCTCACACACTTTAAAACAGAACAGCTATCCTTACTTAGAATGTTTAGAAAGTATAACTCAGTTTCTGTAATTTGTTAAGATGACTTTTGAGGTGCACAGTATATCATGCTTATTTATATCAAGTTGTACTTGAATTGCTGTAGTTTCTGCTATAAGGCTGTATGAGTCATGTTGTTGAGTTACTCATAGGGAGTGTGGTAAATGTTATTTTCTTGTTTCTAATGTGTGTTTGTTTTTTTGGTAACTGTTTATTGTGGCTTCTTGTACAATGTACAAGGTAGAACAACTGATGGGCAGAGTATTTTCAGGATTACCATGAAGGAGAAGACCATTCTCATACATAAACAGACACAGAGTATGCACAGTAGACATACCTCCCTCCTGGGTCCAATGTAAAATGTATTACCTTCTTAATTAACATTACGCTGGTCATAAAGTTAGGCACGCAATGCTTACTTGCACAATGTGTATACTTCCACCTGGGATGGAGTTGATGTTTGCCTTATAAGGTGAAGATTCTTGGACCTCTTAAGTTTATGGCTATGAAAGCTTTAGCAACTGGACCAATAGTTATCTCAATATCAACACTGAATTTGTGTCTACCTCCAGCACAATCAAAACTTTAAGCCCTATGTACTGGATGAATGTGTTGTGGATGGTCCTGATGCACATAATGAATGTATTGTGGCTCTTAAGCCCGGCGCCCACCAGAAGCGGCGTTCAGCGGTGTTCGGCGGTCTGGGCTTGCTGCGCAGGATTTTAGAATAGTTTTCTATCTCTGTGCGGCTGCTGCGTGGCAGACGTTTCCAGTGGGCGATGCTCCATTGAAAACAATGGAATTCTATTTTTTTTCGTGACGCGGCGCGCCGCGTACGCTTCTGGTGGGCGATGGCCTTTAGGCACTGGATTAATGTGTTATGGATGGTCATGTGCTTGACCGTTTGTGGCACCAACAAATAATTATGACTGCCACGCAGCATAGCAGCAGTGATGTAGGTTTAGTCATACTGTATATATAACCCATCCCATAACCACTCGTTTCATGCATAGCACCACCTAATGAAAAAGCAAAGATGAAGTGTTGTAATCGCAGGTATCACTGGCTGACATTGTCAAAACGGCGTGAAATTGGAAGTGTAGGATCATTATGACGCCCTCTGAATACTGTACATTTTGTGTTCATGGGGGGCCATAAGATATATGTTTTTAATTAATTAACTAAGACACACACATACACTCACAGTAGACAGGTAGGCATGCGCACACACACACACACACACACACACCTGCAGACACACACACATAAACACATACACGCATGCACTAACACACCCACACGGATGCACCCCCCCCACACACACACACACAAATGCACACATAAAAACACACACACACACCATTACCCCTCCTACACACACACACACACGCACACTCACAAGTGAACATATACTCAGAGGCACATAAAACACAAATGCAGGCAAGCAGACGTACAAACACACACACAAACACACACACACACACACACACATCCCATTACCCCCATCACACACACACACACTCACAAGCGAAAACTCACAGACAGAGAAGCACGCATACACAAAAGCAAGCGCACACATGTACACTCATTTACATGCATAAAAGTTGCAGCCGGGGATGGAGTAGGAGATGGAAACAAAATGACAAGCATGATTTATTTTTGCGGAGCGAATGTGGACTGAGCGGCGGTCGTATTTTGTATCGCTTTGCGGTACATCTAGTTACAACAACAGACAATGATAGTATATGATAGTATAGCCTTTAGTGTCACTGTCATATAGTTAAATTTCAGTAATGATTGATATATGTGATCTCTTTAAGAACATGTGGACTGGTAACCTGGCTATCGCCAGACTAAACTCAATCGTTTGAGATTGAACATTAGTCTGAGGAGTCTGTGTTTCTACTGCACAAGAGGCGCGATCAGTGGCATAGTTCAAATGACTCTTTACACATCTGGATAGTCATTCAACCAATCAGACCAATGATTTGGGTGCGCCTGGTTTCCAGCCAAAATCCAATCACTGGCAGATTGGGCTGGTTTGGGGGGGGGGGGGGGGGGGGGGGGTCATTCTGTATGTGTCAATGATTACTTAATTATAATGATTTAATTATGTAAAGGACAACCTAAGCTTTCCAAAAATATCTTATATTGACATAAATAATACTAGAGTTTTCGCTATGTAGAGCTGAGAAGTTGGACTTTCTTAAAGTGTCCCATTTTACCCATGTTCACCCTACTAAAAAACAATACCAACTGATTTTTTATCTTTAATATAAGATTAATAACACTCAGATATACTGTTTTTGCAGTGTAAACAGCCGGTCAGGCCATGTGTAAGTGCTCATTGCTGGCATGGGATCAAGTTTGAATCATGAACTATGCCTGGAAAAAATATGGTACACTAAGACATGCATGGACTGATATATAGATGTGATAGATATGTGCATGTGAATTGATTACACAGTTCTGTTATGGACTAACCATTTGATGTCTTGACCATGTTAAGGTGCTATGGTAGTGTGTGCAATGGCGCTAGTGCAAAAGTGAACAGTGCAGGAATTGAGCAGTGGGATAAATTTGCTTATTATTAAATATTGAATATCAACCATGACAAGAATGTTAACATATTAGAATTGCTAAGCACACAAGAGACATAACATACTTGAAGACAAGGGACTGCATAACAATGTCGAGACTTCATTGTTATTGTATAATGTTCATAGTACTGTTTTTATTGCATTGCCTGCACAATTAAGGAAAGCAGAGGTAGTCCTTATTCTTGTCTAATCCACAAACACACATAGAGTACCACAACACACGCTCCATGACGCTCCGGCGCTAGTGCAGTGTAATGCACCTTGGCTGGTGTGATTCTGCTCAGTAGCAGCTGGTGTGAGGATAATCCAGGTAAAGCCTCAGCATAGGCTACACAGAGAGAGGAAGACTATGGCTAATTCTAGACCCTTAATCCTGGCATGCCCCTCCCCCGCCACCATGTCCATTCCATGACCGAGAGAAGTAGCAACCAAACCTGATCACAATGTGGAGTACTCATTAGGCTCAACCATACACACCTACAGATCCCCCCCCCCCCCAAACACACATACACAACGGTCTTGAGGTGTCCGTCACAGGTGCTGTAGTGCCGTTTAGCCTCATTCACTGGTAACCTCGCGAGCATACAGTCCCTCTCACCTCTGGGGTTCACATGAGAATGTAGCTGCCCCGTTCTAGAATTCACGGCGGACCAGACGACACCATGGGAGAAGCTCCAAAGGTATGTTTTCAGATCCCTCTGTTCCTTCCTTGAGCTTGATTCTACAGTACTGTGTTTTTTAAACATCCAACAGTACAGGCCTATATGTTCATCTGGTCTTCACTTGTATGTTCATATCTCTGTTCTACTACTGGCACTGGTATCGGGAACTGAGTACTGTTTACAGTGTTTATTGACTTACAGTGTTCTGGTCAAATATTTTATCGTATTATAAAATGTATCAACTAGGAATGGAGGAAATTAAATAGTGGTGTCAAAGCACCCAGTGAATTCGCCCTGTCAATCCTTTTCTCTTTGTGTGCTGTGATTTTATTACTTTAGTTGCTTGTGTGGCTTTTACGTTGTACAAAAGCAAAGGGCCAAGTTGAAGGCAGAATGGCTTGTGCCTTGCCATTAATCTAATTACTGTAATCAGTCGTTACATGAATGAGGCATGAATAGGTGCCAGTGCTATTCCAAATGAAGGCCGGTTAAGCCTTATAAAGGACAGGCGCACTCAGTTACTCAACCATTCAGACAAACAAGGTGAACACAATATCCACTGTTGCCAATGAAGGACCCGGAACCAGAGACTGAGTCCATTTTGAAGGAAATGCCCTAGATACTAGAACCTATGGTATATGACTGTGCCACTGAGTTACTGAATGACAAAAACAGTCTGAAGCTTGACCACTGTATACAGTGAAAGCTAAAATAGCTGCCATTTCCCCAATTTCAGAAAGACTGTCCTGGTAGTCACTTGGAGATAAACAAACCTACAGTTCCTGGCACACAAGGGAAGGAACTTTTTAGTAAAAATTTTAAAATATGCTTTTTATCATTTTGTTTTGTTTTCATGGGAAGCCTGTGTAGATAGCTAGTTTGTCAACATCCTCAAACTGATTTTTTTTAAATACATGATCAAGTCATAGACATGCTTTCTAACTGCTCTGGCTGTTGATTGTGTAGCTTTTGTTTTTTGCTCCAGATCAGACAGTGTACAATAATGTACAGTAAGACCCGCATTTACAGCACCGATGGCTGAATAACTTGCTAAAGTAGATCAGTTAGCAACGATGACCAGCTGTTTATTGCCATTGCCAGCAGTGTAGATTAGGAAAAAGGCAAAAAGGCACGTCTGTAATTCACTCCCTAGTTTTACAACAAAATCTTTCATGCCCCTTTATCATGGAATTGTTCCTGTGCAAATGACCAAACGATCCAAATGGGCAAATAAATCAATAGTTTATTTAGGAGAAAGTATAGGATTTTTTAACATGTTATTTATCCAGACAAATCTCGCTTCTTTCCAGGGCTTGCTCTCAGTTCTCCAGAAACTGAAGGGCAGCTCAGAGCAGGAGCTGAGGATAGTTCTTCTGGGTTTGGACAATGCTGGCAAGACCACCTTACTCAAGAGTCTCGCATCTGAGGACGTCAGTACCATAACACCCACGCAGGTTAGTACCATTACACCCACACAGGAGAGACAAAACAATGCACTTTAGTGCTTACTTCAACCACAGCTACTTGCTACTTTCAGCCAAGCTGAAGGAACATGTGAGGAGTATCACCATGGTTGGGAATGAAATGTCGATTTCAAGGCAGCGCTGCGGTTGTTCAAGGTGCCTTGAAGTCGTCACGGTGGGTGCCCAAAAAGACCAGAAAGCAAACTGTTGAGGTTCATCTGAGGTCATCACTGAAGCATGCTCTAGAGTATGAGTATGCTCTAGTCTAGAGTATGTAGAGTAGCTTACCAATAAACATGTCATGTTCTTTTTATGATCAATCCTTCTGTAAGCAGACAGAAACTTTACATGTTAGTGGCACACAATGACATTTGGACCAAAATTGTTCTGAGGGGTAATGGATACACTAAAGGGAGTGTGGAGGTGACACTTATATTGAGCTTGTGAGTAAACTAGTAAAGCATGTATGAATGGACAGATGCATGAGTTGTTGTGCTAAAGAGAAGGGGGAGGTTGCCATTTTTTGTTTTTGTTTTCTTGTTTTGCTGTCAATGTTTCTGTTGTTCTTGCACAATGTACCTGTACAGCATAGGCAAGTGTGTGTTAAAATGCTAAAGCTAAAAGGCTAAATGAGCTCCTTACTAGTAGCATGCCTTTTCAAATGCTAAACATGCATAAAATATCATTCTCATTGCCTTTCTGTTCTATTGAAACTTCCATTAATTAGTTGCTTTTACTCATTGCATGACTGAGAGCTGTGATTTCTCTGCGTAGATGTGTGTGAAAGCTGTACACTACATGACATCTGTGCACCCTGGCTCTGCGCTTAGTCAGCAGTCACATTCCTATAAGCATGGTTACCATGACCAGCATGACAGGAAACAGAAGCTCACACAAAGTCTCATGCTTTGCCTCATCACACTGATGCAAGATTCTTTCAACACACACTTACACATATGATGTATTTCTTAGCACCATTGACTTTGTGAAAGGAAGAAGCAGTATTGGCTCAGATGGGGTTTGAATTGTAATCCAAGGGTCTTTCGGAGATTAAATATTTATCAAGTCAGGGAAGTGCATTGACAAGCAGATTACAGATTCTTAAAATAGACCAGAGCATTGTTGTCTACCAGTGATCTGTAAAAGGCCTAACAAATCATTTAATGATACTATCTACAGTAGCTGTGTGTGTTTGTGTGTGTGTGTGTGTGTGTGTGTGTGTGTGTGTGTGTGTGTGTTGTTTTACACGCATACATAATCGTTAGTCCTTGATCATTTTGTTGGCTCAGATTAACATCAACAAAATACACCAATTTAATGTTATTGTTAAGAGTCAAACATAGTTTTTAATCACATCAAACAGCTGTGAGTTTCATATGAGAACAGTCCTACAGTACATTAATATTCTGTTCATAAATTCGGCTTTTCCCCTGTCACAATACTTGTTTTTAACCACACATTGGAGTCAAAGTGGTGTGTTGTGGCCTAATTATGTTTTGCCCTTCAGGGTTTCAACATAAAGAGTGTGGCCTCTCACGGAATGAAACTCAATGTCTGGGACATTGGAGGGCAAAGAAAAATCAGAACCTTCTGGAAAAAATACCTGGAGAATACAGATTTACTGGTGAGAAGCTTGTGATAATCTTGACTTCTCTGCTTTGCATTGGTTTCTCTGCTGTTCCCACACACACACACACACACACACACACACACACACACACACACACACACACACACACACACACACACTATATATATATATATATAAACATGTTGACTTAATGTTGTGTGTCTCAGTTAATGCATGAGGAATATGACATGGATATCATAACATATATATATTTGTTTTGTTTTGTGTTCTTTAGATCTACGTCATAGATAGCGCTGACAAAAAGCGATTTGAGGAGACAGGACTGGTAAGACTGTAAATGAGATGTTTCCTTTGGCAAATGTATTATCAGGCTGCTTTTGCCAGTATTTGTTTTTACGACAGTACTCTTATGCTTTGACTGTATTGGCTGTGTGTTTTTCATTTGCATGGCTGTAGACCTATTAGAAAGCAACAGCCACAGTCAACAGAGGGTGAATTGTCAAACTCATTTTTATCTGATTTTTGTATGGGTGATTGTCTTTTAATGATGTTTTCTCTCTCTCTCTGTGTGTGTGTGGGCGTGCGCGCGCACTCACGCTTCATTCTCTATTTGCATTTACAGGAGCTAGCCGAGCTGATTGATGAGGAGAACCTGAAAGGAGTTCCAGTACTTATCTTTGCCAACAAGCAGGACTTGGCTACTGCATCCCCTGCCAGTGAGATAGCCGAGGGGCTGAACCTGCACACGTACAGGGACCGGGTCTGGCAGATCCAGGCCTGCTCGGCTGTGTCTGGAGAAGGAGTGCAGGTACACGGCACAAATAATCACAAATAATTGCACACATGGAGTATAGAAGTGAATACACAAACTACACATACATTCTATAACTGTATAACTGTAATTGCCAAATGCAGAATGTGTCTTTGACGCATAAAACGTTTTCGGAGGTCGATCAATTCCGCAAGTGTTACGGACCATGGAGGTGTATGACAGAACTAGTTCAGGGCAGCTGAGGCTGTTTGTGGACCTAAGAGGGATCAGAAACTAAACCTGTTAGATCACTTGTTCACCTCTTGGACTGAATGAATACACTGAGCTAGCTGGGACTGCTTAGTTATAGCTGCCCTAGAACATACCTAACCGCTCTGTTCTGGCCCCGCTCTTAGGACACACCAAAACGGGATAGTGGTATCATAGCGGCTAAGGAGCTGGGCTAACATGCAGCCTGCAAAGTTGTAGGTTCTTTTCCTGGCTTCCATCGTTGTGACCCTGAGCAAAGAACGTATCTCCGAGTTGCTCTGGGGAGAATGGTGCTGATCATATAGTTGAGGAAGAAAAAAGACTGCGCTTTGCATACAAAATGCGTTTCGGCTTAGTGCTTTCTTCAGTGTGCTCACGTCACATTCAACAAATACATTTTATATGCAAAGTGTGGCCTTTTTTCTTCCTTGATACCACACATACATGGCCCAGCATTCTAAGAAAGAATAAGGAACTGTGTGAAGCCTGCTCCTACCACACAATTTGCTTCTAATATAATGGACATACAGTACAGTATGTAAGTAGCTTTGGATAAAAGTATCTGATACATAATAAGTAAATGTAAAGTGCCATGAGGTGTGTGTGCTATTTGGATGCTGGGGACAAACCTTAAATGTCCTCTTCTTGTTGATGTGATACAAGGCATAATGAACAGAGATGATAAAGACAATGGTGAACTTGCACTTGATACATGCAGAAATATGTCAGATCCCAAACTATTTGGTTCTCATGTGTGATTGCTTGAGAAGGCAGTTGGTTATTTGAGAGAAAATACAGGGCTACATCTTGTGGTCACACTGAGAGGTTGTTTGGTGTGGGATTGTTTGCTTTCATGTCAGCATGCTCCCTTCCTTCTCCTCCGCAGGATGGCATGAATTGGATCTGTAATAACCTTGTCAATCGGAAAAAATGAGCCTGCCGAGTTGTGTTACGAGTTCTGGAGAAGAGAAGTCCAAACCCTCTAATGCCCGGTCCTTAACGTGTGGTTATCCTCCCTTGATTTGCATATAACATGAGCTATTTACATTTTGCACCATGTATTTGTGTATGTGAGTTTCCTTTTTTATGCGTCATCTGAAAACAAGTTTAAACACGCGTGATGAGATGGTGGCTGTGAATCTCAAATGGGAGCTTTGTAACGGATTGAAGGCAAGGGAATATGTATGTAAATGTAAATGTTTGATGCAATCCTCTTTCCCTGGACTGAGAATGGTTCCTGCCAGCGTCTAACGTTAACCCAGGGCAGAGGAGGACGAAGAGCAGACAGGATCACCGCTAGACCTTTGATATGTCTTTGTCATTACTGTCTTCATGTAGAGGTAGATGCAGTAGGCTACTGTAATTATGTACAGCAAGTGACTGGTCTTCTGTGGTGTATTAAACTTTTGACATGATAATAAACTAGCAGTCATTGATTTCCTGTCTCTAGAGATTGCTTGCTGCATTGGGAAAAGGAGGCAAATTACAGACGAGCTAATAAAGAAAGAAGTCTGCAGGATCCAGATGAATCTAGAGATGATCCTGATCGCATGTGATACGAATCTGGACAGTTTCAATAAAGACATAATGTAGTTTGTTCCCTGAAATGTTTGTGTACGGGTACGCTGGCGAATACGCCACTCCGTCCAGCATTTTGTTTTTGTTTGTCTACAGCGCTTTGGGTGTGCACTTTGTGCATACAAAAATGCGCTTTATAAATAAAATGTGACTTGACTTGACTTGACTAGTTTAAGTAACAATACATCAGTCAATGAACACACAAGTGATATTAGTGGGTTTCAAAGAGTTTTGCTTCTCAAACTTTAACTCCATTTGTCTCAAGCTTGTCATACCCCGTTGTCCTTTAGATAGGATGCAATAGCACAGGCCTTCTTGTGTATGAATCCAGCAGGCACCCCCCGCTTCCCCATCAGGAACACCATAATCTTGTGCGTCTTCACCACTGTGATGGCCATCCCATCAGCGCCTTTCGTTCGAAGGTCCGCAAAACGAAGTTCCGTCTCGCTGCCCATCATGCCATCTCGGATGACCAGGACCCTCCGTCCACCGACGGTAGCTCCCGTCTCCAGCAGATTCCTTCGATCTCTGCCCATCAGGGCCTCCAGCTCTGGGGGGGAGATGGCTGCCATGAAGCCTCCTGGCTTGGAGGCCAACACTGCTTTGTTGTAAAAACCAACCAAAGCTGCATCCTCTGTCAGCTTGTCCTTCAGCACTGCTTTGATATAATCTGCCCAGTTTGACATCCCACTGAATACAAAACAAAGAACACAATTATTTTATTAGTTATATTAAAACTGAATAGCCTGATTTACGGCAGATAAGATTATGGCACATAGGTTAGGTTTATGGTTCTGGACTGACACTTTTGTCTAGTTGTCTATATGTTCAATAATAATACTAAACTTCATTACAATTTACAATAAATAGTTGTAAATATAAATCCCAAGCACAAAATACTAACAATCATAATAAACTATAAACTATAGATCATTTCAACAGAATAATAAAGGTAGCAAATCATAATACCAGTAACCATAAACATAATGCACACCATGACTCTGTTAAGAGAATTAAAACGTTTTAAACTATATATGTTTCTTTTAATCCCCAAACTATCGCTAGAATAAAGAGAATTAGGTACATTTTCAAGATTGACACGGAAACCAGACAACATACAGATTAGCTGAGACAGATAGATCTTTTGTTCTTGTATCAGGCAGATTCCACATGATCTATGATGAAGCAGCTCTCACCTTCTTATCTTTGTTCAGATCTAAACAACAACTGTAAACATTCCCTATTACCAAGGCAACAAACACAAGAGGTTGTTTGCATATCTCCAGTATTCCAAAGGAGATCTATTATAGTCTGCTTTGTCTCCCCACTCAGATCCAGCAGATGGCAGGAGAGTCCCTAAAGCTACCTCACAGTGTCCTTATAGATTACTAATCGCACATAGGCTACCCACCAGTATTCTATTCCCTGCCAATAGGATCTTTAGAAATGAAGAAAAGGAAATATCATTTTGATGAATTTGATGTTTTGTGTGGAAGAATAGAGACAAGGGAGGAAGAAAAAATAGAAAATAATCCAAAGCAAAGAATAAAGAGCCCTGCATGTCAAATCATGTTTAAAGTAGTGCTGGTTGTGTTTATTCTCTGCTTCTAGACCATGACCAAACAGAACGTGTCACTGCTTTCCTTTTTAAGGATAAAGATGAGTTTATTCACAGTGGATCGCTTGCAATAAAATTGTGAAAAAATGTTTCATATTGATCCCAGCACCTCCAGAACATTTACCAAACAAACATAATGTCATAAAGACAAAATGTAGCCTATACCATACTGCAGTCACTTGTTTGCATGGAAATCGATCACAATCTAAGACCCACTCTAGCCTGAAAATCCTTTATGATAATTCTAGTGGTCCACTGTGTGGATAGTGTACGCCTATGTTGCGCTCCTTTCTTCTCCTCCTCCTATCCCCACCAACCACCCAAGTGAGGCGGCTCCTGCTCCATGCTTCTAGAGAAAGTTGTCATGGAAACCTGCCCATTTAAGACAACACTCCATCCTTCACACCCCTCCCCTCTTCTCCCCTTCCCCTCCCCTCCCCTCCTCTCCTCTCATACCTAGTCCGTTATTCCACGCCATTCTGTCTGTCACAAAGAAGACGCTGAGGACTCTTTTCAAAAGGCTCAGGGACGGACGCGATTGTGAGACGAGCGTGAGAAGATCAGCTGAAGGTCAGGTGGGTTTATTTCTTGCTTCATATGTTGTTGTTGTTGTTGTTGTTGTTGTTGTTTATAGATGGTCCTGATGAAACTTAAGCTGTCAGAGCTTCAGTTTATGAGAGAACAAAGTCGTTTTCACATGCTTTTAACTCAGGTGCTGGGTTTCATCTTCTGTCAGCATTCCTGGGGTTGGCTGCCCCTTCAAAGAAATAAGACATTATGTATACACACCTGTTACAGATAGAGGCTGAATTGTCACTTTGACAAACTTAGTATTATTAATATGAGACAGATTATTTCATAATTAATAGAACAGAGATGAAAAGTCATGATAAATGATTAGGAGGACAGTATATGGTAGTGTGAGTAATACTACCATGAGTAATTGATCATTGAGTATCAATTTGGTCTGAGAAACAGAGTACACTATGATGTCTGTGTTTTTGTCCTACTTCAGGTAAACATTAATAACCTCTGAAGAGTCTGAAGAAGTAACAGGTAAGAGAGAAGAGCACACCCATGACGGTTGCCCCAATTCTCCACTCCAGCGGGGCACCTGTGACTGTGCCCCCTCCTGTGACTGTGCCCCGTCCGGCTCCCAGCGCCTCCGCTGACTTCTCCTCGGGCGATGTCTACCTGCACGTACACACCATCCTCATCGTCATCATCTTCTGCACCGTCTGCTTCCTGCTTCTGGTGGCCTTCTTCTACGCCTTCTGCTTCCACTGCACGCTCAGGGCTTCTCCCAAAGATGGCCGCCAGGGACCGGCCTTCCCTCTGGAGCGCGAGGACGCCACCTTCAGGCGCACTTCCTCCTGCCCCTCGCTGGGCAACGCCATATGAGCACGCGTGGGAGAGGCCTGCTCCTGTGGACCCCAGCCGCTGACATACTCAACTAGCAACTGTGCTGCAACACTTTGGAACACTCACAAATCAAACTCAACAAGAACTCACTGAGGGACTCTTCATACGGAACCTTTTGAGGGGACTCTTCAGACGTTAACAAAAGTACATGATGTGGAGATGTGGACAGACTGTCAAAGCCATAATTCCAAACTGTGAAAACGCAGAGCTGTCTTTAGAACTGGTTTGGCCATTTAAGTGATTGCATGTACAGGTATGCAGGCTCTATTTAAACAGCTAACCATGTTAACCTGAGTTTTCTTTCAAATGAGGATCTCCATATCTCTCAGTCAGTAAGGGTCAAAGGTTATGAGAATTATGCAGTAACTTGCAATGACCAATGTGCAGTATGAACTACAGGCAATGTAGTATACATTAATATTGTAAGTAGAATAGTGAGCTTTGTTAACCATTCCACTGCCCTTGTGGGGTTGCTGCAGCATGTTGTCAGTATTGTGTCTTTATAACTAATATATGACCAATGTAAACAACTGTGTATTATCAAAAATAGTCACGAAGTCGTTGGATGTCTTGTCAGTAGCTAGATATAGATTTTTCCTTCACAGATGTTTGACTATAGGTCTCTAATTCTGGTGTGGTGAGCAAAAACATGTAACAACAGCGAGGGGCAAGTGAAGGCAGTCATGCTGTCAGCCAGTGTGCAGTGCTCATGTTGTTGTCTGCTGTGGTGTAATTGCCCACCCGTGTGTTTCTGAAAAACAATCAAATGATCTGCTCCAGCTGTTCCGTCACTTTCATTTATTATCACGGCACGCTGACCACATAATCATACACCCATATGCATGCAGGCGCACACACACACACACACACACACACACACACACACACACACACACACACACACGCACGACTATGGACAGATACACGCACAGACACACACACAGACACACAGACACACAGACACACAGACACACAGACACACACACACACACACACACACACACACACACACACACACACACACACACACACACACACACACACACACACACACACACATACTTCATCACTACATGTTGTCCAACCAGTGAGAACACAGCACACACAAGCAGCTTCATAGAAAAAACAGGTCTGTAAACACTCCAAAACAACACCACTAAGTGCTTCATATGGGTGATAACAACCAACAAAACAACAGTGTGGGTGCAAGTCGTGCTGATTCCAATTCAATATGGTCAGCTCAGTGAGCACAGGACAAACACTCACTCACAAAGCAGCAATGCAGTGAATAAATATGCATTGACTAAAGGCTAACAAGTGGCTTTCTACTGCAAAGGACCCTTCACTTGTAATCCCATAGATATTCTACTGTGCCTCCTATGATAATGAGTGGAATAACGTGGAACAAAACATACAAAGTATAACATCAATATAATCATGGACTCACCAAAACACCAAATATGTGCAACACACTGGACATCAACAAAAGAACTTGCTACAGCAGCTGGAATGATAGTCATGCTTTTGAGTGAGAAAACTACTTAAATGTCTTAGAAATGACTGTTACTCTATACATTTAAAATGCACAATTAAGCCTTGAGAACGGCAGTCAGCCAGAGGTGATGACATTTAAAAGCTTGTGTCCACACACAGGTGAGAAAGTTCAGGTAAAGCTGTGCACTAAAGATGCGTGGCGTTAGCTTCAAATGGAGCGCAGGTCTGCAGGCTCATGATACTGTACACATGGCACTCTTCTCCGAGCTGCAGGAGTCACACGAACCGTCGGGAGACTCCAAGAGGGAATTCCTCCCGTCGAAGTCAGGGGAGTCGAGCTCGATGCGAGGGTCTTGCTGACTGCCGTCCTGAAGCGCATCTTTGTAATGAGACTGAGGAGGAAGAGAGGAGAAAGAGGGGGAGGAGAGGAGAAAGAGGTAGAGGAGAGGAGAAAGAGGGGAGGGAAGGAGAAAGAGAGCAAAAGTGTGCTATGGTTTAGAAAGCAAAAAGTAAAGTAAAACCTCTCAAAGGTTTTCTTATCACGGTTAGAGCTGAATGCCATGGAAAGGCCAAGCTGCCACACTCATAATGCCTCTCCCACATGACACGAGAGCCAGACCAGACATGCCCCATATTTCATCTCTTGCCTCACATCAACACTAAAAGGAGGAAGGAAAACGATATCTAAAAAGTAGTCACACACGCTCTCTCTCTCTCTCTCTCTCTGTCTGTCACACACACACACACACACACACACACACACACACACACACACACACACACACACACACACACAGACACACAGACACACACACACACACACACACACACACACACACACACACACACACACACCATTATCTACCCTTACTTGCACACATCTCTGCTTATCTTACTCAATGACATTTCCCCACAACTTTCCAAAAGAAATGTCCTAAACAGTACGTACACTCACAGCAATCTCTCCCTTATCATCCAGATCACAGTTTATCTTACTCAGACACATCCATCACTTCACCCTGAAACAAAGTTTTTCATTCTTTAATGTCACACTTTTCCTTTAACCCTACCCAAAGACATTACTGTATATTTTAAACAATGGCATCTTCCTTCACCTTACTCAAGGTAGGGGATTTTCGCCTTACTTGCTCACACACTACATTTAACCTTACTAACAAACACTTTCTCCAAATACATCTCTTACTCAAATACATTTCTGATGATCCTACTCCTGACCACCCTCCATAAGGCAAGGCCTCTCTCATATCTCACACATCTCACAAACAGCTTACAAACACCAACGTCAACTATTTATCACTTAAAGGAACACTCCACCATTTTATCATATTAAACTATGTTATTCGCTTAACTAGGATGAGTTGACACATACCTCTAGTGTCTCAATGTGTGCACTCAATCTTTCTGGCACGCGGCGCCACTTTGATAGCACTAGCTTAACCCAGTTCATTCATTAGGATCCAAACAGAGATGAAGTTAGAAGCGACCAAAGACCTCTTCATTTTCCCTATCTAAATACAGTTACACAATTAGTTACACAACCAAGTATGGGGGCACAAACTAAAATGTGGCGCTTTTCTAAGCGGGTAAAAGGGAGAACTATAATGTGTGGCGGAATAGCACTTCGGAGCACTTTGACTCAGCACAGTACCACAGTACTTTACAAAAATCCTCTCGTTAGAAGTGAGGCGGGGAGGGGGAAACGATTGTTCAGGATTATTCAGGATGTTGTACAGTATAGTTCTCCCTTTTACCTGCTTAAAAAAGCACCACATTTTACTTTGTCACCATATTTGGTGGTAGTTTGGGAACCACTGCTTTATAACATCATCTGTGGTTTTACCAAGCTCCAGTTGCTACAGCCAGCAGCTAACGCAGCCAGGCAGCCACAGCGCTATGTGATTCTACTTCTTTCATCTAATCCACGGACAGTCCTCTCACCTGGCTTAAGGGCATCTATTCTCAGCTGGCTAAAGGGCATCTTCTCTCACCTTACTCATTGACATCTCCTCCACCCTGCACTCCTCCATGGACTCCTCCAGGGAGTTTCCAGAGGCTTCCATTTTGATGCGGTGCGAGCGAATGGACTTGACGTCCTCCTCGTCCTTGCCGGCCACGGAGGGGAAAACCTGCGCGAGACGAGGAGAGGGATCGATGAGCCCTTTCCGTGCGGTCACCTTAGAAACGACTGAAGCAGCTGGACTGACCTCTTATACAAACAGGTTAGCCACTGACCTATGGCAAAGAGCAGCTCAGTGGCAGACAGCTGTGAGGAGAATACAAAAAACAAACTCTAATGCGGCAAGATCTCTAACTCACAATCTCTATAGTGTAGAAGCATATATTCATGTTTGTTCATTCGTGTTTGTTTGTAAATGTTCATTTATATTAATTTGATCAGCACAAGGAACACGGCACCGTTTTATGAAATTGGTTTATTTACCGTCTCCCTTACAGTTAGCAGAGCTGATAGACAGAAAATGATCTGTGCCTGAAATGATCAAATACATTCAAAGACAATAATATAGAGAATAGCCTTTCTTGACATCGTTCCTTTGTGAGCTCAAGCCTGAATTCAGGCACCACGCCTGAACTCTATCAGGCCTGAGTTAGGTAAGTGAGCAAAACCATTTTTGTCTCCGTGCATGCTTTGTTGTAGTCTGGTAGCACACCCGCAAAGCACTCCTACTTGGGTGCAGAGATTGTCCTTGCTGTGGCGAGTGAGAAAGTAGGCCTACTGATGTGTTGCATGATATCTCTGCACCCAAGTAGCAGTGCTTCGCCTATGCTTCGCCCTCAATATAATCCTTCAATCTGTATAGTCTTCATCTGCATTGTCATTTGTACTCGTTGTGAATATGGAGGCCACAAGAAGTAAGTAATACACACACACACACATATATATATATATATTGTTGGCTCACATGCCTCTCCAACAAAGGATACTGTACCATTAACTATGCTAAGCTAACCTAGCGAGGGCGCTGCCGGACTACAACAATCCATGCACAGAGACGAAAATGGTTTTGCTCACTTATCTAACTCTAGGGGAGACGGTGAATAACCCAATTTCATAAAATAGTGATGTGTTCCCTAAAGTTCAGTTAATATAACAGTTTCAAAGTCAATTTAATGGTAAACTAACTAACTAACTTACTAACTCTCGGTAAACTAATGGGCCTGCCTTCCCCATCCAAATCTACCCGTCTACAGAGAACCTCACCCGGGGAATCACAAATGGCTTTATGCCAATTGTGAAATAGCCTAAAATTTGTATGAAATTGTGTAATATTACCTTGTCAGTGCTTCGGAGATTATCTTAGCTGGTTTGTTAACAAATCCACATGTACTGTGTCCAGAGGGGAAGGATGTAAGCCGTGGGTGGTATATATTAGCCTGGCCCCGCCTGTCTACGTACTTCCGCTCAATTTCTTTTTCCTACAGTACTCCGTCTGGAATAGCTTGATCCGACCTCGTTTACTCCGGCAAGAGCACCTCCGTCCAGCCAGCGAACAGAGGGCATTCCTGAGAGCGATTACGTTTAAGCTTTAAGCCTATCATTATCGTTGTGTCCCCCGTGGTTAACATAAGTCATTATCAAGCGTTAGTGATTGAACTCCAATGATTTCAAACTTTAGACCACAAACCAGGAAATACACATTTGCCAATGGAATGCGAAGTCAGAGAGTTATGGTCTCCAGGCTAAGTACAGTACTGTATATATGGCAGTTGTGTAAAATACAAAAACTCAGCTATTGCAGGGGGAGTCCAGTAGCAAAAAAGACTAACCTTAAAATGTTATTATCTTTAAAAATCATTGCTGTCTTTCAAAAGATCTGCTTTGCTATGACTTTTATGCAGTATGTTTTATGTGCTGAACTTCAACCCAACTGCTGAAGAGTGGGTTGACAGAAATTAGGGGGGAAAAAACTAGAAAACATGTGTAGCGCTTGATGGAAATACCATATTGGCTTACTGTTATGTCATCTACTGACACAAACATAAACAGCATCATCATACAAGCATATCCTAGTGCGTACCAGCACCTCCTCGCTGATGGGAGGATCTGAGGCGGAGATGGTGGCCTTGCTGATGGTCTGTGTCTCAAACTGGGGGCAGGCTGCCTGTGCATTACCGTCTTTGTCTCTTTTCCCCTTCAGCCAGTACGTCTCGATCTCCACATTGCCCTGTAGGAACACCGACACACACACACATCCACACACACACACACACATCCACACACACACACACACACACACACACACACACACACACACACACACACACACACACACACACACGCACACACATACAGTACAAGTACACAAAGTCCTGTTGATTCAACAAATTTTACATACAGCCTAAGCATACTGTACTGATTACTTATGTCAGTTGTTTTGTAGTGCTTTAGTTGTATTAACCAAACATTAAAGGTATACTATGCAGGATTGGCGATTTCATCACCGGTTTCGCTTTCACTTTTCATTTTCGCTTGTTTTATGCTTGCATATTTCTCTGCAGAGCTTCCCCTACAGCTATAGCTTGTATATTTGACAAAACTCCTCAATCGGTCAGTCTGCCGTGCCTTTTCATGAGACTTTAGCCTACATGACACTTCCTGGAGTAGAGCATGGGTGCGTGCCCAGTGTCTCCTGAAGTTGCAAGTGTGGTTTTACCGCTACAGACCACTAGAGCGGCCAAAAAAAACACAGTTCGGCCGGTAATGACCCATTTAATCATATATAACAGTATGGAACGAATTGATTAACTGAAAAACGTTGCATAGTATACCTTTAAGAAACACACAAACAAGTCAAAAAAACTAAAATATGTACTCATCCAGGTATCAACACACACTAATCCCAATCAGGTGCCACCACAGTCTCTATAGCCTGTGTATCAACAAATATTATTATCCTCTGGGTCATTAGCAGATCAAAGCCCTGATGCATGGCTCCCTGCTGCTCTGCAAAGGTTAATGCTGCGGAAATGAACAGGAAGTGTGGACCTTTGCCACACAAGATGCAGCAAAGAATGTCTCGTAGTTGCCATGTGAGTGGCAGACCTCACGATCTCACAAGACAGCTGCTAGCAGAATGCCAGACGGAGCATCAGTTCAGAGGGACTGCCATGATCCTCATAGACGTAACATGTATGCCATTCTACTCCAACAAATAACCCTATGGCATCATTGATCGATTCAACTCTACACAGAATTCCATGCCTGCTGTCAAAGCTGGCACGTGCTGCGGTGAGCTTGACTGAGCGCTTTGTCACACAGATGAAAGGGTTGTTTTAAATCAGCAGAGAAGAGGGTGCGCGCTATTCAGAACAGGAAATGAGCCGGAGGGGCAGCTCTGAGGTAGTGATTAAAGCATGTTGACAGGTGTTTGAATTCAGTGAACGCTAAAAGTGACCTCAGGGTTTTCATTGCATGATACAAACCTGAAACAGCCAGTGCCCCTGTATTTGTCAAAAGATGTGGGTCGTGACACTCGCACAAATGGGGGAAAAATGGCCGTAAAAATGGCCCCTGAGCTTTTCTGTTATTTGTCTAAAGGCTACAGTGACGGAACACAGTAAAGGATTTTGGAAATAAGCTTATTTGCAATCTACCCCTGCAAATAAGAATAACCCAGTATGACATCATTGAGGTAACCCAATTTTTGACACCAGTGTGTTAGACCAGTTAGCTATAGGCTAATGCTCTGACCTACAGTACTGCTCTATCCCACGGCCAATTCATTGTGCTAAGCTAGGCTTACAGTGTCAGACTGGGTTATTGAACACACAGAGACGATAATAAAAAATACACATGTAGCCCTTGACTGGTGGCTGAGGGTGATTGTTGTGATGGTGACTGACCTTGATGGTGATGATGCCACGCCTCTCGAAGATGAAGTGGCTGCCCTTGAGGTGCTCATAGGTGGCGCTGCTCAGCTGGATGTGCATCTCCTGAGGGCCAAGGACACAGCGGCAGTCAATCACACACACAGACACCACACCACATGACTCTGCCATGATTGAGGGCTGAAGGGCTCAGCAGGGGCGGGAGGGGGAGGGGGGGCTGTGTCCACTGCTGATTTGCGTGTGATCGCCACAGATGGGTAAAAGAGGGCAGAGAGGGAATTTCACTTGTGATCAATTATAGTATCTATCTATCTGTCTATCTGTCTGTCTGTCTGTCTGTCTGTATGTACAGTATGTATCATCTCATTGCTGTGCATGGAGATCACACCACACCTTTCCATTACTCTCCATAGCAGACGCTGTGTGAACCGTATCGCCATGGAGACCATACCGCGGCATCTTATGACCAACAACACCAGCCACCACCATCCCAGAGTGGATGCCTGAAATGACAACACAGTCCCAGTTATTTCCCCTGCCTCACAGAGTAGAGCTTTCCCCTCAGTGTGGGTTTAGGGCAGTCTTGCTCATGTATTGCTACACTTCTCCACTCCACTCCACTTGTCCACATCGAAATATGATATTTATAATGTTATATAGGCGATTGAAAAACTGTAGGAAATATATCTGCTATAGCCTACAAACAGATCTGATCTCACTCAGCACACACTAGTACGTGTTATCGACAGTTTTAAAGTAGCCCAATACAATTTGTTATTGTAATATAATAGCTTCGAAGTCATTGTTACCATTGATGGTAACAGACTTGTAATAGGGAGAATCATTCACCTAGCATAGCTGTCAGACAACTTGTGAGAATCGTGAAACATTACCTGGTCAGTAGATATAGCTCTTTGGAGATCTATGTCTTCACCTGTTGCTAGTCCTTTGGCTCCAAAACAAATGCTCATGCACCATGCATGTGTTCAGGAGGAAGGGCTCAGGCCATGCAAGTACTTTCAAGGTGTACACAAAGTGAATGCTCAATATTCTCTCTAGGGGGAGCTCAAGAGTCGCCAGGATACCCCAAACTGCTTTGGATACTATTAAGGGTGAGACACTCCAATTGCTCAGTGCGCTTCTCTCCATGAGACTGGCCTACTAACCCACTCTGATCTGTATGTTGTTTCCATTGGACGGGTCCTTCAGGTGGTCGATGGAGCGCACCATGTCCAGGGCCATGTCACAGATGTTGTGGGCGTGGTACTTGGTCTTCTCAGGGGCCCCAGCTACAACCATGTAAGCATCACCAATAGTCTCAACCTGCAATGAATACACAGAGCAGGGGAGTCTTTCATATCTTCATCACTTACATGTTGAATTGGATTGTGTGTGTGTGTGTGTGTGTGTGTGTGTGTGTGTGTGTGCGAGGTGTCAGACCTTGAAGACACGGTGCTTCTCGCTGAGTGTGTCGAAGAGCGTGTACATGGTGTTGAGCATGGACACCACCTGCATGGGTGTGATGTGGCTGCAGATGCGTGTGAAGCCCACCACGTCGCTGAACAGGATGGTCACGTCAGGAAACACCTGGCACACGGGCACATCCACTGGTCACTTCAACTCACGCCTCTGGTCATATTCCTAACTGAAATGGGTGAGCGCTAGGCATGGGGCAGGTATGATATGTTTGCCATACAAATACGTATGGTAGACTTGGAGTTGATAACACAGAATACACCCTCACACACACAGCTCTTCAGGACTCCCTAGTTCACCTTCTGAAGATAATGCTGAACTACAAGTTGTTTGCAGTTGCACACAGATAATTGTTTGCATTCTTTAGGAATTCTTTACTAAAATACGTTGCCAGAGAGCCAATCAGGGGTTTGATTACTGTAAGCATTCCGACACGGTTGTAGTGTGCTGACCTCACAGGTGTTGACGGCCGGCTCTCCTTTGCGCAGTCTCTTGGCCACAGGCTTAGGGATCATCCTGTAGAGAAGGTCATCTGTCTTCTTCATTTCGTAGTCCAGCATCTTCATGCTCTCCTCCAGCTTACTGGACTTCTTTTGCTCCTGAGACACAGACGGGAGAGGAGGAGCAAATCAGAAAAGGGAAATGAAAAAGGAGAGCAGCTATTCACAAAACAAAAAGGACTACAGGAGTAGAATGGTGTCTCCCCCTTCCATGTTGACAGACTGAGCTGACAAGATCCTCGGTTAAGGGCCACTCACACCAATATTGATAACTATAACGATAACGGCATATCAGTCTAGCTAATATAAATGGCAATGTCTCCTCATAAACAATAACGATAACGATATAAAGAACAATATCGTTGAGGATCACTTTCAGAGCAATTTTAATGATGGTAAAAAGCTGTCAGAAAAACAAAATCCATCCAATTGTAGCCATCACATTCACCAACACGAGAAGAGACTTTCCTTATCGTTGGTCAGTGTGGATGCTTCCTTTGCTCAGTCGGTTCAGTTGAACCATTACTTTTCTTCTGCTCTAAATGGACTGTCTTCAGATACTAAAGTCAAGCAGAATTGTATCTGTGCACACATACACACACACACACACACACACACACACACACACACACACACAGACCCAGACACACACAAACCACTGCACCTGAATGAGAGCTCTCTTGAGCTCCTCGGACTGCTGTGTGCCTGCCAGCACCAGGTCTCTGCTGGAGTCGTGCATGCTCAGGTCATTGATGTACAGTCCTGTCTTAAACATGGCACTCAGGCTCTCCATCCTAAACACACAGCACAGCACAGGACACACAGGGCCCACTCACACACAGACCACAATGCAGGACATCACATGTGTTATGGGAAGCATGACACAAATCCAGGTTAAATAGAATGAGATGAGATTCTACCAAGCGCACAGGTGTTTGTAATATTGGTAAAAGATATTGTGTGTATATGTTTGTAAATGATTTCTTATTTCATGTAAAGGGCAGTCTGTCTGTGAGCATGTTATCTGTGTAAAACATGAAAGGTGACTGTGACTCAGAAGGAAGAGACTTCTGAAGTGGGCCAGTGAGATACAGATGGAGATCAAAGGAAATGAGAGATGGATTTGTTTTGGCGGACGGACAATGAGACTCTGTTCCTGCAGCGCGACTCTCACACCGGCGTGCAGAGGAGGATGATGGACTAAGGCCATCTAAGGCCGTACATCATTCTGTCCACCAATCAAACAATGGGATTGGTGGACACAGGACTTAACACGGGCGTGCCTAGGAAGAGGATGGACTTAACACGGGCGTGCCGAGGAAGATGATGGACTTACACAGGTGTGCCGAGGAAGATGATGGACTCCCACTCGGGCATGTATCTCATCTGGCCCTTCAGTCTGAGGCAGCGACTGCCATCTCCCCAGCTTTCCATGGCGTTCGCACTATTCCCATCTGGCAGTGGGCAAATCAACACACACACACACAGACACACACACACACAGACACAAACACAGACACACACACGCACACACACACACACACACACACACACACACACACACACACACACACACACACACACACACACACACACACACACACACACACACACACACACACACACAAACACAGATGTACACACACGCAACACACACACACACACACACACACACACACACACACACACACACACACACACACACACACACACACAAAACACACACAAAGTGCAGACACACACACACACACACACACAGCGGGCATTAATAACAGCCCAGCATGGAGGGCGACAAGACACAGAGCAACACAGCCAGAGGACAGCAAACACTATCACAGCTGCCCTACTCTGAGTGTGGGCCTGAACTTAATGAGGCAATGTGCTTCTTTGGTGGCTGGACCTAGCAACAACTAAAAATAGGGCACAGGTTACATCATGGAGTTTCCTAATAAGAGGGCTTCCCTTGAGCAAAACAAATGGGAAAAAATCAAGGAGAGGGGAGAGGGTCAAAGGTGAGGGGTCAGAGGTCAAGGCAGGGGTTAGTGACCTTTGTAGTCGTCACCGATGATGGACTGGAAGGCCATGAGCTCCACATCCACATCAGCTGTACGGTTGGCGTTCTCATAGTCACAATCTACACACAAACATACATACACACACACACACACACACACACACACACACACACACTTAGTTCTTTAAATAACAGTCAAGGTCCTGTTTTAAAAGGGTGGCTGGTATGTGAGTGAGCTCATTGCAGGGTCAGGGGTTAGAGACAGCACTCACTCTGAACGCGGTTGTGGAGGTTTCTCTCTCTCTTCACCGGCTCTTTGGACATGATCTCAAACAGGTTGTTTGGATGAGAGATGATCTGTTAAAAGATAAGAGAATGGTGTCAGAACCCCTTTCCTGACTTTCCTGCCCACAACTGTTCAGATGGCACTACTTCACTTCATCCTCAACACTGTAGAAGCTAAATGAGCGTCAGACCCACTTTGGCATGCTATATGGCATGGCATTTCACGACAGCACTATTGCCTAACATAAAGTGAGTTCAGTTTTTGTGACTGAAAAAACATTATACTATAGCCTAGTAACATTATACATTATAGTAACTACTATAGTAACTATATACATCACATTTAATTTAATGAATATGTGAAAAAAAATCCTTATTTGTAAGTGTAAGTGTACAGTGTTCAGGTCTGTTGATACAGCTGTTTATGATTTAATGTTACATAATGCAGTAACTACTTCAATATCCATTTAAATTTAATTTCACTTATGAAGTGCTAAAACATTACACATGTCTCAAGACACTAACTACCGTATCCTTTATTGCCCATCTCAAACATAACCCTAAATTGTCCGTCTCTGCCCACTATGCTGTGGTCACTTGTGTCCCTGCATGACTTGCCATGTTCCAGGTAAACTCCACTAGGGGGCGTGCCAGCAGGAAGGCATCGGTGATCTTCTTTCCATCCAGGTCGGGGAAGACTGTGGCCAGGCCAGAGCCCACGTTGTGCACCACCATGTCCTGTGGTGGAGAGAACACGTGAGTGGCATGCAGCACCGCTAAACAACAATAAGACAAGAGAGGAGAGGAGAGGTGAGGAGAGGAGAATAGAGGAGAGAAGAGAAGAGAAGAGAAGAAAAGAGAACTCCTATGTAAGAGTCTACAATACCTGTCTGAAAACAATGTTGAAGGGGAACACATCAAAAAAGAAATCGCTGGTTATGGGTAAAATCTCATGCTCTTCCTCGTCTTCTTTCATGATGTAACGGTAGGCAGAGTTGTCAAAGTTCAACCTGTGACAAACATACAAACAAACAACCACAAACAAACTTCAGCTAACAGCTTGGTATAGTATTGCGTATTATTTGGTATAGTATTGTGTATAATTTAGTATAGTATTGCATGTAGACAGTGGACCAGACCTCATGGTGACGTGGGAGTAGTCTCCCACCAGCTGTTCGGACAGCACCTCCACGTGGATGTCTGTGTCGTAGAACTGCTTGCCCATCTGCCTCAGCTGGCCCATGGCGTAGTGAAGGTAGCCCTTTCTTTTGCTCCTGCAGGGAGAACAGCCCCAGCGAAACATACAGTCAGAACATCCACACAGTCCCATCTTATTTTATTGCTCTTCGGCACGTTTAATACTGCTAGCGCCTTCCATGGATCACCACCTACATTTTAGATAGATAGATAGATAGATACTGTAGATACTGTAGATACTGTATATGATGGATAGATAGTTAGACAGATGGCTGGATAGATGGAAGGATTGATTGATTGATTGATTTATTGATTGATTGATTGATTGATTGAATAATTAATTAGAAATCATTTCCACAGAACTGCAAAAGTGTGCTTGCTCAAGTGTGGTTCACCAATGGGAGCAGATAGTGAAATATGGTGCACTGAATTCTTGATCCAAGAATTCCAACGGTGCATCATTTCAAAATCGGCTGTACAGGTCAAAGTTCACGGCAGGTGAAAACATAGTTTTTGTAAGCAGTGGTCAATTTCGAGATGTTGTGCTACTTTGCTACCTTAGCATGTATTCTACCACCCTACTACAACAACAAACACCGATTTGCACATTTACTGTAGGTGTTTATTTCATGACATTTTGTCTACTCGCGCCTATGTATTTCTCCTAATTTCACCAAAAGTTCCCATTCTAAAGTGTCATGTACTGATATCGAGTATCACCACATTTTATTGTGTGCCCTCAGGATGGGGTTCCATGTCCATGTACCAAGTTTCACAAGAGATATGAGATATGAGCCTACCTCCTGTGATTATAGCACCTCCTAGTGGTTGAAATGCACCACATTTATTGTGCATCCTCAAGATGGGGTCCTCAGGATGGGGTCCTGAGTCCATGTACCAAGTTTGACTTATGAAAGTATTGTTGAGATATGAGCCTACTTCCTGTGGTTATAGCACCCCCCTAGTGGTTAAGAATCACCAAATGTACTGTGCATCCTGGGGATGGGGTCCCAAGTCCATGTACCAAGTCTGCACTTCATACATCAAAACCTTGCTGAGATATGAACTCATTTCCTGCTTGACAGCTTCGCGATTGATTTTGATTGGCTGGGATGAGTGTACATTTTCTACAATCAAAACGATTTATATAACTTTTGTGACGCATAGTCTGAAGATCATGTTTGTCAAGTTTAGCTCAATAACATCAAAAATAAAAAATAAAAATATCCCTGAAATCCACTAGGTCCAAGTTGACGAAATATAATGCGTTGACTCGGCTTGATTCAAGGATTCTAGGAGTACCTCAGTTTTTTAAATCTGACCTACTGGCCTCGGTTACATGCATGCATACTGAGATATGACCAAACTTCCTGTTTGGCGGCTATGCCGCCGATTTCGTTCGGCTGTGATGGGAAAATGGTTCCAAAAATCAAATATCCTTCTGGTAACTTTTGTGAGACTTGGTCCAAGGATTATGTACATCATGTTTTGTGAAGATCAGACAAAATTTCTGACCTGTGAAACTTTAGTTTCGCTCTCGATTCAATCCAATATGGTGGAAAAACGACAAGGGTCAGTGACACCATCTCAGGCCCGGGGTGGGTAATCGGGAGAATCGGGAAATTCAGGACCCCTGGCTTCTCCAGTTGAACGGCCCTGACGACTATGTAGGCTATGCAGCAGAGACGTGTAATAGGCTAATAATTAATTGAACTGTAAGGTAATAACCCCCGATATCAAAAGCCCTCAAAAATAAAATAGGCTATCTTTAAAAATATGTAGCCTATTGGGTCCTCCTTTGAAGATAACGTTCAGTTTCAGTGATTAAGTAGCCCTGTGAGAGAAACTATAGAGGAGCGTTAAATCCGACAGACAGAGAAAGTGTGCATTTACAGGGCTTGTCACTATTATGGTAGCCTGTATGCTAAGCTATTTGGTCAGTTTGGTAAGTTTGGTCAGTAGGCCTATGTGCAGAAATGAAATGGCCTGGATTTGGTGATTAGTCTATTCAAGTAAATTTTTTGAAGTGGGCCGAAGAATGAAATTGTTTCCAGATTCCACTCTGAGCTATACTAGTCTGTCAAGTTCAAGAAGAATAAAAATGTCAAACTAGCAACTAATCAAGGTGATTATTAATATAGGCTAAATTGTTTTATGCTGGGCCGCTAGAACTTGTAATTACCCGGTAATAATACAGTACGTGTCCCACTCCAGCCCTGCGCCATCTTCTCGAGCAACTTACACCAGTACTGACCGGACCTTCTAGAGTTGGACCAGTGGCAATATTTCAGAAGGTCTAGGGGCAGAATCTGGCCAAAAAATAGGGAGACGGGAATGATTCCTGATAGATAACAATAAGTGTGCTACAGTGCTGCATGAACAATTCACATAAATCACAAAATGCATACCCAAAAGACAGAAAAAAAATGAGGTAGGTATAAAATACCATATAACATAGAGGATTCTGGAATGCTCAGATCAGGGCCAGGTCAGCTCCAGAGTTGAGCGCTCTCTGAGTGGCCTGTGTGCTATGTTCCCCTGTAGTGTGACGGGCTGCTCTGACCTGTAGTGCAGGGTGACCCCTGTGGCCGACTCCTCCTGACAGAAGAAGGTGGGAGGCTGCACTTTGGGGTAGCTGAAGCGCAGGTACTCGTGGAGGTTGTCCAAACCATTTACGAAGTCACGCACATGCCGACCCAGCACCTACACACACACGCACGCACACACGCACGCACGCACGCACACACACACACACACACACACACACACACACACACACACACACACACACACACACACACACACACACACACACACACACACACACACACACACACACACACACACACATAGAGTAATCATAGTAACAACACAATAAGCTGCCATTGCAAGTCCTGACCAATTGTAAAAGTAGGATTCATACAGATAAGCAGATAGCAAATATGTCAATACAGTGTACAAATAGTGTAGCCATTTAAAATGTCCTCAGACAACCTTGATGGAGTTGTCAACAGTTGAAAACAGTTGTTTGTGTTTCCTGTGTGTCACACCTTTAGGATTCTGTCATAGCCGTACTTCCCCACGAAGCCCAGGAAGTAGACGCCCCAGGAGTTCATGAGCTCATTGTAGGGCGTCCCTGTCACCCCACTGGCAGCTTTGGCAATCCTGGGGATCACGCTCTCACTGTAGACCTGCAACACACACACACACACACACACACACACACACACACACACACACACACACACACACACACACACACACACACACACACACACACACACACACACACACTATCTTTCTCTGGCCCCAATCCAGCAGATATCTGTTTACTTTTCATTATTACATTTCATCACAATATCTGTCCCTGACTGCATTGGCTATAAATACGTCAGGAGGGGATTAGAGAGAGCAGAGCTGAAAACTGAACAGCCCTGGAAGCCCCTCAATTCACATTAATGGTGGTGTTAACTGAGCGCGCTCCACGCCTGAGGCTGTTGACAGGAGCTGCTAATCTGTCCGTGGGGTTCTGTTTAGCGCACTGCAGATCAGAGGGGGCAGGGCAGGGCAGGGCAGGGCAGGGCAGGGCAGGGCAGGGGGGCATTAATGCCCACCTAATCTCTCTCACCTGGTGCGTGACGAAAGAGTGGAGGCGCACGTCGGCGCGCTCGCGCACCAGCTTCCACACGTCGTCCCCATACGACTCCTTGATGAAGTCGTGCAGGCTCTCGCACAGCAGCCCGTACATCTCGCTTCCTCTCCCTCTTCCTCTTCCTCTCCCTCTCTCTCACACCCAGCACCAGGAGCAGCAGGAAGCAGCGCAGCAGACACAAGGGTCCTCTGAGGTGGGCTCAGGATCTGGTCACGCTGTGCGATAAAGGCAGAGCTAAGACGAAGATTGTGAACAAAGAGCAGTGAATTCATTCAAATGAGTCTTCTCTGTGTCCATTTTTGATCCAATTTCAAGTCAAGTTCGACCATATTCATGGGTTTCATCAGGTCCCTTTCTACAGGTGTATAACATCAAGCACCTAGTTTATGAATGACTGCATGGTGCTTGATTAATACACCTGTGGAAAGAGACCTGATGAAACCCATGAATATAATGTACACGGTAAAAATGAAACAGCATTCACTGGGACCATGGCATGATGCTACCTAGAAACACAGTGCTGACAGGCCAACATTAGTACACATTTCAAACACATATAGATAAAGTGCAGGCACGGCATGTAGTGCAGTATAGGCTACATTTGAACACACATTAGACAGAACAGACAGCACACAGTACATAGCCAGACAGTTTGATGGCCGTAGTGAGGAGACAGCCATGTAAAGAGCGAATAAAAAGAAAAAAAACATTTTGCCTGACCTGTTCAGCCTCTACCTTCCTCTCCCCGTGTGAAACAGAGTGGCGACTTCTCTAGAGTGACCCCACACTGTTTTCTTAAAAGGCCCTCGACTTACACAAGCCCTTGAGCATCAGAGGGCAGCTATTGTCCTGCTGACACCTGTCAAGGCCAGATGGCGGAGAGACTGGCCCCGCGCTGAACAAGCCCACAGGTGACAGGAACAGACCAGCGCTGGTCAGCTCTCACACACACATGCTCACCAAGTGAGAGCTTCCTTCCTGTGAGACCCGGGCAGACGCTGAGCGCAGCGCTGAGACCGGCCAGCCTCAGGAGTGAACCTTTCAGTTGTCTTTGTTCCTGTACTCCACACAATGGCAATACAGTTGAGTCTAATCTTATCCAAGTCTAGGCGAGAAATGAAATGACTCATCACACACAGCTGCCAATTAGGGTTGTGTGCAGTGATGTGCTTTTGTCTAGCAGATCTTTGGTACTTTTGGAAGGCTTACCCAATAATTAGAACATGTGAGAGGCATAATTAAGCTGTGTCAGTTGGATTCATCCACACTGCTCTCACATATAGTCCTCAACTCTCTCTCTCTCTCTATCAGGTGGATTTCATTTTCTTGTTTAATAGAGTCCCTTATGACAAGATTTGGAGAACCTGGCAATGTCCATGTCCTTATACTAGCAATATAGGAATACTGATTATACTAATGATGAAAAAGCTCATATTCTGCTATGCTAAATGTTAAAGCAGTACTGTAAAATATGACAGATATATACAGTATATTAAGATGGTGCAAATATAAGATGCTGAGAGTAAAAAGGAAGAATGTAACTACAGTGGATACAAATAATGGTGTATAGGGGTGTCCTGCGCTTGAAAGGTTTGAGTACCACAACCATAGTGTTTTGCTGTTACTAGATCACTGATTCTGCCTCAAGATGCCATCGAGCAGACAGACACCTGTCTGTCTGAAAAACATCCTGGATGGAAATAGATTTCAGAATGAAGCTTGTTTTGCCTCTATGAAAACAAAACAGGCTCTAAGAGATTCTTGGCACGCACCAAGACTGCTGTAAAGACTACATGCATGCAGGAGTTTATAGCTCTCCGGCTGAAGGTAATTTATAGCTGTGGGGCTCAGATGGAGCTTATTGACAGGAATGGCTGACCCTTGACCCCAGTTTTGACTTTTGACCTTGTCATGACTTCTTGGGCACATACTGTATCAGACACTCCTCCATGATCAAGACACACACACACACACACACACACACAAGATGAGGTGTGCCCAGAGTCTTGCTTTCCTGGCTTGGGAACACAGCTGTTCTCAGCGATTCACACACGCCAGATCACAGAGTGACAGGATCAGATTTTTATTATCAGGAATGAAGGGGAGGGTCAGGGGTGTAAATCCAACCGCTCCCCTCCCTTAACCCCCCTGGTACACACACCCTACCTCACACCCCAGCACACACACACACACACACACAGCACTAGCCCCCCATAGTCATCCTCCTCACCCCTTAGCTAAAATTACCCTAGTGATGTAAGAGAGGCGAGCTGAGGCTCTGTCTATACAAGCTGAAGTCCAGCAGCAGCTCAGACACGGGCTCTGGGACACCTCAGGAGACACACAGCCAGGATAAAGCAGCAGGATTCAGCCAGAGCCACAGCACACACACACACACAGGTGAGTGCCATACAGCGCAGAGTTGAGTTTCTGTGTGAGGGAAGTGTGTGAATGTGACAGTCACTTAATCCCGGGTGGATGTTGACACACTGTGTGCAGAGTAGATGTTGAGGTTGGGGGTATCTGTTCCCCAGTAATCCATCAGACCAGGGCTTTGGGCTCGACCTGATATGTCTTAGATGACAATATGACCTGATGGATTAGATGACAATATGAGGGACCGTGACAGACCACTCCTGTATGGTCATGCACATACAAAACAATGAGCCTGATTCAGGAAGACTTTATCTGTAATTAACATCCGAAGGGATATTTGTCCCTCCATACCACAGATGGCCCTCGAAGAACCTGAACAAACATTTTGGACTTGTTGGAATGCAGCTGTGTCAAATACATGCATAGTGGAAAGCCATTGTGCATGCAATGACCATTTAAATATAGACTGTAAACCATTAGCCGAGCCGAGCTAAAAGACTGGATGTAGTTTACACTAGTTTACACTGGTTAGCCGAGCTCTTTTTAGCTTAGACAAGCTATCTGAGGTAGTGATGGTGAATTAACATTACGTGTGTTGACCCGTTTTGACAGAGAAAGATGATGATGATGCATGGAGTGCATGATGACTTGGCCAAGCAGCGGCAGCAGCAGGCCATGGCCTTGTGCCGTGAGGCCCGAGGAGGTAAGGACAAGCCACACAAACGTGACTAGATCCTACATGACCAACTCTCAGCTACAGTCAAAAATGCCTTTATATTTGGCAAGCGTTACACTTTTACACACAGTCATGGCGTATCACAAAGTGCATTTCATGATTTGCCGGTTATGTAATACAAATTAAAATAATAATTATGATAATAATAATGCAAACTTTAAAATCAAATTGTTTTGTGTGTGTGTGTGTGTGTGTTTCTATCAGAAACAAATGTGATGAAAAAAAGGATGTCTTCTTTGACTTGGATATCACTTTTTATTAAGAGTGTTTAAAGTTGTGTGCTTGTGTGCTTTTAACGGTGGTCTTCAAACTGCTTCTTATTTTAATGCATGCAAGCTGTTGATGGGATGCCATTATACTTCATTCGTGAGGATTTACTAGCCTGGGTGTTCCCATCCTGCTTTGCGCGGTGATTTAATTCACGCTGCTAAGGCAGTCTGGAAACTAACACCCAAATTTTTGCCTGATGTTGGCGACCAATCACAGAACATGGGAGAAAGCAAGACCATGATGAGCTGTGCACAGACGCATTTGATAGACATCCGTGACGCCCAATTAACGAATCTGGGCATTTTTTCAAATACGAGAAAATGAACGTCTGGTTGCCAGACCACGTCTCATTTGAGAAGTGGTAGGCGCTAGCCAGGCTAAGGATTTACTGTAACTTAGTTCTAAAGTTTGGAACTTGTGACTACCAGTACTTCAGTGATGAAAATATCATATAAATACCAACTGTTCCACTGTAGTAAAGACACATAATACGCTTAAACCCACAATAGCCTTAGCTAAGTCACACACACGTCTGATGAAGAGATCAGCCCAAGGAATGCTCCTTTCTTCCAGTGCGGTGTAGTGGTCTGAAGCTGTTTTGTTGGCACCCACCATGAGTGTCTAAAATTACCTGTGACATGAGCTGTGGGAGACACATCAAAGGATTTCTCCTTCACTGCCATGCGAGGCTGTAAAAGCTCGGGTCGTCTCCCTGTCCAAGCAGAGACCGGACTCGCCGCCCGCCGCCTGAGCATTCCCTTCGGATGCCGTCCAAGACTTTTTGTTAGTGTGTTTGTTTATTTATATGTTTATTTTCCAATGACCTCGTCTGTGTGGTGGCCAGTGTGTGTGTGTGTGTGTGTGTGTGTGCGCGCGCACGCGCACGTTATACTGAGGCGACCCGAACTCAGCTGAATATGAGCGCTCTCCCACGGGAGGGGGAATTTCATCCAGCTGAGTTTAGGGCCGATCCCATCATGTGCACTGGCATGGCGCTGGAATTTACAGACAGGGACTGGACACTCACTCTTAGAGACAGACAGGGACTGGACACTCACTCTTAGAGACAGACAGGGACTGGACAACCACTCTTAGAGACAGACAGGGACTGGACACTCACTCTTAGAGACAGACAGGGACTGGACACTCACTCTTAAAGACAGGCAAGGACTGGACACTCACTCTTAGAAACAGACAGGGACTGGACAACCACTCTTAGAGACAGACAGGGACTGGACAACCACTCTGAAGAGACAAGATAGGGACTGGACAACCACTCTGAAGAGACAGACAGGGACTGGACAACCACTCTGAAGAGACAAGATAGGGACTGGACAACCACTCTGAAGAGACAGCTCCTCCTTAGATGTTTGTTGTTTCCCCTTAACAACCTATTTATAAGCACATCTGTTGTCAATGCGATATGATGTCCACAACAAACCATGAGGAGCACTCAGCCGCATCCTCTCATCATTTCAACAGGGTGCCAGTGCGCTGAACCTCTTAATCCAAATATTACAGCATGCATGCAGTTTTAAATGTAAGGAGACCTGTGGACTGTCCCAGGGGAGATACCACTTAACGTGCAATGAACTTGTGATCTTTAGAAGGGTTCGAGTATATCAGGAGGGTCCACTAATAAGTGGTGAAGGGGTGAAGAGAGAGACAGCCCACATTGGGTGGTCTCCATTATCTATATCAATGTCTTCTCAATAAAACTGTCTGATGCTGTGAGTGACCTTAAATTACTTTCACATATGTGTGTGTGTGTGTGTGTGTGTTTGTGTGTGTGTGTGTTTCAGAGAGGCTGAACCTAGGGAAGAAAATTAGCACCCCAAGGGATGTTCAGATGGAAGAACTGAATTTGACTTCAAACAGAGGATCCCGAATGTTTCAAGAGAGGCTAAAACGAGTTGAGAAATTCACCCTGGAGAACACGGTCAACAGCAACGCCTTCACATACGTAAGATAACGTTAGATCCCATTTTCCTTCACATACGTAAGATAAAACATTAGATCCCATTTCCCTTCACAGATTTGTCACAGGTTTGATCATGTCAATGAGAGCCAATGAAAAATAAGTGTGTGTAGCCTATGCACTAATAAAGAGAATTTAGAATTCATACTGTTGGAAATAATTCAGAAAATGAACAGAAAAGCTGTCGTCTGACATGCTGATTTTTTTTTCACCCACTGATGCAACACTAAACTCGATGCAAACGACACCCCATGCAGTAGAATTTCATCAGATCACTTTGTGGACCATGACTTACAGACATCCAGTCAACTCCTGTCAGAGCATATTGTGCAACCCCTACTTAGCACGTCAGCCGGATTTATGACGACTGGCTTTATGGCTCGTGACGAGCTATGAAATCCCGACTCCTGCACTCTCACTTTCTGCTGTGAGCTGCTGCTCCGCATGGCTGAGCCCAGTGGAGGCCTGCAGGGGGACCGAATGAGGACACACGGGAGAAATGACAGCCTCAGAGTTTATGGGACTAATGGCACAGAGACTCAGTCCCCACAGCCATCCCCCTCACTGTGTTCCTACTATGTATTTATGAGATGAAACTCAGGGATATAACAGTGGCGCCGTGGCTAGGTGGCAGGAGCTTAGCTTTCTGCTAAAGATTCTCACGTTGCAACTGAACACAAATACTTAATATTTTAACGAAAACACCCGTTTTGTTAAGAAGAAACTGCCAATATAGTGTTGAGGTGAAGATGTCGGTTGGACAAACACCTCAGTGGTGGCAACACTCTGCAAGGCAATGACTCACCAACATTAGCTGTCCGATTATGCAGGACCAGACTGAGATGACCCCCGCAGAGAGCCAGACACAGAGCCAGCCAGAGATGGGGAAGGAGAACTTCACCTACATCATACCTGGCAAAACCAGCCTGGTCAATACCCTCAAGAAGACTGTGGCCAAGAAAGGATGCCCAAACGTCCTCGCTCCAGGTACTAGACAGTGTGCTCGAAGGAATCCTGTGATGGAGAGCATGTTTTAGCATAGAGATAAAAGGGTGTAAGATAGTTTTACAAATAGACACATGTTCAGTGAAGTTCTACGTTCCCTTAACCTGAAAAGGTTCCCCATCATTAAGATCAACAGTACATTTAAAGGGAGCACATTATGAGATGGTATTTGTTGATGGCCTTCTCAAGCTTCACTGTGCTACCTACAGGATATGCTGGCCCTCTGAGGGAAATCCCCACTGAGAAGTTCAACGCCACCGTGATCCCCAAGTCCTACTGCTCCCCATGGAGGGAAGCCCTGGGCAGCACTGACAACCTGGTGGCCTCCCTAAGCTCCCAACTCCCAGAGCTCCCACAGAAACTCCCAGCCTCCAACTACAGGTGTTTCAACAGGTAAGAGCAAGCGCCCACAGACATGCCATTAAAACATTAGACATGATGGACAAAAGTTAGAGCCATCCATTTAAAAAAGTAACAAACTCTATAGAATACACAATATACACAATATATCATAATATTGGATGAGCTGCTACTAACATTTTAGTATCAGATAAATAGTGTAGCCAACAAGGCTGAAGTATTGGACACACTTTTAGATTTGCCCAGTTGCTGCTCTGCAGGTCCTCAGGGAAGGTGCTTGATGGCTAAATTAAATAGCAGTGGCTATGGCCTGCGCCTCCTTCTTGCCAACTAATGAATCCCTTTGAGTGCTTTGATAATACATTAGTATGGAGATAAAGGCAAAGGACATTTAAGGTCAGAGCATTCAATATCAGCCTCAGAAGAGCCTAATAATAAACAAGTGCTAATGGCCACAGTTGCATGGGCTGTTTTCTCCAGTAACAAAAGCCAGTCTGGCCATGGCCATGGTTCAAGTACAGGCTCTGGGCATATTAAGACACACTCATGGCAATCCCCCTGAAATAGATCTGATGATGACCGAATACGACTATCAAATTATAATCACCATTATCTCTTAAATTAGCATTGTGGCACCGCGCCCTGTTTCCATTCCCTCTTCCCCCGGTTTGAAAGCAGATCTGGGCCCTGGCAAGGAGCGTCATCCACAGCTATGCGAGGGGCCACTGCGGAAAGACGAGCCATAGGAGCCCCCGCCGCATGCCTTTCAGCCCCTCAAGTCTGAGTGCGCACGCAGATCCAGTTTCCCTGACGCGCCGAATTGCGTCACTCCCTGACAAAAACATTTTGAGATTCATAAAACGAAGCCTTGGAGACTCATTCCGTTTTCCTCTGCATAGCATATTAAGCAAAGTAGACTACTTGGGTATGAGGAAAAGCCTGAATACAAATTTAAAATTCATTCAAAGTACTTTCATGATGGGCCTCATGACTAACCAAGGACCTTGTGCTGTGACATATTGACTCAACACAAATCACAAATGTGTACCTCTGAAGCTATATTTTCCCATATGAAATAATGTTCAATGCTATTTCTTACAAGGAACCTACATTCATGGGTATTGCCTCAAGGCTCTTTGCTTTGACATTGAGGCCTGTGCCTCCAGGAGAGGGCTCATAGCAACAAGAATTACAGGCGTGTGTTGGGATGCAGACTGACCTTGTGTTTTCTCTGTTTCCATTTTCTCCGTCTTTTAACCCTTGCAGAGCGGCTATGCCATTTGGCGGCCCGATGGCGAGCAAGCGGGTCATCCCTGTGATCAACTTCGAGCAGGTGGACTCCCAGAACCTGCCAGGCTCCGTGCTGGAGCGCATGGCCTCGCGGCCCAGCTTCAACCGCGCGCCCCGAGGATGGGGCATGGACTACAACCCGGAGTCCTCAGACCTGTGACGGGCCAGACGGCAGTCACAATACGCCAACCAACCCCCAGGGGGCGTCTGCCCTGGGCGAGAGACTGAGATTGGCTTGTACCTGCGCTTGCATTTTCTCACTACTGGCAATTGATGTGTTGGGTGTGTGCGAGTTGGATGAGACTGGGCCTACGCAATCAGTTTAGGCCGACCAGATAGCATGCGACTCTGGGGCGGACCTGGAGGGCATTTCCAAGTGCTTTAGTGGCAAAGCTGGGTAAGTTAACGCGTCAACTTTTTGAGTCGCTTATTTGCCTTCTTTCCCAAAGTGAGATATGAGGATGCATTCGGTAAGCTAACGCTGTCACACTGGGTTATTGCACCTACAGAGAAGAGAGCGATATGCATATCTTTATCCAACTCCGGGGTCGAGGCAAATAAGCTAACTTCTCAAAAGGTTGGGCAATTTCACTTACCCACGATTGTCACTAAACCATGCACTTGGAATTCCCACTTGGCTCAAATCGGGCCTGGCTGTGGCCCGGGATCTGCCCAGTTCTGCTCCGGACTCTACCACTATCTGGGACCGCCGCGTAAGGTGGATGCCTAAAGCTTCCTTTGTGTTTCAAGAGATAATTTATTGCTAGCAAAGATGCAGCAAGAGGGGCCGCCAGGACTGTTGTTATGCATTACAGGTCATCAACACAAATATATGGCACTTTTATTTACATTATTTATTTTTGAGACATATGGTATTCTGTCAGAATACATGTCAGTATCCTGAAATAGAGACACCAAAAATATGCTGGATTGGCAAAGAGAAAGGAATATTTTATTGTTTAAAATGGACCGTATCTGGTGTGATCTGAGTGTACATTTGTGAATTGCTTGTCCTGACTAGCAGAGGGGAAATCCATGTTGTAAATCAGCTGAAACACGTTGGTACTGTGTTTGCTTACAGAACAAAACAAAACAATTCTGAGATGATTTGAAGGTCAAATCAAAGATCAACTGTTACTTTTTGGGGATTAATTTATGATGTGATTTGAGAAGCAAAATTACTCCTAGATTATCCCATACAGCAATTTAGCAGCTGCACACACCATTAAAAACTAAACTTAAGAAACATTAAAAAAAAAAAAAAAAAAAAAAATCATATACATAAAATACTCTAACAGTCCAAAGATGACAGTGACTGTTGTGCAAACCGATATCTCTTGTTAAACCGCTATTTGCAGTATAACTGTCGGGTAAGCAACGGTTATTACTACAGAAGTCTATTCAGCAGCCATTTGGCCAGTGTTGCTCATATCCACGGACTATACAGCAAGTAAAGACTACGAGTGTCAGGATTCACCTCAACCCACTCACAGTCTTTGATGGGCATTTTCCCCTCACCAAGTGGGTGGCGTTCCGCTGTCAGAGAACGTGCTACGAAGCCGAGCAAATGGCACCAAGCAGAGAACACTCCTTTGATCAGGTCGGTGCGAAGCTGGCACTTAGCGAGCTGGCTGAGGTAGAGGGAGCGGGGGGTTAGTCTGCCGCGTGACGGGTGGCATGGGTGCCCATGCGCTGAGGATCTTGGGAGGGGTAGTGGATGTGGCCTGGAGGTCTGAGGCCCATGGGTGGAGGCGGGGGTGGTCCCATGGGATGGAATAATGGAGGCCCGAAACCTACACACATAGACAGACACACACACAGGTCAAACCGGTCCTGTCCACATCTAAATGCAGATCAAATCTGATAAAAAAAAAAAAAGGCTATGAGCAGGCTGGATGAAGCGCGCACCTGGAGGTGGGGGGTTGGGGATGCCAGGGGGAGGGGGGATGGCCATATTCATGACTGCCGATGAGGTAGTTGGGTCCAGGTTGAAGTAGTTGGTAGGCACTTCCTCCTCCTGGGCAGGGGGTGGGGGGAGGGCTGAAGACACACACAATATCCCATTAACACCAATGCATATGGAGTCAGTGCACAATATCCCATTAACACCTATGCATATGGAGTCAGTGCACGATATCCCCTTAACACCAATGCATATGGAGTCAGTGCACAATATCCCATTAACACCTATGCATATGGAGTCAGTGCACAATATCCCATTAACACCTATGCATATGGAGTCAGTGCACAATATCCCCTTAACACCTATGCATATGGAGTCAGTGCACGATATCCCATTAACACCTATGCATATGGAGTCAATGCACAATATCCCATTAACACCTATGCATATGGAGTCAGTGCACAATATCCCATTAACACCTATGCATATGGAGTCAGTGCACAATATCCCCTTAACACCTATGCATATGGAGTCAGTGCACAATATCCCATTAACACCTATGCATATGGAGTCAGTGCACAATATCCCATTAACACCTATGCATATGGAGTCAGTGCACAATATCCCCTTAACACCTATGCATATGGAGTCAGTGCACGATATCCCATTAACACCTATGCATATGGAGTCAATGCACAATATCCCATTAACACCTATGCATATGGAGTCAGTGCACAATATCCCATTAACACCTATGCATATGGAGTCAGTGCACAATATCCCCTTAACACCTATGCATATGGAGTCAGTGCACAATATCCCATTAACACCTATGCATATGGAGTCAGTGCACAATATCCCATTAACACCTATGCATATGGAGGCCAGAGTGGTGATCCTGCACTGCCTCTGTGTCCTGATCCTACACCGCTGCTGTGCCTTCCTCTCAGGACTCAAGAGTGGAACTGAGCACGAGCACGCATAGCTACAGTACAACAGAGTCATAATCACAGCAAGGCACTTTTTTTTGCTAAGTGCTTTCCTAAGATCACAGAAAAACAAACATGCAATTCAAACAAACAGCCTTTGATTATTATGATTTTTCTACCCTTGCCCTCACAAACGTACAAACATAAATGTATGAACACTCATACAGATAGATGCAGTGGTGTGCAAACATACACACTCACACTTGCACACACACACTCAGTTTTGTTGTCTCCCTCTCGCTCAAACAAGCAAACACACACACACAGTCTCCCTCTCTCAAACACACACGCACACACACTAACACTCAGTTTCGTTGTCTACCTCTTTCTCAAACAAACACACACACACACCACACATTGTCTCCCTCTCTCTCAAACAAAAACACACTAACACTCTGTTTCGTTGTCTCTCTCTTTCTCAAACACACACACTTGCCTCCAGGGAGACCTGGTACGGGCTCCAGCCGGTTTCCCATCTCGCTGACCCCATCTTGGTCCTTCTCTCTCCCTCTGGCTCCCTGGGACCTGAATAAGCACACGAATACACACACACACAAAGTTAAGAGGCAGAGCTCCCACTGGCACACAGCACATAAGCAGAGTGCTTCATTTCCACAAAGCGCCGCATTTATGGCCCATTAAAACCAGCCCTGGCACTTTGACTCCTAACGGCAAGTAGCACATTTAAAGCACATCAGAAAAGCGTAGCGGCTCCACTCCTCGTCAGAGAGCACCCCATCTGAGCACTCCTAACAGGCTGCTCCGCCGCTCAGCACTGACCTGCCCCATTTGACGGTGAGCCTGCGTCCACCAATGATGAGCTTGTTGAAGGACTTCTCGGCGGCGAGCTCTGCCGCCTGCCGCGCCGCAAACTGGATGAAGGCACACTGCTGCCTCTGCACCACCGTGATGGTGCGGATCTCTCCAAACTGGTAGAAATGGTTCCTACAGGAGCCCAATGGAACAGGAGGAGGGATTCACAACATTGATAGATAGATAGATATACACAGAGAGAGAGAGAGAGAAAGATTGAGAGAGAGAGAGAGAGATAGAGATAGAGAGAGAGCACCTTACACAGATGAGGGTGTTACATTTTCTTAGATAATCTGATCATAAAAACTCTTTACTCATTCGCTCTTTCTCTTCAAACACAATTTTGCAAGCCAAGAATACAGCATCCCTACAACATGAGGCAATAAATACATCAATCATTCTACACACGTCACCGTGTTCTGTGCAGAGTTATATATCTGACCCCCAACACTCTGAATTGATTTGTTTTTAAACTAAAAATGGAAGCATATCAATCTCCCTCCGAATATTGAAGGCGTAAATCCTCAAAGGAAATATACAAAAATAACAAATATGCCTCCAATAAATCACTCTATACATAACACATTTGCTCCAGGCACAAATATTGAGAAAATGCAATTGAAACCCATGGCCCCACCTGAGCTCGGAGTCAGTGACGTTGTCTCCGAGGCCTCCAATGTAGAGGGTGGTGATGGACTTGTCATCTGGCGTGTCTAGCCTTGGCATGGCAGACGCCCGCTTCAGGAGCTTGTCTGCCACCGGGTCGTTGAGGCCGTAGTAGCGGTCCTTGATGTTCTGATCTGCCAGGGGGTCATCTGGATCTGTGGGCTTCTCGTGCCTAAGGACACATTACACTGCATTACATTTGGCTCTGCTTTTTAGCCAAAGCAGCTTACAACAGTCTGCTTACAACAGTCTGCTTACAACAGTCTGCTTACAACAGTTTCAGCTAAAGCAATTCTCACAACAATTCAAAGACATTCTTTTAAAAAAGGTAGAGCACAATAAGAATAAGCACATCAGTGAGCGCTGTTTTTAAAAAGTCAAGTGTCAGTTCAGGGGTAAGTGTAGGATCAGCAGGACTAGCTGTAAGTAGTGCTATGAGAGGAGACACATCAGAAACCCATGAGAACCAGTGACCATTTCACTGTGCAACACTTGGTATTCACAGCACAAATATGGAATTATTTTTACAAAAACAGAGATGAATCACAGCAGCAGCCTACAAGGGGATTTATGAGTAAATGCACCATACCATAATTAAGAAATGTAAAGTGTTTGAGAGGTAAATACTGTGTGTAACAGTGAATAAGCAATATACTGATATTGTACTTGAGTCTGTATAGTTCTGTGAGTCCTGTCAAATGTTGTTCAAGTCTGCCACCTAGCCCTTGTTCAAGGCAACTACAACTCAACAGGCGAAATATACATGTGCTTCTGACAAACCTCAATAAAAGGTAAAGCTACGATTACTGAACACACATGTAGCACAACACAACGCACAGCTAAGATTACTGAAAATACATGTAGCACAACACAAGCGTTTCACTTTCATCTCAAATGGCTCATTGGGCCCCCACCATTTCAGATCTTCAGTGTCAGCAACTCTAGGTGTAAAAAAAAACACACAGATTGTGTGTCGGGGCCAAGTGTTCCCCTCTCTGACCTGTAGGGGCACTCCTCTCCTCTCTTGCACTCTCCCTTCACCCAGAAGGAGCAGATGTGTGGCCGGTTCCTCTTGTAGTAGGGCGTGGTGCGCGCCAGCTTCAGCAGCATGTCGCTGTGGCCCGGGGCCTTACCCAGCAACCCCACCGGCCGGGTGCCATCGGAGCCCTGGATCTGGGGGAGGCACCAAGAAGTCATGAATGCTTACATTATCTTGCATCAATGAATATACCATATTATCTACAAAAACCCATCACAAAGTGCACTCAAAAATCCTTGATTTTTGTGCCGTTTCAACCCTCCCTGATGATTCTGATATCATCCTAACAACATTCTGGACACTGTCCCCTAGCAAAATCCTGGATACCATCCTCCTAAAATCTGTGATGTTGCTAGGATGGTACCAGAATCATACGTTGATGAAAATTACACCGTGATTGGTTTTCCCACATCGCATCATATATTTACATTGATAAAAATATAAAGGACAGTAAGGAGTGAGTGTGAGGGGGCATGAGTATGTTATGTTTCCTACAGAATGTCATGGCAATAAAGGTTCAATCCCACTTCAAGCAGGCAGTGCAAAAAATTGAACTGAAAAGTCAACACCACACTGCTAACAGAGTTGAGTTCAGTCAAAAGAGCTGACCCACGCACAACAGATATACTTGGTGCATGAGATATTCTCCTTAGCAATGAAACTGCTCTTCTGAAGAGCTGATAATCAAAGACATTGCAGAAGTGCAAGAGGAGAGGCTTGAAAATCCGTGCACATAAAACCAGAGCCCCAGTGAACAGGTGGAGCTGCAATGGAGATGTCTGAGCACTGACCGTGAGACTGTGCTATTCCCCCTATTCCAAATGCCCATCAGCAACCATGTGACTGCCTGCTTTGAGTCTCCCATATACCCATTACATTAAGTAAGAAAGCTGTCAGCCATAATACTATGGACTGCAGTACTATCAAGACATTTGCATTTACCAGAGTACTCCTCAATTATACCACCTTCAGTGCAGCAGCTTGCACTAGAATACACAGCAGTTTTCTAACAATTATCCCACAATCCTCACCAGATAAAATAGCTCTCTTCTGCTTAAATGTGTTGGTACATCCACAGAACCTCATAGGCAATCTCCATCAAATGACCATGTGCTGGTGAGTAGTACTTGGGTTTCGAATTACCTCTCGCTCCATGTTCTGCGTGTAATACTCCTTGTTCACGTCTGACTTCGGCATGTCGTCCTTAACGGCCAGGCCAGTGTCTCGAACCTGAATTGGCAGGCCTGTTAATCAAGAGAAGAATGTTTAAATGACTTCAGGTCCTGATGGGGTCCATCAAACGATCCCAGAGATAATGAGACCTGCCGGCTCTCTAATGACACGCTTGGTATTCTGTGGGAGCTGCTGAAGTTCCTCACTGTGTCAAAGGCCTCGGAGTATGACATCATTAGCAACTCATAAAACTGAACTTATTTTAAAAGTAGAACAATGTTTTTGGGGGGCTGCAGTCACTGTTCCTGAGCGGTGTTGTGATATAACTGATGATGGCTATTCAAGCATTTTAATGCAAGCACATAACACAAAAACAGAGAAAGAGTGAAGGCATTAGGACAAGAAAAGGGTTCTCACTGCAAGTCAAAGGGAAAATTCTGTGACTTTTCCCTGACAAAAAATCTAAATTTCTATGACCTACTTTATAATGAATGGTATATTGAATAATCCTACAATCTCTCAGATTTCAAGTGCATTTAGTACACAAACAAAATTCCCTTGTATTTCCCTGACTTTCCATCAGAAATTATCAAATTCTATGTATGGAATAGACTTTATCAAAATTCCATAATATCCCATAATATATTTCATGAGCCGTGGGAACCTGGAAAGAAATGTATTCCCAATGAATTCTCACCATACTCCAAGTCCAGCAGACACGTCTGGCAGACGTTTTTCATCTTGCTGCATGTCTGACAAACTTCTGTCTTCTTGAAGCGCATACGGGTACCAGGACACCAGCGGAACACCGTGAAAGGACGCGCACAGATCTGAAGAGAAACGTCAAAATAAGAACAATGACGGCAAACCCACTCATTGTACAGACCAGCATTGTGGCAAATGGGGACGGTGTCCATTACGTAAGCAGTTCAGGTTTAGACTCTTACCTTGCATTCTTTGCCATACTTCTCTTTGGTCTATAAGATGACAACACAAATCAACCATCACACATGTATGGAAGACAAGACAAATCTGCATTCACAACTAGGATAAACTTGATACTCTTCAGTCTAGACATTTGTTTAAGTAAATATAAAGCACTTGCCATTCGAATGTATGGGTTTTCACCAAGACATGTCTGACAGAGGATAGGGAAGTCCTGTGTGGGAACAAAAACAATCCATAAAGTGTTGACTATGATCTCCACAATAAATAAACACAACACTCCATTGCATGTTTCATCCAATAATCAGCCACTCAACCAATACCCACTAGTGACAGGTGTGGCAACAATCCAAGTTGTCACTTAAACAGCTATCCTTGTAGGTTCTTCAGTAACATCCATCTCATCAGTGTGCCTAAATATAATCTGTCTACATCACTCTGCACTCCAGAGTTTGGGGCTCCAGTCTCACTATGCAGGTATCACAAATCGTTCACCCTTTGCAACCGGAAACTCCCTGTAGACTGCAAGACTACTAGCCTGGGAAAAAAACATTAGACCATTTGGCAAATTTGCGATTTGCCCTGCAGGTCCGTCTGGCCAAGAGGTCATTGAAGCCCATTTCCAATGTCCCTAAAACATGGGCACGCAAACACAATCGCTAATCTGTTTCTTTGGAATTGAGTAAACAGCTGCATTCAAAGGCTTTGGTTACAAGATGTAAGTTAAATTTCATTGCTAGTACACGCCCCTGCTGAAAGTCTGCAGTCAATGAACCTTTTCCAGAACCACTCTCAATTGAGAAGGGTCTGTTGTCGAGGTTATAGGACTACAGAAAATGCGTTGCACAAACCGACAGAAGGGTGCAAAGTCTGCAAACTGAGGGAGGAAGCTTGGGATTTCTGATTGAGTAGATGAGTTCAACATTGTGTGTGCAAATCTATCACAGATGGCCTTGGCAACAATGCGAGTGCAGACAAACACGAACAGCTGAACTCATAAACAAAGCGTACACAAGACCTCAAGAACTTGCTAGCTAAATAAAGGCACGGTTACACCCAGTCAGAGATAGATATGAGCTGCCAAATTGTCCCATTTAACCGCTAAAAACTAAGTGAAGGGTTAAAAGTGTTACCACGTCGTTAATGTTGCTCTGACCTCCAGACCTACCTGAATTTGACTGACACGTTATCAACCAAACCACAACACAGACAGTTACCTATGACATGACATATATTTCCAGTTTACATGAGCAAGCTACAACTGTATTTCAAACACTTGTTGGCTGTGATATGAGAATGTAAACACCACTATTTATCAGACCACAGCCGGCCAATGAGCTAGACATACCTAGTTAGCTTAGTTAACGTTATCACCGTTGTTGGTTCAGGCACACAACACGGCTATCACTAATCAGCCTGGGCTAGCTAATTCGCACAGCTAGCCAATTAGCTTAACATGATGTGCTGTTGAACTGATGTTAACTGTAAAGTCAGCCCAGAAAACCACAACAATAACTATTCAACAATCGTGCAGACTACAAAGACATCAAAATAATGTTTCTCTATAACCATGTCCAAAACATTTCGGTAAAGCTAGCCTGCTAACCAGTCACTAAGCAGGAACTCCCCTGTTTGCTTGCCTGCCTACAGTCGGAAACAATTGTAGAGCTAGCTGGCATTTCGTAATGTTTTAATCTAAAGAGATGTTTGGGTACCAACATATATGCCCATGTTACACAGAATAAAAACCAATTAAATTAAAACAGCAAAAGTTACCGCATCTTCCCAATTCTGTCTGTTGTATGTGTTGGCTCCTAAGGACGTCGCCATCTTCCACAGCTCTCGACTCGCTCAGAGCTCCCGCTCACTGGCAGAGTGGTTGCGCACAACTTGCGCACTACGGGAAATCGTAGTGGCAAAACCTTCCACCTTACTTCGGCCATGGATACTCACACGCAAACAGAATGGCACGGTAATATGGGTGAGCATTAAGTTACATTCAACAGGCTTCTCGCTGAATCAGTTTCCCAGAATGTTTCTTCTTAAAACTGACAACGACAAAATAGCAATTTAACATCTAATTTAAGAACAGTAATGGGCAAAAAGTTTATTGTAGCCAGGGGTTGGTTTTCACTTTCCCTCCCTGTTAGCCCTTTAAGCACGTCAGTGATTGGATTTCTATATAATGTATGATTTTTTTGCATACATTTTTGCATTGTATCTATCATTAACTAGGATAAAATTAATTCTCTGACAGCTGTCATTCAGACAAAGGCAGGTCAAGGCATGCTTTGGTGTTTGCTGCTTGGGTCAGTTTGGGCTGAGATGTGACATAGCCAAGGCAACCATGCAGTAACAGCTGGGTTAAAGCTAAATATTTGCTATTAGCCCCGACTTGGCTCTGCTGCAGCTAGCTGTTAAGGTACTGTGGTAGTAACCCAATAAATTGCTCTAAACCACCACTTCACTTCACTGCTGAAATATTCCATACAGGCTTCAGGCCAACAGGCCTATCTGCCTATCCCATATGGGCAGGCTGAGACTCCATCAACCTTCAAAGTAGCTCTTGTTCTAACATATTCCTGGTGATATTGCTATCATCCACATGGACTGAGATTTAAAAAAAAAAAAAAAAAAAAACAGAACTGAATGTCAAATGAAACTGAATATGTGATTTTTAAATAGATTACATATCACTAAATGTTTTATGGATGTCTGTTTTTTTATGCCACCAGAGGGCATGTGTGACACAGTTCCTAACGGTTGTTTGTTCCTGATGTCTTCACAACTAGGCCTAATTATCAGTGTCCACATAACTCTCTCTCTCTCTCTCTCTCCCCCTCTCTCTCCCTTTCTCAGGTGGTGATCCTCCGAGGATTGTAGCCTAGACAATACCTGTAAACTAAACCATCCAGAACACATCATGATCTTGGGACATACAGCCATTTTATGGTATGCTAGGGCGTACTGCTCAATTGTATTTGCATAGCCTTGATCTTGGCATGTAGTGAACTATTGGGTTTTTATGAAAATGTGTTTAGGTGTTAATGGAAGGAAATCGGCATGTTTTTATTATTAGGCTACACAGCCCCACTTTCATTCCATGGTTGTATAGGAGATTATTTCTGAAGCATTGCAGCTATATTACTTGAAGTCTTCTTAACACTCCGATAGTGACACGTCCATGTAGCCTTTTTGATGAGAACTGTGCTGCATTTCGTTTAACAAAATCTGAACGATGCGTATTTCACACTTGGCCTACAGAAATCTGAACACTGGACTTGGGGTTAGGCTACAGTACATTTTTAATCCACTTTTCCTGTTTTTCACCTACTTGGTGTCTTATGTTGAAAGAGCAAAAGAAACTCCAGAATTAATGGATCATTTTGTGCAGTTTTTATTTATTGGGGAAATAATCGATTTAGGGAACAGGGATCTAGATCCAGCAACAGGGCATAGCCTTCCATTTTGGTGGGGTTTTTTTACTGTTAGTGGAGAGACACAGAAGACAAGGAGCAGGCCCATTCCAAACAATCAACTAGAAACAAGCATAAAAACCACAACCCGCAACTCTCAAAGTTGCTTATAACAAAGGGACTTGGCAACTCGGTCTCTGCCTAATGCTCCCATTGTGTTAAGTGCATGTTGAGAAGTGCATTGGAGGAATGGCAGGGAAGGATCTCTTCAGTTGTACACTTTCAAAATCAATCTATTCTAGGTGAGTAGCTCAGCATCTTTGACCATACCGCTTTAAAGAGACCCTATGCAACTTTTTCATAGTCATAAAATCGCTTAGAAATCGTTGTTTTGCTTGACTGACCAGTTTTATCGAAAACAGTCACATTTCCTCCCGCCCCTAGTGTCCCTATCCGCTACAACAACCTTGCAACTTTCTGATGAACGATCGTCTGCTGTTTACATCTGGAAGTCAGAGACGCGTAAGGAACAAGAAGAACCACGCTTGCAATTTATATATTTATATATAGCCTATCGATGTATAAATATACACGCTAAAGCTGTCGGGGAAGCTCTGCAGAGAAATATGCAAGCATAAAACGAGCGAAAACGAAAAACAAAACCGAAACCAGAGATGAAATCGCCAATCCTGCATTGTTCCTCTTTAAGTTTAATTACCGTATTTTCTATTCAAATCAATTAGTCAGTCAGTCATCATGGTAAAAATGAAAAATGTCTTAGGAGCATAACAGAGCAACTGCGCTGTCCTTCATCTTTTGTAAAACAACCATGCAGATGGAAAATGTCCTTCTGCGTTTATGGCTACCGAGTCACGTGTTGTGTAGCAATGTGGCAGGTGTCCTCGCCTCGTCTGGTTGCCTTCCCATTACCTCTGGCTAATAACTCATCAATGACCTCCTCCCTCTCTGTCTCTCTCTCTTTGCCCCTCTCTTTCTCTCTCTCTCTCTCTCTCACTCTCTGTCTGTAGCTCTGCATTCACACAACATGTTTCTACTTTCAGACAGCATTTCTCCTAATGCACATATAGCCTTTCCCTTTGACCCGTTCTCCTCTGACCCGGGAGTTATTTGGTAACACACTGGACACATTAGGATGCACCTGTCCTTGTTCCATCCCAATGTCACCCTAATCTGGTGCCATAGCATGTTTGTTTCAAACCATCTGCTGCCTATTAAAAATAGCTCTGTGCTTACATACACAAACATAACCAGACCATATTGTGTTGCTTAAGCAATATCAAATTTACAAAGAAGGATTAACAAAGAGATACGGATGTGTGATATGCCCAAACTGATATCATTATCCTTGCGGTATGGAACTGAATCTGAGCTGATGGTTTGAGCTCAATATCATGAATAGTGATTGTATGAATGTAGCTTTTAGTGAATATAGGAGTACATTCAATGAAGTGATTCTGCGAAACTCTGGCAGCTTGTTCGAGTACTATCCAGGATTCTCTGGCTCTCACTGAAAAACGTTCCATTTCAGCGAAATGCAGCGATAGCGCAGGCACAAAGTGTTTAATTACATGGGTAATTACTTGATTCAGGTGTTTATATACTCTTACTGGCAGGAAAAAGTCCCTCAGGGATAAAGAACAAGCGCTCGTTCGATGTGGCCTCTTGCACACTGATTAAGAGTTGCTGATTCACCTGCTGAGTCCACAGCTTTGCCAGCAGTCAGGCGCTTTCGCATCTTTCCAACAACAAAGCAACCTCTCTGCTTTAACAACATCGCAAGCAAACTACTGTGTGATTAGGAAAATGTTTCATGTCTTTGAAAAGAGCACCCATGTCACAGGGGTGTTACAGCAGCTTGCATCAACAGCAGCTACAACTGCACTATTAAACGCAACGTTTACTCATTCGCAAAGTAGAAACCTGTGTAGCGTTTTCACAGACCAGAAGTACAGGAAAATGCACTCAAGTGTCACAAAAGGCAGCTGCCAATATTGGGTCAGGAAAAAGTCCTCAGGGACAGCCTATTGGATCAGCCACTGCAAAAACTGTGGCAGGGTCCCTGCTCTCTGGACCGTGATAGGCTAGAATGCTGGCTCAGTGGGCAACCAATGATGCTGAAGATGAGCTTCTTACAGGAAGTCCATCTGCTTACGCTCGGTCTTTCTGTAGTGCGTGCTGTTGATGCTTGTAGAGATTTCATAGTTGGTCACCAGTGGCCAATACAGATGTGAGGATAGAGATGCAGAAATGCCTTCCCTTAAGCTGCTGAGAAGGATACTGATACGTGTTTTGGGAGATTAGATTATATGATTGCATATTACCTTTGTCCAAGAGACAACATACAGCTGTCTCCATAAATACATAAGGGTCTGTCTTCATAGGAAAGGTAAAGTACAAAGTGACATTTCCTTGGTTTGGCACCCAACCACAGCAGTGTCAATCATACAATATAGGCAAGACAGCTGGCATTCAGCTTCTCCTCACTGCCCTGCATGACCCTGTCATTACGTCCAAAGGCACCATTTTGCTATCTTTGACCTGTTGCCTTTTTATATTGTTAACCCAAGTTCTTGAGTGCTTCAGCAACTGACAGCCAGAGTTGCTGTTATGAAAAGAAATACTTCTATTCTGCTACTCTTCCAAAGCTCAATCCTATGTAAAATATCCATCTGCAGAAAATATCCATCTGCAGAATGCAAAGAACTGATGAAAGTCTTTTTTTGTGTACAATCAAAGCAGCCATACAGGTGAATTTTGACAGCATGCTTGCATATTTCCTTGAGATATATGAACGTGGATCTGATTTGCTGTTGGAATCCTGCAATCTGATTGGCTCCCAGAATCCTGCAATTTGATTGGCTGTTGGAATCCAGCAATCTGCTTGGCTCCCAAAATTCTGCAATCTGATTGGCTCCCAGAATCCTGCAATTTGATGGGCTGTTGGGATCCTACAATCTGATTGGCTGTTAAACCTGCAATCTGATTGGCTCCCAAAAGGAGAATTCCGGTGTGATATTGACTTAAAGTGTATTGAAACATGATACCGAGTGTGAACGTGACTGATTCGTGACTCAAGACGTGAACTAGTCACGAATCAGTCATGTGACTAAATTCAAGATGGCGGCGAACGGAAAACTTTCAGAAGTGACTGCCTGAATAAACAGTCATGTAAGTAAACCACCAGTGCTTTTTCAAAGTTCTCGATGTCTCGTGTTAAATGTCAGGGCCCTCAGAAGTCTACCAATAAAGTATGGAGCTACTTTGAGCCTCATAAATGGTGTAAAACAGTGATTTATTTGCATGGATAAGCCGATGCCCGAGCCACTGCCATTGAAAACCTGTTTTAGCATTGGCAAGCTAGCGGCAGATTTCGGAGTGCAGGGGGCAGGTCGAGATCAGCTCTGAGACAAACGCTCACACTCAGTATCATGTTTCAACACACTTTAAGTCAATATCACACCAGAATTCTCCTTTAAAAGTTAGCCTGACTCTCGCCATACCCTTGTAGTTCCGCCATGCTCCACCAGAGGCGTTTCGCTGAGCTCCACACAAGGGTCTGGGCTTGAGGGCAATGCAAACTCCTTCAAGGTAGCAAAAAATAATTAACCAATCAGGATCACCGGAGGGGATTTCATAGATGTGACGTAGCGCCGAAGTGTCTGATTCAAACAATAATGGCGGCACGCAGCGAGGAGTCTTGTGCTGACATTGATTCTGCTATTTCAACCGTTTTGTCGAATCTATTGAGTATTCATTCTTTAAAAGATCAACAGAGAATGGTTTTGAAGGCATTTATTGGTGGCAAGGATGTTTTCACTCTTCTTCCGACTGGGTTTGGCAAGAGCTTGAAGTAGCCTAGCACGTCTCATACATCTCCTATCGAGAAGTCCCAGATCCTTGTGTGAAGCTCAGCGAACTACAAGGATCTGGCGAGAGTCATGTTAGTTAAAAGTGTTACAAAATGGTAAAAAGTCTTAAACTACTCAACAATTGAACTGTTCAAACAAGTAGTCATCAGCTATGACTCCCGCCAACTGTTTCCTCTGCCCACAACTGTCTAGTTATTATTATTATTATTATTATTATTACTCTTTGTACATTTTTAGATCCACTAGTTGCATCTGTTCTGCCCTCAAATGGTGCTCTATCCAAAAATGTAACTATGAATTTCCTCTCCAATGAGTCAAGTGACCTCCAGAATCATCTCCTCTCATAACTAATCGATGGAGCACATCTCCTCCTCACTCCCATCTCGTACTTTAAATATCTCATATTTTCCTCGACTTTGCTTCTTGTGGAATCTAATCTGATGGCAATGAGATTGGACAGGGATACTGGCCAGATGACATGAGTGTGAGTCGATTTGTCACCGTAGACCCTTACCCTTGGCCCAGAGGACATCCTCTTCATTCTGATGAACGCTGTCTTACCGGCGGCCATCGCTCGCCCAGGCTGTAGGCGAGAGAAGCGTATGCTTGGCTGTAGCACTCGCACTGCTTGGAGAGACAACTGCTAAGTGACGGGGGGACAGGCATTCTTTTGTCTGATGCTATCAGAATTGACATGTGCTTGTCCTGTTTTCTAGACTTTTGAATTTGTCTTGGACCACCTTTGGGAGACCCACAGTGATGAAATGAACAATGAAAAGGGTTGCATCAGTAACACCCATTTTCACATGCACTGTGTAGCTCCAAAGGGCACAAATCTGTGCACCCCCACCCCCTCCGACACGTGAAGATGTGGTAGCAACAGAGACTCTGTTTTAGCCAAATGCATTAGCAAAAGCAAAACGCAACCTTGCATGTTTGACTGGAGTGAACAATAGCACCTTTCTCACAGTGCAGGTCACACTTTGAGACACTTACGATGATGTGATTGCATAGTCAATTTGTAGTCCATTTTTGTCTCATCATGAATAATACAATAAATGATAATAATAACTTATATGAATGAATGGAATGAGCAAGCAAACAAAGAAACAAACAGAAAACATGTTAGGGTGTGACACCTGGATATTGCACTAGGCTACATCTTGCACAGTTTGGCAAGCATGGTCTGAAAAACTGCATTCGACATCAGCTCAGCCTGGCAAACCATTCAAGTCCATCTCTCTGAGCTGAGATCCAGCCAGACGGCCTCCTATTTTCTCTCTTCAGTGCTAATTGGCATGTGCTCTGGCCAGGAGTGCCACTCAGGCTTATCCAGGCTGAATTGAAATCAAAAGGGACTAGATTATAGCTGCTAATTGTAATGTACCCGCAAAAAAGTAGACTGAATGGAACAGTAACATTCGAAGTCATGAATTTAGCAGAAAAGTTTTATGCTAATCTATTCTTCATACAAAAACTTTTTTAATTTCCTGAGTTGATTGTACTCATGGGCAGCACAAAGTTGATCTCAGGGTCACAAGCACTTACTGGCTGCACTGAGCAGGAGCTGGCCGTGGCATGGAAAGTAGCATGTGCAGGTCAGTGTGAGAAAAGCTGGCCAATAAGAAAGCCTGATGTAGCTCAGACAGATGAGTCTCTTTCTCCTCTGACAATAATAATAGACCACGAATAACTAATACAGAAAACACTTGTTGGTCCAGAAGAGAACTGAATGGACAGGCAGATGAAGACAGACCGTCAGTCCACACATACCTTTTCCACTTTGCCACCACAGTAGTTAAAAGGCGTTTTCACCCCGAGCCCTGTTCATATAGAGGGGGATCTCCACGGCTCCACACGGAGAGGGCACAGCTAAAGGTCAATTGTGTATTTCAAAGGATGCATTCCTGGTGTGCCTATGAATAAATTAGCAAGGGAGGGTAAGACACAGCCCTAATGGACCGATTACCATTAGCTGCCTGTTTAAACACTGATTAGCCAGCGCTTCAGTAAGTGGACACAAACCAGGCTGAGTGAACGGCAATGATGTCAACTCTAATATGTTAAAATATGAATGAAAATAGAGGTAAAATATTGGTGTGTAACTCCAGCCTGATAATATTGTTGTTAAACATATTCTCAGTGCATCTCAGAGGCATATTTTTATATAGGCTATGACTTTGGTGGACAAACACACTTTCATATAGTACAACAAAATTAGAATAACAACATTAGATTAGAATAACAATGAACATCTTGATTTAAACGAATTAACTAATTAGACAGATGTTTAAAAATGTGAGTTTTTTTAAATGTGTTATTTATCAAGGCTGTCGCTGGAATAAACAGTACTAGGTATCAAATTGTTAACACCAAGGTATAACACCACTGACCCAAGTAAAAATGGTGATATTAAAAACTCAAATAAAAAAACGGCAAAAACAAAGAGAGTGTGAGAGAGAAAGACAGATTGGAACAGGGTGAAGAGAGCGAGAGAGAGAGAAAGAAAGACAGAAAGGAAGAAAAAAAGAAGAAAGCTGGGCTTTGCAAACTGTTGTGTTGAAAGGCATTTACGGCAGGCCTCCGATGCCCATCTGAGGTTTAATGGGCTGAAACAGATGGAGGTGGATGAAGAGCTCTGTCTCCATGACGCTGCATTCCGCGTGTCACCAGCTGTTAGGCCCATAATGAGTTATGATGAATGAAGAAGCACACAGCGCTCCGACGCTGCCATGGGTATGGGGCCGCCGCTGCCAGACTCCTGCCGGAGCCAACAACGCTCCTTCCTGGGATTAGGAGCTAACAGGACCATGGGAAGCCATCACGCTGCTGATGGACAGTTGGGCTCCACAGTTTTTTTTTCTGTTTGTTTTTTTCCTCCCAATTGATTTATTTTTAGCCAGCTGCGGAATTTAACCTGTCACTCTCATCAACTTCCATCATGCAAATCAAACTGACCTTTAGAAGGTGGTCAATCACACTGTCTATTGCTATCAATCAAAATCAAATGAGGCCAAGGAGGTTTTCATAACTGTCGGATGTTCTCTTCTTTCTGTGTCAATGGAGGAAATAAAGGCTTGGGTGAAACTAGAATTTCAATAGGATGGAAAAATGAAGTGTGGGATATAGTCAAGGCAGCCAGACAACTCTAACGTAAGGACAGAGAAAAACTTTGCTTAGTTTATACTTCACTTTGACAATGGGGTTCAAGTAAATATTTTTAAATATAAATATTTTGCCAGTGGAACAAATCATAAAAAATAAGGTGCAGACACCACCCTTGAACTGACGGCAGTGGGGAAAATGCCATTAACTTACTTCTGGTTTAGATATTTGATCATTTGAAATACTATGAGAATATGAGCTATGTTTTACACATCTATATTGTATATACAGTAGATTTGCAAGGCAGGCCTACCGCACTGTAGATGATGCTATGTACACAATCTGCCTCAGAGCCATATCTATATGAAACTACAGCCTGCATGTAGTCACATACTGTATATTATGTGACATCATGACGACCCAGTCTTGCACCTATGTATAGATTGAGTCCACCTTTTGTCACATCAGCCGTGTGCTCTTTTAAGATGTGACATTTTCACTTCTCTTATTCTTGGTGAGGCAAATTCAAGCCTTTGTTTAAGCTGTTTCTTCGCCCATTTAGAATATATGTCTTTGTCTATTATTCTCAATTTAATTCTACAGAAGACCTCGCCATCTTCAGGTTCGACTAGCCAAAAAACAATTATGTGGAATTTGTAGACAAAATGTACTACTGTGTTAAAAAGAAGATACAGCCTTTTATTTGTTCTGTAACATGACATGATATTAAAACCAAACAGTAGGGTTTTTTTTCTATTCTTTAAATCATCTAAATCTTAAGGACTGCTTAACCTCAATAATTGTCCTTGCAAATATCCCACCTTACTCAATGCTCAGCTGTGATATCTCTATGAATATTTAGACATGGATAATTTTATCACAGTTTATTCCCAGAAGTGTCAAGTTAGCCTCTATAATGCCGTGCAAAAGAAATATTTTCATGAACACATTTGCCCATGTGGTGTAATTATCACTGCGGTAGCAGCATCCTTCCCTGTAGCATGCTCTGATTGAATGGCGCTAATGACTGTCCACACAGGAGCCTCTCTCCCGGGGACTGTGTGGAGGCGTTTCCAGGGAGACAAAATGTTTACATTCACATTCACAGAGAGTCCCCATAGGGTACCTGAGGTGGATCTTAAAGGGAACAGTTCCATGCGCTCTTTCATGTACGTAGTTAGTCTGCAAATGTGCTTTTACAGCAGTTCAGTCCTGCGGTTCATTTGCAAATGCCTGATGTTTCCCACAATGTCAGCAGCATTTTAATGATTTCACTGAATTTGAAGTGCCTAGAACTATCCCCCAGTTGGCAGTGTTGAGCACACAGCCAGCAGCATTTTGCGGGTGTTTTAATATGTTTTAGTGTAATCTGGTGAAATAGCCTACAAATCAAACATTTTAAATAAATACACTTTTGACAAGAGTAATTTTCTGATACATCTGTTGAAGTAATTGTATGTGTATCTTGATGTATTTGAATGTAGTTTGGCCATAGAGAGATGTGGGGAAATGATAAAGTTAATTAAATCGTTTGTCTGCATAGCCTCTCAAAGGATTGCCAATAAGCGTTTTCCTTCAAACCCGAGCTTCTCTGAACTACACTGACACACTCGAGTTGGAAGATAAGAACAGAGGGAGAGACTTAGCAAGGCTCCCACTAAGCAATGGTTTGAAGGTTTTACATGTAGAGAATATTGAGTCTTTACAAGGCGTGACGAACCGCGAGTTTGCTCTGGCCTGCTCCAAGGGTCCAGAAGCTTATTTTTATGCAGTGGAGACTTACCTGTTTGGTTAAGAGGTTAGGCAGTCTTAACCTGAAGTGTCGTGGATGAGAAGGGAAAACTGAGTGAAGTGTTTCATTCACATTAAACCTCCCTTCTTCTTCATTTCACCTCAAGACACTTCAAACACCTCCGCATTCTGTCAGGGGGAGATGGAATCCCTGCCAGGGGGTAATGGAAGCTATACTAAAACATATAATCTGGAGCTAGGCACCCCTACCCCCTCCGCCAAAGTACGGTGGGCTGGCTGTCTGTGTGTGGGAAGATAAGAGTCAAAAAGTGGGAGCCTGGTTGGCTGGCACTCTCTTCCCCTCCCACACCAGTTCAGCTGACAGTCATCCCTGACGCAGAGCGCCCGCTCCTGCCCGCCCGTCTGCCCGCCCGTCAGGGGCCTGGGCGTCTCCGTGTTCCATGGCACCAGCACAGCTGGTGGTGCAGTTATCCTAACAGCTTAGGACAGCCGCAGCAGACGTGCAGCTTACGCCTCCAAGCCCCTCCGCACCGTGCCACGCCACGCCACGTCACCACACTGTGACTGAGCAAGGCCACGCAGGCAGATGCACTCACACTTCCCTGAAAACGCAACTTCTGAAAGAGTGCTAAAGCCTGTTGCTATAGCTGTTCAGCAAACCGACGTCCTCTCTGTTTGAGCTCACTCAGTATTTCATTCAACCACTCTAGACACAAACATATCAGTCATCAAAAATTCAGATTGATTTCCATGGTGGTTCATTTAGAGATACTAGTGCAGTGCCCGTAGGCCTACAAACATTGTTTTCCAAGAAACTGGTTGCCAAATGACGTTGATGCAGGTAGATCTTGTTAGATTGTGATGATGTAGAATAAAGCCCGTGCAGTTAGTTAGAGCTTTTTACTGTCTTTGCAAAGTAAACAAAGTGAAGTGGAAAGGCAAAGATTAGTTACATAAACCGTCTCTGGGAAAGGCGTTTGAGTTGCAGCTAATGGCAATATTAGACACATTACATACTCGTGTGTTTTTGCTGTGTTGGGAAATGATAGCCTAAAGCTAACCGTGGCCTAAAAGCTGACCATGGCAATGGCAGTGCTATGAACTCGGAAAGGATGTTTGAATGAATGTTATAAGCCATAGCCGCAGATAGAGTCAAGAACGGCTGTTTTAAAGAGACCCTATGCAACTTTTTCATAGTCATAAAATCGCTCAGAAATCGTTGTTTTGCTTGAATGACCAGTTTAATCGAAAACAGTAATATTTCCTCCCGCCCCCAGTGTCCCTATCCGCTATTGCAACCTTGCATTTTCTGCAGGAGACGATCGCTCCTTGTTTACATCTGGAAGTCTCAGACGCGTAAGGAAGAAGAAGAACCACGCTTGCAATTTATATATTTATATATAGCCTATATATGTATAAATATACACGCTAAAGCTGTCGGGGAAGGCTGATCAGGCAACAGAACCGCTAGGCAACCGCGGTTGTTGATGAGTTGATGCAATGTTGACTTTAACAGCCCGCTTAATACCAACATGGGTGCATGTGTGTCAGACTCAGCATGTTTATCCAACATTAACAATCTTGAAACGGTCCGTTGTTTACGTGAGACATCGTAATTTCCATGAATGGCAAAACGTCATGCAGTTTGTCAGCGAAATGTGCTTTTTTGTTTCTATGCTGGAGTGAGTGAGAAGGGGCGTTGCTAAAGTGCGGAGAGCGGTAGAATTGTGGGATTGCGGTAGAGTCTTTTTTTGCTTAACGATGTCATTTGTTGTCCAAAATCGACCAAACTTTGCACTGCACGCATGTCATTAGCAAGACACGTGTCAAATTTTAGGTCAGACGGATGAGTGGTTCGAGTTATGCGTGCCACACACAGAGTGACACACAGACAGACGTTCCTTGCATTAATGGATAGATTAGTTAGGCCCTACTGGTTGATGCCGTTTCAATGCAGTGATTTGAGTACAATGTGTGCTCTACAGTTTATGACACACTGTACATCCTGTTCTCTGTATATTTCATTATACATTGTGGTCTTAGTCCAGATTGTCAAAAAATCGACACCAGTAGCACAGTTAACAATAATTGTTGTTTTGTCTTATTTGGTTATGGTTGTGGTATTTAGCAGACACTTTTGTCCAAAGTGACATACAAATAATAACAATGCAATAGTTACAGCAATAATAAACAGCAATGTTAATTTTAATTCTATTAATAAATACTATAATATACAAACTACAATGCATAAGAACTGCGTAATAATTAAACTAAGGGCATGTTCAACAGATATGCCTTTAGACCTCTCTTGAAAGACCCAAAACTATCACAGGAACGAAGAGCATTGGGCAACTCATTCCACTAACAAGGAACCACTGAGGAAAAAACACTCGGTCAAAGAGTGTTCTTGCTACTCACGCTTACTATGGGTATTTTAGCATTAACCACCAGGAACCTCATTGACTGTGTCATTATCAAAACTGTGTGTACGATTGTGTGTGCGGGTGCATGTGAGTGTGACCGTTCAGATGAGTCATTCTCTAAAATAGCAGTATGGGGTCTGACGCATTTACAAACGCAAACAGAGAAAAGAAGACTGTTTTCACATTTAAATCTCTGAGTCATTCTGATACTCTGTTGTGAATTTCAGTGTAGGGGAAGCACTAACTTCATTTAAGACATCAGAACCTTTCCAATAATAACTGCCATGAACACAAATAATAGACACAAACATATCAGAATCTCTACTGTGACGGCTGTCAAGCATGATTGTCCAGATGGTAGAAACATTTTTCACCCAATTTATTCCCTTCTCTCAAACATAAAAAATGAGGCATCTACATTTACATTAAATATATTGTTTTGCCACTACACAAGTGAGACCGAGTAAAACACAACTATAGGAGAGAAGAAATGAGGTGAAAAAAAACATGTCAAGAAGCCAGAAAAACAAAGAAAACTCATCATCCAGAGGCATAGTATGATCACTTTCAACCGATGCAACATTTTACAAACCATATAGCACCATGAGCTTTTCCAAAAATATTCACTTCCTTCACAGAAGAGCAGCCCATTTGAATAAAGCGTATTCCCTCAACATTCTGCCTTAATTAGGCCATGGCTATGCCTGCTGAGCCAGAGAGGCACACTGACAACTCAATTACAGAAGCTCCCTTTAAAGCGCTCACAGAGACTAATTATTCCCGACTCTTGCACATATAAATTTGAATATATCATGTTAAACCATTATACTGAGTTTTACATTTTTATTATTTTTTTTACACCAAAATCAATTATGATAAAAGAGAAGGTATGATGGAAGGCATGACATTTGCCCAAAAATGGAAAAGGGTTTTAATCTACAACCTACTGTTTTGTTAATTGAAGAGTTTCTTTTTTGAGCGTTTTATAAGTTAATAAGATAATGGCCTGAAGTGCTCTGAGTCTGTGCGCTTATTTAGTCTGTTTGATGGAACGAAACACAGGATAGAATTGCCTGCCAACCAGTAATACTGTCAGTTCAGCATTGTAAATATCGAGGTCTGTTGATCAGGAAAGATGCCTATGGAAATAATAACAGCAGTCTGAACACTCTACTATTTCTGTTGTGGACCCCTGATATAACATTGTTTTACAACCATTTTTGATGAATGTCCTGAGCAGACCCAGCAGCAGACACCAATTCATGGATGGGCATTATATTTTTCCAAGGGGAGCACAAATTGATCCACTGTTCACTGTTCCGGGAACATAAATTGATCTCGTTAGTTTAAGATAGGCCATTAATAGACACTGGGGCTACAATGTCTAGGCCCTACTTGTCGTCCATGTCTACTTGTCCACAATGTCCACAGGTAGCCTAACTGTATCTAAGCAACATACCTTATTGCTGTATAATGGTGATGGATGAAGGATGGAGAAAGAAGGCGAGAGAGACTTGAGCAAAGATCCTTAATTACTAACTGCTCCGCTTCAACCGTCTCTGACTGGAGTGTATGTTTAGAACTGGTGTGTGTGTGTGTGTGCGTGTGCGTGTGCGTGTGAATGCGCGTAGAGGGAAAAGGGGTTATAAGAAAAAAACAGGAAAGGTTAACGCTATCAAACAAAGCCAGGTACTACTCTCAGCCAACTAACTAGGCTATATGAGACATACTGTAGCCTGCCTACCTGCCAGCTGATGAGTCCTATTTGTCATCAGATGACTGTGGTTAGTGCAGAAGTGAATGAACTGCACCATCGGATCAGGCTCCCATTTGTTTGATACACAAAACCCCCTTGGTCCCTGCCTAGAGCTGGCCCTGCTTATGATACGTTTAAGACCTGATCTTTTGGATGCCGAAACGGTTTTGTGCAGTGTATAACAACACTGGAAAATAGTATTAAACAATCAGTCTATCCACAACAGGCCCTTGTGTCTATAGGCAGCACTCACAGGCTTACTTTGTAATGAACATCAAACACTCATAACTCATAAATGTGCTATGATGGAAAAGCACCTGCATTGTGTTGTCATCATGGTGATAATGTGTTGTAAAGAGTAAACAGCGGTAGTCTGAAGTAAGCTGTGAGTCCGCGGGGATTTTGCAGCTTTTCTGTCAAGTAGAGTATTTTTTCGCTAATCAATAAAATGGCTGCCAAACAATCAGTGAGAGCAGAGATGCTTTCTCTCCTGCAATCATGGAATGTGGAAACATATGGAGATGTAAGGAGACCTCCAAACTCTTTGCCAGTTTTGCCCAGACCAACAGTGCTCACTGTTGTTTCTGCGAAAATACATTTCTTTGATCTCCTGATTGAATATGCATTTTGCTTAGCCATTTCCGTAAGGCACAATGATTTACGTTAAATTAAATTACTTCTCTGACAGCAGTCCCTTGTTGGAAGAGGACATCAGATATGGTCACTGTCTGATGTGAATAGGCTATAGCTGTCAGTTTGTGATTTTTGACAGAAAATATATGAAAATTATTGAGACTCATCACTGGGTGGGCACAGGCATTTGAATTAATTTTAGAAATGTCCACACATACTCTCTCTCTCTCTCTCTCTCTTTCTCTCTCTTTCTCTCTCACACATACAGAGAGAGAGAGAGAATTTCAGTCAATGTCTGGGAAAACTGAATTAGTGAAGCACATAATAACCAGTTAATGCCAACACAGAAGCCTTCATTTGAATACAAACACCCTGTAATCACCAGCAGTACATGGGCCCCATTTCCATACGGTGGAGATAACGCGTTAGAAGTACAGAGCTCTGAGTTGTAGCGACTCAGAGTGCAGTTGTAGTTTTCATACAGCCTCAGACATGACTGGAATGTGCTAACACATGGAAAATGGACGTTCTTCTACTTACGCTGAACTGCTTTTCTCTCCACAAAGCATCAACCATATGTTTTAACAAGTATGAATTATACTGTGCCATTATTATATGAATTGTAAGATGTTTGCAGTAAAATTACTGTTTACTGAAAATGACAAATTATTTGATGCTGTAAATAAATGTCTTGGCGAGTGTCATCAGATGCAGTGTGGGGTATGGTTAAGAAACAACCTGGCTTTTTCTCCTCTGAAGTAATCATTTGAATGAACTCCAAGGCTGGGATACAACCCATGCAGACAAACATATAAATAACTTCTCATTAAAAACATCACAAAGCTTTTCTACTTATAATGACAGGGATACCCAGAAGGATGGGTACTAGGGATGGTTTATTCAAACCTTTTTGCTTGTTTTGCTTTTGCTCTACAGAGTGGAGCGCCAACTGTAATGTATCTAGTTTGTGGACAGAATGCACTCTCTGCTACAACAGCTACTGTATTTTATTTTGTGGAGATGTGCATTCAGCCTTTCCAGAGCAATGGAGAAATCAGTGCATGACACAAATCATCAATTTTGGTATTTTGTGCATGCAAATGTGCTGTGTACAGAGTGTCATGGACATACTGTACTGCTTGTTTGTCATGGACAAAAGGCACAGAGAACATTCTGTCTTTGAAAGAAAAGGTCTGTTTCATTTAGCACCTCATACATCTCTGCCAGATCGGACCAAGACTGCCAGGGCAGGGCATACACACCTCCTATCACTCCCTACAGCACAATGCAATAGGGCCAGGCCTCATAATACTATCAGGGTATTATAGCCCACTTCAGCTAGTATTGTGAGTGTACCCCTCCCAGCAACATGCCATGCTAGTGCACAATGAAAGGCATATTATGTAAATGAAACGGTTAGCATTGAACAGTTGGGTTGAGCAGTTTCTCAGCGGGTGTTCCACTGATGATTATTTCTCCTTCTCAGAGATGAAGAGCACGTGGTATGACCCTGGAACACGATGACAAATAAGTTCCCCATGCCACCATATATCCTGCTGAAAGATGGAAATGCCAAGTTCATTAGGGACGGGTTTGAAGCACCCTGCAAACACAGCTGTCTGAGGCTTTGTAGTTGCAGCTGATCAATATTTAGCATCTTAATTCACCACATGCTCTCCCCTTTAACCCCTCCTGCATAAATGTAGGAGGGCAAAGGCTTGGGGGGTAGGGGCTAGTTGTGAGCTTGGAGAAGGGCATTTCAAGGAATTCAAGTCAAGCAGATGACAAACAGAAATGAAGAATATTTACCCCTCTCTCTTTATTCCACTTGAGTTACTCTTGCTAAGCACATAATCATTGATTCAGAAAAGCCAATAGCCAAAACAAATAAACAAAGGATTAAAAAGGGGACTTGAGATGGTTTGATTCATTAAGATGACGCCACAGGCAAATTCAGCTCCTACCCGTAGCCATTAGTTCTAAATCCCTTTTAGGTCAGATGGGGTATCGGTATTCACAACCCACTGCGTGTTCACCAGTGTTAACAAACAGGGGCCATACAATCAGCCCTGAGCAAGGGTCACACTGTTTTCATTTTTTATTCTTTTTTGCTGACTTGAAACATCAGCATGGACTCTTTTTGCTGCAAGGTCGGTCCAGCAGCGCAACACTGATGCCCTTGGATGCTCCGTGCGCATCTCCACACGTATTCGTCCACGCTGGACCCCAGCCAGTGGTGGGCCGATGCCAGAGAGCCCGCGTGGAGGGAAACGGCGTCTCTGACTCCGCACACTGTGATGAAGTGCTAGAGAGAGAGAGAGAGAGAGAGAGAGAGACTGCACAGTTCCAGAGAGAATGGGGAAGAGTAAGAGAGAGCTGCACAGAGAGAGAGAGAGAGAGAGAGAGGCATATCTATGGAGTTATCTGAGGTTAAGGGCAACTGGGCAAGTACAACATCACTCACCCAACTTTTTGAAAAAGCAGTCAATTGAAGCTCAACCAGAGCTGCAATCAGCCTGTAAATTAGGGTGGGACATCACCCCCGTTCGTCACAGCTCTCCTCAGAGGTATCACTGCCTGGGTGGGTTCAGTCACGAGGCATCGCTCAATATTTCAAATGCGTCAGGCAAAGTTTAATCGCCGCGGGTGGCCGGGTGATGATTAGCTAAGTCATCTAATGGTCATTGATCGGAGGTGAGGCCTGCAGGCGATCCTGCCAGCCATTGCCATAATCACAGGGTGCATTTTTTTATTATTATTATTGAATGATGACACCAGCAGGAGAATCACATCATGCTCACTCTGGGAGGGAAGTAGAGAGTGAGAATGACACTGGAAACAGGAGCTATGCTAGAATAGGATATGTTCAGTGCTAAATGGATAGATGGGGGTGCAGTGACAGGTTCTGCCCAAGGTTGTTTTCCTGTGTAAAATGTTCTGTCAAACCAACAGTCTGTCCATTAATAATCATAATCTAAGACTGTTCCACTGGATTCAAAATGGGCTAATAGCCTAGCTAATAAGCATTATGCAAATCACATCTCAAACATTGTCCCTATCAATGCAAAGCAAGTAGGCTATGTGCACAGACTGCTAAATTGAACAAACTATCATAATTTGCCTCAGGAAAGTCAGTACAAACAACCAGCTGAAGTTCTGAGTTGTTTTTGGTTAGATTGATTGGCTTCATGTAACTCCAAATTCCACGTCTTGCCATCACAAACCTAGAGTCTCCATTTTTTTCTCTTTATACCAGACTCCAGATATCGTGTCTCAGAGCCTCAGAGTATTAGTATGTAATGGAACTGATGCAATGGCTAAACATGACACATTTTAGACACATTGAGGTCTGTGAACCAACAGATGAATGTGAACAACTTAAATGTTGTATTTCAGCATCCTTTTTCAAAGGTGAAGGAAGAGCTGTCCACAGAGAAAAAAGGCTGAACATCAAAACATACAATTTCTCATGTTATTCTCCGAGGGGAATCTCCCACTTCCCCCCTTTTCCCTCAATCTGCCAAAACACACTATCTCGAACATGAAGCCATTTCCCTCCAGAAATACAGTCCTCTGACAAACGGAAACGTGTCGACTCGGAGATGGTGGAGGACCCGTGGAGAGAGTCCTGGATTGATAATGTGGGACTACTCCTGCGCCTCCGTTTCCTCCCGTGCTCTCTGAGACGGCCACGCTAAATGAGCTTGTGGCTCTCGGCCCGCGGCGGGAGCGCGGGAGCAGGACGCAGGAGACGCGGCTGCTCCCGAGTCTGGCCGCTCCCCCTGCCAAAACCCGCCGTCCCCACGCCAAGGCGCCTGCCACTCAGTCAGCCTATGCTAATCCACAACAAAGAGAGAGAGAGAGCTGCTCAGTCCGTCGAGCTGTGAAATCACCTCAAGAGCACAGCTATTTATATTTATTCCTTAGGAGGGCCGGGACGTCTGGGGAGAGTGAAGGAGAAGGTGGCGAGAGAAAAGAGATTTGAATTATTCATATTGGCTGGATTATAGCAGGTGACTCCTCTCTGGCGTAGGACAGGTCATCCATGGCTTCGGGATGGACTTGCGTTATCTTCGCCATGCAGGTGCTTTGTGGCTAACACACAGCAGTGACCTTCAGATGACCCCGATGTTAAAAAAAAAAAAAAAAAAGGCAAAGCAATTTGGTTTTCTGGCTGCGATAATAGGGACATGCATGTTAGCATAGCAGACATATCAAATATTTAATCATGATCTCTGGGCAAATAAAGCTCAGAGAATGAGCATGTTATCTTCCTCCAGTCTTTCCTCTAAAGTGCAAAGCTGCCCAGGGGGAACTTTAATGAGGCAACAGGGGGAACCCTTTTCAGAAACCCAAGCGAAATGACCTGATTATCACAATCAAACAGAACATCTTAATGACCGACAGAATCATCAATCAAGAGTGCCGCACTCTTTCTGCCAATAGCTATTAACTAAATGTAGCTGATTTTAGGGTAAATGTATTCATGAACGAAAGAATAAGTGGTAGTGTGGTGTGGTGAGTAACTGATCTCCAGTCCAGTGTGAGGTGAAGCCATTATCACAGCACAACTGATGGCAGGCTGTGGGGCATAGCCTCTGACACAACAAAATGGATCCTCTCACCAGTGTATAGGAACTGTTTACAAAGACAATAAGCTCTCTCTGACTGTAATGATTGCGTGCTTTTTATGAAGCAAAGTCATTACTCCCTGGCACAGAATGCTTAATAATGTCTCCATTGTGATGGATGCTTCTCTGGAGAAGAGACTATTTCCTTTGTGAGGCCCCACATGGAGAGACTTGCCAGCCAACGCAGGGGCTCATTTTAATTTGCTGCACAAGAGGTACACAAGCTTTCCTTGTCAGTCACCGGCAGATTTCCGCAGTCTGGCGTCAGGAGATTAGCCATCTCCCTTAGCCGTGAAAAAAGCCCTAATCCCACCTTCTGATCCAACACGCCACACAGACGAGGGCCTGTGTTTACTCACTCTGAAGTCTTGCTCGTGAAAACTTTTTGGATTTAAAAGAATTTTAAAGAGTCCTCTGGGGGATCGTCAATAGCTGATTTCCCCAGAGAGCGGTATCTGAACTATAGCCTGGCAACATGTGAATGAGTAATTACTTCAAATTACACAATCAGAGAATTTGTTCTATAATGCAGCTATGTCGGCACATTTATTACTGTGTTGTAGTTCATAATTGCCACTGTAACCATGGTTACAGCCCCAGAGATTCACTCGGAATTTGTGTCATGCCTTTTTAAATCCCAGTTGAGCTGGAATGTTGGAATTTTCCATACTTTTACATTTCAAATATCCTGTTTATTCACCGGCTTCTGAATCACACGTTCACGGTTCCGTGGACGAACACAAATGAATGCTGAGGGCTGGACCTTTTGGAATGACTAATCAAAGCACTCCACCACAAATGGGGAGTCGTGGGGGAGGCATCCCACAAAAGCCGGTGTTTAACACGAGTCCATGTGTCACACGCCAAGCCTGGATATGACAGAGGAATGCATAAAATATGTTCATCAGACCCGTGGCTTCGGCTAGCAGCTGAATGAATTTGCAGTGGCATGAAGAATCTCCGAGACTGGAGCAAAGAGCAGTTCATTCCTCATCCTCCTCCTCCTCCTCATCCTCTCTCCGAGTCGATTCATTGCCAGCCATTGGGAGGACCAAGATAAGGGGCACCGTGATTGCTGGCACTCTTTTTTTTCTTTGATGGAGGAAAAATAATACCGCACGCTGCACACACAATTTTCTGCCAATTATTTGGCCCAGATGAAAGAATGACCCCTTGAAAAAGACTCACTTTATTACGGCAGCCAGGTGAGTCTTCAGTGAGAATCTCCTCTTTGGAGACTATGGTGCTTCATAAAGTTGAGCAGCTAGAATTTTTGACTGGCAGGGTCCTGTTTACAGATGGACACATGAAAGGATGAAAAGACCAGACTACCTCTCTCTCTCCTCTCTCTCTCTCTCTCTCTCTCTCTCTCTCTCTCTCTCTCTCTCTCTCTCTGTCTCTATGAGTCATCATGGTGTTTTAATGGTTGAGAGTGTTTGGAAACCAAAATGCTTTCCATCATGTTAACTACCTGTTTGCAAAAACCCTTATTAGCCATCATGTGAGCAGAAAGAGTAATTAAATTGAGCATGGATCATTCTGTAGTCAGCTACTGTATCTGCACAAATCTCCAGCTGCAGGTTGAGAGAATTCGATATTCTCCTCACATCTCATTTCCTCCCTCCTCCATCAAAGAACCTAAGGAATGACTGACTCAGCACGAAATTAATCACTACACAGTGACAGAATGAACCTGACAAATTAAATCTTACAAGATATTCTGCAGACTCTCCCGCCCCATACACACACACACACACACACACACAGACAGACAAATACACACATACACACACACACACATACTTGGGCTTGGGCCTAAGTGTGTTATCGCAATGCAGCCAGCTGTCATTCATCATAATCAAACTGATATCTTTAAATTCAGGAGGAAGCCGCAGCGACAAAGTGCTTTTAATGATGGCCTCGTCTGCATTGCGATATGAACTTTCTCCATGCAGCTCATCTGATCTCTGCAGCACCTCCACTGTGCTTTCACCTGTGGGCGAGAGAGAGAGAGAGAGGGAGAGATGAATAATGATGAAGGGGAAAGGTAGAAAAGCTAGCGATCAGTGATACAGCTTGTTGTTGCCTTCTGCGGGGTCAATACAAACCAATCGAATCAGAAGTTCCTGTTGGCAGCCACCTTCGGAGACTGATCTGTTCACGGCCTCGTAATCTTTGGCTCAGTCTTCAGGTGGACACTCTTCTGTATTAAAGCTCTCATTATTCTCCCTCCTCTTCTGCTAATCTACTCAGCTGCAGTTGGGACAGTCTTCTTTCCCCCAAAAAAGTATTTTTGAGAGAGTAAGCAAAATCTTTCCATTCCATCTGCAATTTATTTCACAGTATCTGTGTTACAGATAGATGTCGGAAAACAAATTGGACAATTTGTTATTAAACTGTTATTTCAGTATCAGCAACTAAACCCACCAAGGCAGCACTGAATTAAACACATTTTTCTTGTCTGAGACGGCATCTCAGCACACCTCATTTCAAACGACTCTATTCAACGGGTCCCACCAAAGGCTATTCTCCACACGACAGACACCCGAGCCTTTGTTTTGATCTTTCATTTGAGACCGGTTCCTTTTACACGCGGCCCTGTTAATGCGTCCGTCTCCTGAGGAGGCTCCCATCCCACAGGCACAGATTACACGAGTGTGCTTTGAATCCCAAGCAGTGCAAATGCAAAGGAAATTCTCCCAGTGTGCATTTCAATGCTCACCAGGACATAAAGATGGAAGGGGGAATGTAAATCTTTGTAATCAACTGTGTGCTGTTTGACTTTTACAATCTTTTTTTCGTATCCTCCTTTTATTAATATGTGCGAGAGCTGAATAAGTCATCAATCTCTTTTTCTTTTTTCCTTTGGTCTGGCAGTGCCTGTGATTCTTCAGTTAATTGTCTGTGCTTGCTTGGCATTTTCCATTGACTGCATTCATGGTTAGAACATTACTTTGGTCTGAAAGGCCATTATGCCCTCAGACTCTCATTAGGTCAAGCCCCCGGACCACTTGCACTAATCGAGCCTCTCTTGGCGGAGCCCTTCTTCAGTCGCCATGGGGACTGTTTGGGGATGTTTAAGCAAACAAGGGCAAGAGTCCTTGACCGGAACACTAAAATATTTGCACTGGCCAAGTCAGTTTGTGTATGACTTCAATTATCTACCATTTGTCACAAAGCAAAGATGTGTCCCTTTTCAAAAAGTGTATTATGATTTGTTACAGTTTTTACAATTTACAATGTATTTCCCTCAAAAATATTGCTAATTTATTCTGACTATCATGTAACTTTATAATATTTAACTTTAGAACACCCATGTGTATCCTTGGTCAAAAATGACCAGTCATTAGAAATTAATAGGTGAGAAAATGGTCAGTGTATAAGAGTCCAGACTCCAGACACATACCTATTGATAAGATGGACTATGCGCCTCTGTATATACATACAGTACACACACACACACACACACACACACACACACACACACATACACACACACACACACACTCACTCCCCCTCTTTGCTTTTATGCCACCCCCACTGGAACCTTTGCCCAATAGAATCTTCCCCTTTCTGACTTGCATTAGCTCAGGTCAATGAGGCCTGCAGGCCATAAATAGCAAATGGAAGTTCAAAACTGTTAATATTCAATATAACTTAAATTGATAAGGTACAGTATCATAACATTAGATGATAATATGTGTTACTATGGATTTATAACAAGTTGCAGTGGCCATTTTTGACCGGGAACACAAAACCAGTAAACATGGAACAAATATAATAGGGGGGTTAAGTTGCATCTATTTGCTTAGTTTTTCTATCAAGCATTAACCCTAACCCTATTTATTTACCAATGGCACAGTCAACCAAAATGACGTGAAGAAATGAACCACATCAGTTCAGCTGGTAGGTTGTCATAGACAGCGTCAAGGTCAAGAACAAGACATTTCATAGGCTCTCAAGAGTAATAGACCCGGCACTTACTGCCTCTCTGAGATTGAGCTGAAATAACATCTACCATGGCTACTGACAGAAATCATTGGCAATATAAATGTCAACTCCAGAATGGACAATAACATTTGCTCCTAAGCAGTGCCATAAATCCACACCGACAGCATCAAACTATTATGTGTAGAGTCTGATGTCAAAGTTTCAGGTAGTTGAGTTGAAGGCACCCACATGGTTATTTAAAAGGCTGAACACTGAAAACGCATACTGAGTGAACACCTTGAGAGGATGTGTTGGAGTTTTCAGCGATTAGGTGCTTAATTCCCTGTGATGGAATGGTGCATTTGCTCATCCCATAATATTCTTGAAAGACTCTCCACTCTCTCTCTCTGTGCGTGTGAGTGTGTGTGTGTGTGTGTGTGTGTGTGCGTGTGTGCGTGTGTGTCTATGTGTGTGTGTGTGTGTGTGTTTCCCGGATGGGTAGGTGGGAGAGTGGCCGGCTTCCCACTGCTTGGCGCTTTAATCAATAGCAACAAATCACATGTTTATCCCGAGATTGTGTCCTGCGGAGGAAGCCTGCTGATGCACTGCTGATGTTTGGGTTTTTGAAGAAAGGTGTGTTTTTTATCTTAAGTTCTCTAAATAGGAAACAGAGTTTGCTGCTAGCACTTGGGGGGTTCCTTTTTCTCTATATCATGAGACTGAGTGTATTTAATTATTTGTCGTGTTCACAGGAAAATCAGCAGTTAGGCAGTAAGACAGCTGTGCATCACAACACAGACTTCAGTTCAAAGCGTGTTCCTTCCAAGTATCTTGCAGAGGATAACAGCAGGTTAACTTCAAATAAATTGAGGACAGACTTTTTGAGGCTATGTGTTGAAATGAGTGACAGGACACTGGAGGTTGCATTCGAAATGTTCTCTCATTCCCTCTGTCATTCTCTCTCATTCCCTCTATCATTCTCTCTATCATTTTTTCTATCATTCACTCGCTGCCCTTCTCTCTGAATTCATTTTCTCTACCTCTCCCGATCAAAAATGTCCTCGAGGTCCAAGCAGACACATTTGAATTATGCCCCACAGGACTATTGAGATGAATGTTGTCAGAGAAAATAGTCTGACACTCCATCATTCAATCCCTTTCGATGGCAGTTTACCCTATCAGAGAGAGTGGGAGAGGGAAAAAATGCTCCAGTCCGTTCCGAGCAGCACAGAATTAGGTCCTGCCGACTGCCTAAGTGTCCGCGGAGCCATATACCAGTAAATCCAGTAAACGGCCTTGAAAAGCGCCCTGATACCTGAGGTGATGGATGAGCATAATTAAGATAAACAGGCCATTGGAGGAGGAAAGGGCATGCGAAATGGCAATTACGCTGGTCACAGATGGATGGGGCGCGTAACGGAGGATCTATCTCCATGGTGTGATGCATTAAACAGGGCCATATACTGCATATGATATGGGATGGGCAGCGGGAACATGGGTAGAATGGCCATGTGGAGGCGGGGATTACAGATGACCATTGAGAAAGTGGCAGATTTGTTTTATGGCCACTTTAGTGCCAGTGCTACTGTATAGTATTAGAGGCTTGTGTGAGTTAGCTTTGGGAAAGAAGCCCGATGGTGTTTTAAGCCCCCACCGTCGACTTCAAGGTAGCGCTGCAACCATGGACTTGAAGGCACTTAACCCTGACCCTGACCCTGACCCTAACTCCAAACCTAACCCAAGTGCCCTCCATGCAGCGCTGCCTGGAAGACCACGTTGGGGGCTTAAAACACCAAAAGGTGGGAGGCAAGATAATACCACATTATTCTCAGTCATACCTTAAACTGAACCTAAACATTTTATAACGTCCTTAGCTAAGGTATCTAAGAAGCTACACCTGTGTTAGCGTATTGATGTTCTTACTGCAATTTTGTGTGCTTCAGACAAAATAAAACAGTCAAAAAACATCAGTAGGCCTATGAATGAAGAAGCCACTAATTCCTAATCCTTCGCGGATAGAAATATCTGTGAGTAACATCCTGTTCCTGTCGTACAGTACATAAAATACATATTCACATGATATCTACTGTATTTCTATAACATAATATTTTGTCCCCAAATACTGTAAGATTTCTGTAGTTCTCTTTTGTTAGGGCTGGTCTGGCTTGGATCTGGATGAGTCAGACTAGTGGCGGCTACGTCATCACAGAAACATGTACGTGAGACTGACTGACTCAGACACGGTCTGACAGAGCTCAGTCACAAGCCAGTGTGTATGTCATTTTAGTAAAGCAGCTCAGTTACAACTCTGTATAAATCTTTTTGTTAGACATCCCTCTCACATCATTTGGCTAGAGGCAGGATGTCTGCTCAGGGAGTACGCTTGTGAGTGCCAACAAATATGTGCACTACATCAGAGCCTGAAACAATCTGAAACAAACACATCTCAGATCAGTTTTCAATGGCATCAACAAACGCTTTCATGAGTAAGCTACTGCCTTTAACCGAAAAGGGGCCTGTGAAAATGTAAGTGTTTGATTTCAGCTTTTCAAACATCCTCTCCTTCCATTTAGAGCTGCGTTATTAGAACTGCGCTCTAAATGGCGTGAAGGAGCGTGTGGAAAAGGCAAATGAGTTCTGCTGGCTAATTTAATTGCGTAAGGGGCCGATTAGCTGCAGCCTCACTGAAAGGCCTGTGGTCTGAACAGTGGTGGTGGGGGACCAGCACAGAGGCGTACAGTGACACACACAACACACAACACACACACACACACACACACACACACACACACACACACACACACACACAAACCCACACACACACACACACACACACACACACACACACACACACACACATATACACACACACACACACACACGCAGGCTGTCCCCTGCAGGCACTCAGGATGCGGATGCGTTGGACGGCCTTGTGTCCAGCGTGGTTGGAGATGAATGCTAGGCTGATTGGGCGTCCATTATGCCGGCCTTATCTTCTTGGTGGCACTAATCAGTGGGAGGCTCGCTGCTCAGATGCATTGAGCTCAATTAGGGCGCACGGAGGAAACACTAGCACAGCAGTACAGCAGGGAGGTGCAGCCTTTCAGCATGCACATCACACACACAGATGCACACACACACACACACACAGATGCACGCACACACACACACACACACACACACACACACACACACAGATGCACACACACACACACACACACACACACACACACACACACACACACACACACACAGAGATGGGCGCACACACACACACACACACACACAGAAGCAAAACACAAACAGACATGAACATCCTAAAGCGCTCTCTCTCGCTCTCTCTCTCCCTCTCCCTCTGTCTCTCTCACATACTCGCGCACACACACACACACACACACACACGCACAAAGACACCCACATATATACATACAACATTCCGCACTCAAGCAGACACGTGTACGACTGCGCAATGCGGAGCCCATCATCCCACCCTAAGCCCCCAATCTCTGCAGCGCAGAACCTAATGCAGGCTGCCACCCAGGCTGCCCATCAGCGCAGAGGGAGAGCCGGGCCAGGCGTGGCACGCACTCAAATCTGCCAGCCGCCGCCGCCGCCGCCGCCGCCACCGCCTGTTAGCGCCCATTCATCTAGCCAGTGAGGTTCTGTTGGAGTGTTGGTCTCACTGTTCGTTCCCTCCCCTGTCTCTCCGCCGCTCCTCCTCAGCCCAGCAGCGCTCGGCACGCAGAACTGCTGACCGGAGAGAAGTGGGATGGGGCCCCAGGATAGAGCTTTGATTAAAGCGCACTGTGGATGAGGGGAGCGCTTTCCAGACATTTCCGTCCTGTGATTTGGGCACAGAGTGCTACTGCTACTGCTTCCCACTGCCACACAGGCCAACGTGCTGGGGAAGTTAAGCCATTAAGCTGTCTTCATGTTAACCACACCAGGCCTCTGCTTCTTCAGCTGGTTATCTGCCTATTTATTTCTCATCTGCTGTCTGTTATATTGCACTGCTACACACACACACAGACACACACACACACACACACACACACACACACACACACACACACCCACATAGACACACATCATTTCCGACCTTCTATCTAAGCTGGAAATTCATTCATGCCTCAATAGTTTCTAATAATCAGTATCCTCTAAGTGGTTTTAAAAGCCTGTTAAACTGAACACACTTTCAGCAATTCATCTCATTTAAGAATCTGAGCCATTGAGATCAATGCAGAGCCCAGCGTGGCTGTTGAACATTATTTTACTGTAGATGCGATCAATACCTGCGACAGCTCTTCAGTCCTCAGCCTCCATAGTGCACTCAGGGAGGCGAGCGTAAGTCAGCGGGTCTATTCAGCCCTACCTAGAAGTGTGTCTCATCCACATTTTCACATGAAATAGGAAACCAGCTGCCTTTCAGCTGATATCAGTGCATGTGAATTCGCCATCACACTTTAGTTGGAAGAAAATGAATTATGGGGACTGCACTACCAGCTGGGTTCAATCTTTTGCAAATGTACCCCACAAACTGTCAGAAATAAATTGTTTCTGGTCCAACTTCACGTCAGTTTACATTTGATCAGTGTCCACTGATACGATGATGCTCAGCCAAGGAATAAAACGTCTTGACAGCACGCAACTGCAGCTCGTGCCCCATATGCCCATCTGTTGTTCACATGGAGTGATGGAGAAGTGAAGGGCTCCTGCCTGCCTCAACAACTCATTTGAGTCAAATTCATTTGATTGAAGTTTCATGCAAATTTGGCCATTATAAAAAAGACTGAGAAGTGTTCTCATCCACAAGATATATGTGCACGCACCTGTCAATGCATTTGCTTGTGATGACTCCCTTGCCAATATTTCATACCTTTTATAACGTGGCATGAACGCATTTAGCACACATAATTCCTGTAGCAAATGTCACAGTCGGCCGAGCAGCGCATCGCAGGTACAGATCAGTGAGTGGTCTACAGTAGGCGATGCATAATGTATTCACGCACTGCATGCATGGCCTCCCCTGTCTGTTTCACAGCGTGATGGATAAGCTTATGAGTAGCTCATAATTACGCCTGTCATTTCCCCCTGCGCCACACAGGGCTGTCGTGACTGTTGACGCGAGGGGTTTGTGTTTTAAAAACGCCCATGCGTGTGTTCAGGGAGAGGGAGGGAGGGAGGGAGGGAGGGAGGGAGAGAGAGAGAGAGAGAGAGAGAGAGAGAGAGAGAGAGAGAGAGAGAGAAGTACAGAGGGCAAGAGATAGAGGCAGAGAGGGGTACAATGGAGAGGCAGAGAGGTAGGGGAGGAGAGAGACAGGGACAAAGAGGTAGAGCGTGAGCTGCTCTCATTGTGTGTAGAGAGCTACTTATTCTGAAGTTGCCATGGAAATATGGGAACAACGGCGCAGAAATCTTCATCTTTTGTTTTCCACCCAAACACAATCACACATTCCTCCTCCAGCCGCCCGCCAGATCCGCGTTTTAGTGCCGCGGAAATGGGCTGTTTTTCATTAGGGAACATCTCAGCTGTCACACTGGCGCGTGTGCTCTTGTTAAGAGGCCATGAAATTGAAGTGGCAGGCGGCGTTTTCAAATTTCGCCCATTTGGATTAATGCCTCCCGTCGCTCCGACTGTATGGAATAACGGGGGACGTTCTCTCAATCTTTTGTTTTTTTACAGCAGCCTCGTAATTCACTGTGGAGATATTTGAACTGATATTTGGAGCGGTCGCAATACAGATAGGGGATAGCGAGCCCTTTCCCCCCTCGAGGGCCCCTCTGCCATCCCAAGGATCCCCATCCATCATTCATCTAAATGCCAAACTCCAAACAAGTCCGCCTGCTCTCAATTGTCTCTGTGAATGGCTGTCAGGCAGAGTAATATGGAGAGTCCCTTGGCTCCATTGTCTCCAAGTTTCCTCTTGTGGCTCCACAGTGCAGGATTAATTAATGGCCTGGGCTCCACTTCTCTGGGACGTCTCAAGCCGCACTAAAATGGGAACACGCTGTTCAATGCGTTCATGAAGACACAACTCTTATTGTTAAGATCACTCCCTTTTTTAACATAAATGTGTCACTTCATCTACAAGACATTGTTGTTGAGTCAAAGCCAATGAGCATAAAGTAAAGCTATTTGTTTCAGCCTCACAGGCTTTATGTCATATGCAATAGCACCACAGGGCAAGCATTCAAATGGCAGCTTTATCATGTTTACGCAACACTTTTATTACTGGACAGAGGATCAAATCAACAACAAACTAACACAAACAAACAAACAAACAACTGATAACAAGGGACTGAAGCACGTCTTAAATCTTACTCTCAGCATCTGTTTCACACGTACAGCAGAACAGAACCACTCATGTCATATTCGGCATGTAGAACTATAGGGGGAACTTGTGCATCGGCCAGGAATGTCTATAGACCGTTTCAAGAGAGTTCCATTATCAGCTTCGTAGTTGTTCCAAAGATCCGCTTTAACCCTCTCTAGTTGTTCCCACAAGGTTTCCGTTTTAACATTCCATATGTTATGCAGCGGAAGTAGTTTGGGAACAAAATAGAAGGTTAAAGCATTGTTTTTGTTTTTCTTGTTGAAAGGGTCTATGTTATGTGTGCTTCTGGTCTTATGGTGCTATGAGCGCTCTCACATGGCTCTTCTCCTTGGGACCGCTGCCAGTCCTGGTCCGGCCCCGCCTCCAGCATTGCAGTCGAGCAACAACTACCATGCAGATTGTGCTGGCTTTACGCACACATTTGTCATTTTATGGAACTATGTGTCCATTAAACAATGTGTCCATTAAATGATTACTTGTAAAAGTATGGCACATTGTTTCATTGTATGGTTACAAATAACATAATATTGCACACCAAGATACCTAACATAGTTTCCAATTTCATGTCAACCTAAGCTGATTCTGTTATACCGTATATTCATATACGTAAGATGATTGCGACTGCATTTGGCTATAAGGTTTAAGGTTTGATCAGCTCGTACCAACATGGCTTCAGTGCTGCAGCAGATGTGTTTCTTTGCAGCCTCCTAAACTGCCTCCTTCAGATAAGCAGCAAATCAGTCCTTTCTTGATTTGCTTAATGAAGTGTGCTTGAGTTGAAATATTGGACTGGCCTAAATGGCTATGGCTGTTGTTGGTGATTATTCTTCAAACCAAGCCCAAGTCTGAAAAAGAAGCTAAGAGCTACTGGATAGAACCAAATAAGTTGAATAAAATGCTCTCTCCCCTCCTCCCTTTTTCTCTCTTTCTCATTGAGTATTACACAAATCATATTACACAATCTCATGATCATATATGTCTTTCTATTCTCAGTAATTCATCACGGGCACCACTGTGAAATATGAAAACACCTCTAGATAAAAAAAAAAGACATGTCTGTCTCAACAGATAAATAAACATGGACAAACATGTACAGCCATTAATGGACAGACCTATTTCAACATCATCAAATACTTCTGCGGAATTAGATAAATAAATGAATAAATTAACAAATGAACGCGCATACGTCGTCATATACTTCTGATAACACGCTCAGTCACGGCGTGTGACTCAGAAACACTTAATTAGCTTGGCTATGTCTGAAGGTCTCGTGGCCTCCTGAGAAGTGCAGTCTGAGAGGAGCCTGGAGACTTGCGAGTCCTCGCGGCATGCGCTCACCGCTGCTTTGGCTCGCTTTCAACAGTTTCTCCACGCACTCCACAGCCTCACCTCCATCAGCTATGCTTGTCATGCTGCTGTCACAGAAATGTGAACCTGACCTTTTTTCCATGACAGCCCAAACACTCCTAGGTTTCAAAATCATGCCCAGTTCTCTAGAAAATGCAGTTTTTTTGTGCTTTTAATGATTGAGGTGTTCCTGTTCTGTACCTGTTCTAAGAGTGGTCTGCACTGTATCTACATCATATGACAGAAACAGACCAATCCCTCTGCCCTGTAGCAGTTGAATGTGTGACACCCGTTTGAAGTTGAGTAGAACTCAAGACATCGGCTCTAGTCTGATGGGACCAAGACATTGGCGTCTGCAGTGCTGTGAGCTGAGGTTTCACTGCAGCAGCTGTCTGATGCTAGAGGGCAGGCCTTGAGGCAGAATTCTAGGTTCTCTGAAAAGTCGTCAGAAGATATTCGCTCTCAGGCAATTTCTACTCTTTCAACAAAAAACCCTCCCTGCTCTCTGCTTTGAAAGGGTCAATCCTCCAGAATATTGTAAAAAGTCTGCTCAATACAGTCCTGTCAGTGTTGGAGCTTAATAAGTGAAATGGAAGTAGGGTACTTCCCTCGGTCTTTCTAAAACTCTCACTCCGTGACCAGAGGAACTTGAAAAAGTGGTTATCGCGTCGAAACGTCACTTGTGCCTACAGACGAAAGTTCAAAATCATGACAATGAGAAAGAAAAAAGTCCGTCACATAAATGGAACACAAGACGAGAGGAACACGGAGACATCAATGTTCTCCTCTCTCTTGTTCTCATCTGGTTTTTTTTCAGGTCTCTTCCTGTCCTGGCTGCAGTCCCGAGGCCGTGTTCTATAGGCCGTACTTCTGCAGCAGCTCCGACTGCCACTGCCTCTTGCGCTCGGGGAACTGGGGTGGGATCTTGATGTTGTTGAAGTCCCTGATGCACTGCTTCATGTCCTCCTCGGCGTTGGGTCTCTCGCTGGCCCTCCTGCGGCCCAGACCCGCCCCGCCGCGGCCCTCCCTCAGCCCCACGCCCCCCACGCCGCTGCTCATGGACTGGAAGAGCTCGCTGTTGCGCCGCTTGTCCTGCAGGTCCTCCTTGGGCAGCTCCATCCACTGCACGGACGAGCCCTTCTTGGGCGGCCGGCCGAGGGTCAGCGTGCTGGGCGGCCGCGAGACGGAGTGCAGGGCGCCGCAGGGGGCAGCGGGCGAGCCGCCCACACTCAGCACCTGGGCCAGCACCGGCGCGGCGTCCTGCGGCGACGTGGCCTCCGAGTGCGTCTCCGAGCTGGAGGTGGACAGCTCGTTGAGCGAGGCGCCGCTCTCGCTGCCCTTGTCGGGCATCTTGTCCGACTTTGGCTCTTCGCCGCTGTCCTGCTTTGGCGATGAGACGTTCTTCATGGAGGGCCCTGCGCACAAACACACAAACAACAAACACACAAACCAAATCTAACGTTAAACTGAAATGGGGTTAGAAAATTGCACCAAATCATTTCAATTTAGATAATTATTTGCGTGGGAGTAAGCTCTGATGAAACAATTACTGGATGTGTGCATTAACACCCTCCTCGGTGGTGTGCAGGGGTATGTTCATTCATGCTGCTTCACGGCTTTATGAAGCTAATGAGCTGGCTAATCCAGCAGTGGCACATTTTTCTAAAAACAGCTGGCTTCCATTTCCGCTGGATGAAAATTGTGAGCTTTATGTGTGGAGCTGACTGAGCTTTTCTCATTCGAACTCAGCTGAAAAAAAACAACCTACTCTGGTCTTGAGAGGGGAAAGGTTCCTGCGCCCCACAGAGATTGGAGAAGCTGATAATGAAGTCCTATCACAGAACATAACGGAATCATTAGCATACAAAATGTCAGCTCTCTCATTCAACTCCCGTCTGAAAAGTGATGCCCATATGGATATCTGAAACACTGAAATTGTGCACACAGACACAGAACACAGCACATACTGGCAGCGTAGTTTTGCTCTATTGTCAATTATGCTAGTCCATTAGCATGGCATTATCACGGCTGGCTCTTGCCCCACCCAGTGGAAGTGTTCTGGGAGAGGGAGACGTGAGTGCAGCCTGTGGGCCTGTTAATGGGATGTAATTAAAGTGTCCTCTAATTGGTCATTAAATGTCAATATCTAGATCTCACGGATCCAGGAGGTCCATTAGCTTCCCTCGATGCCTCCAGAGACACCAAAAGGCCTCTAAAATCAGAACTTAAATCAGCCAAAAATCCATACAGACTCAAGTCAGCATTCCCATTAAACAGGAAGTACGACATGTGACAATGTTACACAATCTAGCCTAATCAAAACCATGATACCAGCCAAGTACTTATGTACATTTCAATTATTAGTTGAGTCACATGGGACCTAATCACAATTACAGTATGTGAGGTTATCTATTGGAAGAGTGCATTGTGTAAATCACTACCAGTAAGTGCATTGAGTGAGTATATCAACTAGTGTATGAACAGATAAAATGTACATGCATTAACTTAAATGATATGTGGGGAATTGTTTGTTGAATAAATACATCGAAATGCATTTTAGCTCAACCAAAAAGAAGATTTGTTTTTTAATAAATGCACTGTCTCTGGTGATTCGAGTAATGGCTGTAATCATTGCATCGTATCTCTCCTAAATGGATGGACTAGATAATTATGGCAATTTCTGAAAACAAAGATATGATCTGTCACCTTTACCATTGTTTGTCCACCAAAGCAAAATAATGTAGGAGCGATTATCCAGACCTCCAGAGGAGTCCCCCAGACCTGCAGTCACCACCCCAGAGCTGCAGCGTGATGGAGATTCCAGCTGACCCCTGCTACTGCCCTGTGTCCTGCGTGATATTCTGCTCCCCATGGGGCTGATTGTTGCGGCCATAAAGGGAGTTTGGGACCCGGGTCATTTTGGAGGGCTATTCCAGCCTGGAGTGGCCTCATTATCATCGGCAGACATATGGCCAGTTTCCCATTACAAGAAGCAGAGCTGTCTCTGGCAAACATAGGACTACCACGTCTGAACACAAAACAGTGTTTTAGACAGAAGTAATTGGAGATGCATATGTAACTGTAATAAATGAATCAGCTATTTATGATTGATTGTGTGGAAAGTGAGGCTACTCAAACCATTTGGAGCCGATATCCATGCCTAATTCCCTTATGACCCATAAATCATAATGGATGTGTTGCAAGTGGCCTTCACAATGCTAGATCTCAAAAGGCAATATCCATATGTCCATGTATGTTTGTGTATAACTGAGTGGCAGTTCAATTACGATTTTCAAATGAAGGTCATCATGTATAGTCTCATATTACATGTGACAGAACCCCGTTTGACTGGGAAGCAACTGATATTGGTATTTCCAGTGGTTAGTGCCCCCAGGAACAGTTTGAAACAAAATCACTGTAAATTTCATTTGAACTGTAAAAAAAACACATTTTCCTTTAACTTGCAAAGCCATGAAACCATGAAGTCAGATTCTCAAAGAGTCCCAAAAGAATATGTGAGCTTGTGGGTGAAAAAAAATACAGGTCAGAGATGAATAAGCAGCAGTCAAGATCTCATCTCTGCCTCCTTAATTCAAAGTTTGAGGACAAAAAAAGGTAGATCTCAAAAGCCTGCTCCTCCCTCCTCTTTACAGTTCAGACACCTGGAGGTCGTAGAAATAAATCGAGGTTCAGTCCTGTGCAAAGATAAAGCCTCAATTACATCAAAGACATAAATCTAGCCCTACATGTGTCCTCACTGGGAGGGAGAAAAAGACACCATTTGAAAAGGTTGCTCACCGCAATGCATCAAAATAAAAGTCAAACTGAACTGACTTCAAAGGACATGTGTAAGGAGGAGGGCTACTCTCTGCCTTATGGCAGACCATACTCGCTCAGATGTAATTGCTCGTGATTGTGCTTTCCACTCACCCATGTAATTGACAACTTAATCTCTGGTCCTTGGTTATGTCACTCTGGGCTTTACTCGATGGTCCAGAGCGTCCACTCCAATGTCATCTGGACCATACAGATCACTAAGGGCTTCAGAAAGTGATGCATGCCCCGTAACTAACATTACTTTCCAACAAATGCTTCAGACAGCATTACTTACAGATGCAGCGAGACAACAGCCTTCGATTGAAAGGCTTCAGTACCTCAGAAAGTGTATTTGAATAACTGGTGAAATAACATTTGACTGTATTTCTTGTATATTTGAGACTTCCTACTCACACACTGTTCGGCACACACTGGACCTCAGGAGACTGAAGGTGTGGGTGAGTCTCAGAGCGAGTGCCAGGTCTCACCGAGGGTGAGGTATGCCCTGCTGGCAGAGGCGGGCATGCCGGGTTCAGAAAGTAAAGGTCCTGCCAAGTATTAGATCCAACCATTTAGTTAACCAGCTCATCTAGGGGTTGTGCGGAGCGTTAGGCTACAACCGATTTAATCACATCCACTTGTCCAGCAATAACGTTGATTATGACACATACACAGTAAAAAATAACGATAAGTAAGCATATGTAGGTCTTTAGGTCATATTTAAAACATTTATCTTCACATGCTTTTGTACAAAACAATGACATACAAATTATTACAAAATTGAGTTAAAATGCATGTTAACAGCATTTTAGTTGACGATATCAATGCTATCACTCGATAAGCAGATGTGATTAGACCTGTTTTTCGGAGTAGCCTTCTGATGTTCCGCAAAACCCCATTAGCCGCCAGGTACAGTAGATTAGATCATTTGTGATACCATGACTTATAGTAATGCTAACCCATTCTATATCTCTCTTCCCCCCCTATACCTCCCCTGTGAGGTAAACCACTGTCATCAGCCGTGTCTGCCCCTCATCACACTTGAAGTCCCATCCCTAGGACTACCCTACCATCGCCTGTTATTGTCCCCTTGCCTGGATTCCTGGCCCACGCATCCTAGCAACCCAATTATTTCCTTAAGACAATTCCTAATCCCTATGGACAATTATTCCCTAGTTTCTGACACTAAAAATGACCTTACTGTATGTAACTGACCCTGGGCAGATGGGTTGGGCCCTTGAGTCGTGGATGGATCTGTTCGAGGTTTCTTCCTATATGTATCTGCCAGTTGTATCGCCCCTGTTACTCATGGGCCCCCCTCTCTGAATACAATAAGTGAAATTCCATTGAAAATTGAAATTGATATCACCTGTAGTAAGCGCACAGGTAGACAGAATATATGGCAGGACTTTTAACCCCCCTGCCTGCTGGCAAGAGAGGGCACATCATGCCAAGCCTTTAAACTTGTCTTGTGGCAGCTCTGCCCTACCAGCCCTTACACCATCACAGGCTACATACTGATTTCACAGGCTAAGCAGATTCTGACCTTTGTTGAGGCAAAATGGATTATAGGGGGGAAAGCCGAGCATGATGCCAATCTATAATTGAAATGCAAAAGGCGTGGTGTGTGTGCTAGCCAGCAGGAGGAACAGGAGCGCTAGAATAGGGAAGAACGCTAGAGGGGAGGAAACGTTAAGAAGTGAAAAGCTTTCCGCTGGCACTGTAATCCCACCGGGTAAAACACAAGCTTGAGTCTGTTCAGAGGGCAGTGCCAAGGCCACATGGCAGGGGGCATAGCAGTCAGGAAATAACCTCAATTCCTTTGAGCTCATCCAGGAACACCACCGACTGGTGCTCCTCTGGCATCCTATAGCCTAGTAATGGGTTCTTTTTCAAAGGTATTTTTTTTTTCTGTGTTTGTTTAAAGTGTCAAGGTGACGTGTGAGTTTTACGTAATGGAAGCCCTGTCTGTGGAGTGTCTGGACTGTGTACAGTCTCCATAAATATCCTGTTTCCACTGTGAATGATAAAAATAGGAGCTAGACAAAAATGCTGGAGTTTGGGGCTTCTGCACCTGTGGGTGAATGTGCTTGTTTTTCCTAAACTATAAACATCATGAATCCACAGAGGGACCAAACAGCACACGTGCACACTTTGCATTACTGCCAATCTCAGTCTGTTCGTCGCAGTCTGTTCAATGCAGCTTGTGTGTGTGTGTGTGTGCGCATGTGTGTGTGTGCGTGTGCGTGCGTGTGTGCGTGTGTGTGAAAGTAACTGTAAAAGCATGTGTTGTGGTGGGTACTGGTTTTGTTGTGGAATGAAGGAAATGAACTACTTGACAAGTATTAATTTCAACACAGAGCTCGGCCTGAGGGGAGCACCAGGAAGTGTGTCACCATGAGGCATCACCGAAGAGGAAGAACGTGGTATTCTACAAATAGCGCTACACACATTTTCCACCAATCTGCATTTCATTCAGGCCTGGGGAAATCAACATTTCACCCGCTTCAAAGACATGCAAATTAATGATTCCACTTATGTGGGGAAAAACCTTAACTTGTGGTTAGTGTGTTATTTAAAAATGAATTATCTGGCTGAGAGGAGCTGGGCTATCGAGAACCTGTGCCGTATCGCGACAGATGGCCACAGAAGCCGCCATATCTCAGGGGGCAAAGTGATGTCCTAGAAACAATGTGAGCGGGAGCTGTGTAAACATATTGTGCTCACTCATGCTTTCTGGGTAATCTTGCTCATAGAAATTCCCATCTGTGTCTAAACTCACAGTCCAACAGAATGCAGACTCTCGCCTCTCCTCCTCTCTCCAAGTCCTCTTTTTGCTTGTTAAAATCGCAGACAAAAGCAGTGTTTAGCCTATTGCAGAGAATGCACTGATTGCACTCTCAGTTCGGCTTTAACTGGCGAACTGTACGATTCAATTAGCAGTTGTATTGCTTTCTCTCTTATTAAAGACGCAGCATTTTTATCGACTTCCACAGGGAGCGCGCCCCCCATGCCGCTTTTGTAAATGAGGTATTCATAGAAGCTGCAGTGTTGTTCATTATCTGTCTCACTGACTGAGAAATTTGCAGGGAGATTTGAGACGAACAATGCACAACACAACACTAGCAGGCGAGAGCTGGGATTATTTGTTTTGCATGGGCAGTTTGCTACCTGTCTTTGAGCCGGGGCCGTCGTAAACGCTTATCTAAATTAACAAAAGCCTTCTTTAATTGACAAAGCGCGCAGCACACAAAGACCGTAGGCCCCGTAGGCTTGTTATCTGCGGCAGAGGCGGCAGCGGCGTATCATCTTATTCGACGCTTGGCAAAACCCATCAGTCACTGCTGGAATGCTGATGTGTGCCGCCATCTCAAAGAAGTTTCCGGAGAGCGCGTAGAGGGGCAGGTAAACTTCCAGGGTGGCAGGGGATCCATCATTCTGACAGCGGTCACGTGACTGGGAGGTAATCCATCTCCAAGACCCGACTCCCATAAGCAAAGTTTCAGCGGTTCCATATTGAAAAGGTGATAGCTGTGTTACTGCATCTGTCACTACATGAAATACCTTCGCTCCGTCCATGTCCCCATCTCTGTTGTCAACGGTGACATGATCCAGCCGCTCAGTTAACCACGAGATGGAAAGCAGAGCAGACGGCGGTTTCGTCAGGACGACATCACAGCCTGACGTCTCTTCTGTGGACGACAGCTGCGGCTATCCTGACCAGACTAATTGCACTTCCTCAAACAGAATCATGCAAGAAGATCCATCTCATGGTTCTGGCTCTAATCAAGACGAGGAGAAAAGTCCTTTAAAACTTCAACAGTACCTTCCATGTAGCTGGAGTCTATCACCTTTATGACCTGAGTTTTCAGCATGTTTTCCCCTTTTGTCTAATCAAGACTTGTTTCCTCAGACTTGCCAGTATTAATAGTGAACACTTTGATCCAAAATGCATTAGTGTATTCTAGTTTTCTCTTAATATTCTTGACATTGCCTGGTTTTTAACATGACCTGGTCTTTGGCAAGCCCTGGTCTTTAGCATGTCCTGGACTACAGCATAATGTATTTATAGCATGCCTTGGACTTTAGCATGATGTATCTTTGGCATGTCCTGGTCTTGTGCTGTGTGTCACAGCTCTGTGTACTAGTTGTGTCATCTCCGTTGTGCACTCATGTGATTGTTGCATTCATCTATGTCTACAGTATGTCCAATAGGTCCTGGAGAGACGTTATTGCGACTGTACTGAATACTGATGAGCTGACAGCTCTTACGTTTCTTGTCTCCTCCTGTGTTTCTCTCAGGCCTCACGTGTTCCTCGTTTTTCATTATTTTCTCCTCCAGATCTTCCCAGACCCAAGGCAGAACAAACAAAGGCAGCTGAAATGCTATTTAGTGTGATTCATCTCCAACACAACAGCTGGACATTTACTAGCCTACCAAATGTGAATAGATATCATCATTATCATTAGCCCTTGTTACTCACATCATTAATTTTGAACATATTGTTCACAAAAATTTTAATGTTTAGTCATTTAGTCTGTCTGATGTTAAATTAGTGTATGAACCATATGACAATCTCTCTCTCTCTCTCTCTCTCTCATTGTTAAGGCATAGTCTGTGGTAGGCTACAACTTAAAACACAATGTTTATGTTGGATATAATGGATCAGAAAAACAATTTTTGTTTCGCCCAGGTGAATATATCACATGTGAAGATATAAGAATGGCACTGCTCAGGTTCACTGGCAACACATGACAAATATGGGTAACACTTTATTTGAAGGGGTCTACTGTACATAAGGGTGACATGTAACCGTCATAAGAATGGCATGACACGTCATGCACATTAATGACTCATTATTGTTTAGGACTGTTGTCATAATGTGTCATTCGGTTTTTGGAATGATTTTGACAGGTGTTTTTGACGATGGCAGGTTTTTGACATTCCAAAAACCGAATATGACACATTATGACAACAGGCATAAACATCAATAATGTGTCATTAATGTGCATGACATGTGTCATGTCATTCTTATGACGGTTACATGTCACCCTTATGTAGACCCCTTCAAATAAAGTGTTACCCAAATCTCTTTGTGAAACTTGTGTTGTGGCACTGTCAGTATTGCTATGGATAGACAGGTCGGGTTCTACATCAGTATAACGTGCACCTCATAGTAAAGGGCAGCTCATACTGACATTTAGAATAGGTATTAAGTTGATGACAGCCAGTCAACCTCTCCTCCTATGACTCAGATACTTTGAACAGTGATGGCTCTACACTGTCGATCTGTAAAGGTGAAAAACAAACTTTTTGACAGTTTGGTTAAATATTTCATGCGATGTGCCATACTGTCATGACTAACGATGTTTATTTTCAAAATGAAGGATTGCTGTGAGGCTCTGTCGGCGATTTGGAAGTGTGACTTTCAGCTCGGAGCAAATGTCTACTTAACATTGAATGCTCAGCTGTGTCTGAATGTATCCACATACAGCATCTGAGGGTGCCCACCCGGACTATAAAACATCAGTTATAGAGACAAAGAACATAATATAATATTCAGACAAATAGGATTAATTACTGGTTAAGGATGCAATCGACATACAGTTTATGCGAGTTGGAAGATTTTTAGTTGAAGTCGGGCTCTTCTTGACTGTTGAAGTGTGCAATACACATAAAAACCTAATCAGTGATGTCCCAATTCATAGGGAAATATCTTCACCCCCGCTTCCCTCGTTTTAAGGGGAAAGAAATGGGACGGATTCTAAGACACTGACCACTTAACAGCCCTCAGTAGTGTCTGATAGGGCACATGGTGGCCATCACCCCCATTTGTTGGTACAGTGCTTTGGCTGACTCTTTCAGCAGCCAAACACTATATAAGCACAACCCTTGAACCACAACATTCAAAAGGTCATGATCATTTCAGACCAGCTTATAGAAGATCATTCCCAACTGCTGGCTGTGCTTTAGGGGATCAACAGTAGTCTGTGCTCTTTCTGGGTGGTGAGGTGTGAAATAACACACGGATTTGGACCCAGACAGTAGCTCACAGCGGGGCCGACTCAGGCCACACCTGGGCCACGTCCGGCTCAGAGCCGGCGGCCATCTTGGCCGACAGTAGCTGCTCTCTCTCGGGGACGGCGGGGCTGGAGATGACAGCGGGATTTGGGCAGACCTGGCAATCAGACTTGTGATCAGAGGAGGCTTGTGGTGATGCTTCACTATCAGGGCAGCGCAAAGAGGATTAGCCTGCGCTGGTGCTTCAGCCGCAAGCCAGCCCTGGCAGCCGGGCAGACAGCAGCGACGCGACGCCACCGCAGACCCCACCTACAGCCTGGCTCCTATCTATGACAGACATGTGCATGAACACAGAGGATCTGGGTATTTTTATTTGTTATGTATCATTGTTGGATTTGTCTCATTTATTTATCTATTTATGGTGACCACATACATAGGGCTCACTGGCTAACCCCGGGAAATTGGCTTGATCTGTATAATCCTTTTCCAGTAAGCCCCTGGCCCCAGAGCACAATTCATTTCCATGTTGTGCGATTCACTGATGTCAAATGAGAATGAGATAACATGCCAGTGGACATACCATCACAGTACGCCAGTGACATGCTGTAATGCATTTCACACATTTTAACACATTGCATGAAAAATGTTTAATAGACATATACAATATACAGTATATATAATATATATATATACTATATATATATACTGTATATATGAATCGTTATATTACGTGACTGGCTGCAGCACCCTTGTGATGGAGGCTGAATAAAGGGATCCTTTTTTCATGAAGTAACTTTGACGGAGATAGCAAAGCAATAGCAGGCAGCTCAGGAGAGACTTAAAGGCCTAAAACGTATTTCCCTCGGACTAATTCTCCCTCGGTGAGGAGATATGGGCCCTGGGACGCGGAGATAAAAGAATGATGATGTATGTGTCTAGTCCTATAGGAGTGAGTCTCACCAGGTAAAGCCTCGGATTAGGCCTATCTGAACCAAGCGCAGGCACTCGGCTATCTTATGGGGTAGTTTAAGGACCCATGTCCAGGATATTGAAGTTCACGCAACATTTGTCGTGCTTCCTGAGAATGAGCCAAACATGAGATATAGAGGTTTTACTTCTCTCTCAAATAACTTTTCTACGATATCACGTTTGCTTTAAGGCATTGGTGAATTCGTAGTGTGTGCGTGTATAGGGTTTAGAATTTAGAACATTGTTCTTTAGTGTGGCTGAATGAATGATACTTACCTTAGTCTAAACCTGAACGACATGTCAGTCTACACAGAGAATTCAATAAACCTACTTGAGTGAGTCTCAAATGTGAACGCACATTTACATGCAGCTAAAGGAAATATTGAACACTTCAGAGCAAATCCTTGCCAGCAGCACAGCTCAATGACTGACAGCTGGCACTTCAACAAGTTGAATGCCCATAGAGACAAAGCTCCACCGTCCTTGGTGGCACTTAATTGTCTAAGCAACCTTTACGAAGCCCATTCCCACCTCCTTTATGAAGCAAGCAGATTTCCAGAGCGCTGCAGCACCGTCTCTTTCCTCTCAAACAGAGACAAATTGACATCATTATCCTGCGCCGCTCGTTTGCAGGATGGGCTAAAGGTTTGGGCTCTTCATAAATATCAATATAACACGCTGGAGACGCGCGGCACCGCATGAATTATGCAGCGAGCCCAGCCTGGGCAGGGTGGCACTGGCGGATGAGCCTGTGGATTGAGTGCGCGTGGCAGTGCCAAGCGTCAGGGGGACCGGCATCGCAGCGCGTACCAGGGTGCCAGCCACGCCACGCCGGGGCATTTGTCATCGCCGTCCGCCCCCGATGTCAGCGATGGCACCTTTGCTCGGTCAGGGCTGGGCAGTATTGGCCGCATATTCATGGAGCCCTGGCACCACGCCCGCACTTTCATAGCATAGGCTGGAGACGAAGCAAGGTACACTCACAAACGTACATACACACGCGCACACACACACACACACACACACATACACACACACACACACACACACACACACACACACACACACACACACACACACACATACACACACACATACTGTACACACATAGACACACACACACACACAGTGAACACACAGGAGGATCTCCACCTCATCCTTTCCTGTCTGCAAGGAGGGATCCTGGCAGCTCACACAAGATCCACCAGAGAGGAGAAGGGAGGACATGTTGAGGCCTGGGCTCACACTGGATCAGCTCAAGATGGCCCCAGATTTATTAGACTCTGGGCACGATAAGCAAACTGACATCTGTGTTGCTTCAACATGATAATTACTGTAGAGTCAATACTCCGTAGAGTCAATACTGAGAGAGAAAACAAATGATGGCTGATGAGTGATCAAAGCTGGGTTTTAATTGACCGGTGATTTAATTGACCTAGGAGGATTGTGTGTGTGTGTGTGTGTGTGTGTGTGTGAGTGCATACACGTTTGTGTGAGGGAGTGTGAGAAGCACAGCAAACCCCATCCATTTAGCACAGTGGATAATATGGATGCATGTCGCTTCCAAATCAATCCCTTTAAATATTCATAGCGGCGGGACTGAAGTCTATTGACAGTCCATCTGCTAAGCCTTTATCAGCTGTCTCGCTCAGTTTTCTGCTGGCCAGTCTTTTTAGCACCAGCGGATGACCTGAGTGTCACGTGCGGCAACTTTGAGGGCACGCCTGTCACTGGGGCATGAAACCCACAGCTCCTCCTTCTCTCCCTTCTCTCGCCTTCCAATTGCAGCTTCACCGTCACAACAACCATTAGATACATCTGAATTAAATGAGTTCTTGGTGTAGCGGGGGGGGGGGGGCTGCAGTGCTTAGCTAGCTTCCAGTGGACAGATTAGCTGGAATGATTCACTTCCTTTCTCATTTGCTGGTGATGACCAGCAGCACCTGTGCCTGTCTGCTCTCTCTGTGGCAGCAGTGGCGCTGTAGCAGAGGAGTGTTTTCCTGCCGCTGTGATGGATGACAGGGCTCTGTTTATCAGACTCCTGTAGCACTCGCGTCTCTGACAGCTCACTAATCTCTCATTTGACGCTCTCTTCACACACAGACAGCATTGGCAAACATTTATGCCTCAGAAACAAGAGCGAAGCAAAACAAAAGAAAAGAGCTAAAAACAAAGACATAATGATAGGGCTCAGTAACGCTCCAGACAGAACATCTGAAATTACCTTGTGGAAAGAGACAAGCTCGCACACTGCAATCTGTCCTGCAGCTAAGATGCCACATAATGTAAGCATCCAACCAGGAAAGACAGACACTGTCAATGTCATTAGAAACTCTGGAGGAAAACAACATTTCAGTGTGTCCCCAGGGATCTTCAAGAATACTCAAGACTCCCTCAAGGTAGTGGCTACACAGGCCACTGTATCAAAAGGATCTTAAAGAATCCTTCAAGGTGTGGGTCTACTCAGGGCACTATAACAGAGCAGACATCCACCAAACCTCTAAAATGAAACAATGCCAGCATTTTGTAATATCTCCAGGCTATGTGTATGAACAGAGTATACGCTGTGACTCATACACGTTACTACTCACTACTTTATAGCGTAGTTGCAATGTAACAAAAGCTCTGGAATGCAAAGCCTATGAGCTGAACACAACTGTGTGCTGTGTGTGATGTGTGTAATGCAAAGCCTACATGAGTTGAACACAACTGTGTGCTGTGTAAAGTTATGTCTGTTATGCCAAGCCTGAATGAGCTGAATGTGCAACTCTTAAAATGAAGTGTTGAAAACAACACAACTTGCATTGTTTTTATCTCTGTGTTCAGATAGGGACAACACGGTTTGTATTGTTTGTGTTTTTTCATTTGTTACACAATAAGTGTTGCAACTTGCATGAAAAACGACACAAGAGATTTTGAAGAGTGCAGTTGTGTGCTGTGTAATGTAAAGTGCTGGACAGCAGAGCGACCCCTGGTGACCTGTTGTTTCTCATAACGAGGTGACCACCGGGAGACAAATAGAGGTGACTCACACATGCTGACATACACACGTACCCTTACACACACACACACTCACAAACACACACT